>NC_042615.1:359403032-359721014 GCF_901001135.1 Rhinatrema bivittatum | reverse complement strand
TCCATTTACTTGGTGGTGCCGAAGAATGAAGGCTCCTTCCGCCCGATTCTGGACCTGAAGCAGGTGAACAAGACCCTCAGAGTCCTGCATTTTTGGATGGAGACCCTGCGCTCGGTCATAGCGGCCATACGCTGAGGGGAGTTTTTGGCTTCTCTAGATCTGATGGAAGCATACCTGCACATAGAGATCCACAGGGTCACCAGAGGTTTCTTTGCTTCATGATCCTCAGAATACATTTCCAGTTCTGTGCCCTCCCCTTCGGACTGGCTACAGCTCCGCACATGTTCACCAAGGTGATGGTGGTAGTGGCAGCGGCCCTCTGGCAGGAGGGAGTGCTAGTTCACCAGTACCTGGATGACTGGCTCATCCATGTGAAGTCAGAGGAGCTCTTCAAGCAAGCGGTGGACAAGGTATTGTTCTTTTTACAGGTCCTTGGTTGGGTCATCAACCAGTCCAAGAGTCATCTTCATCCTTTTCAGGTTCTCCATTTCTTAGGAGCATGAATCGATACCTGAGTGGGCAAGGTCTTCCTAGTGGAGGATCGAATCAGGAATTTGCAGTCTCAAGTTCAATATCTATTGGCAGCTTCGGTGCCCAGAGTCTGGGATTATTTACAGGTCCTTGGTTCCATGGCGTCCTCTCTGGAGTTGGTCCTGTGGGCATTTGCTCATATGACCCTTACAGAAAGCATGGCTATCCTGTTGGGCCCTGTCGTAGGAATTCCAGGTGGCCTTATTATTCACAGAGTCCGCCAGGTCCAGTTTTGGTTGGTGGCTTGTCCAAAAACACTTGAGCCACGGGGTAGACCTTAAGGTGCCTCAGTGAGTGATAATGACCAGGGGCGCAAGCCTCTCTGGTTGGGGGGTGGTGTGCCAGTCCTACTGAGTCCAGGGCCAATGTTCGACAGAGGAGGCAGAGTGGTCCATCAATTGCCAAGAAACCAGAGCAGTACAGCTGACATTACAGAGGTTTCTTCCACCCTTGCGCAACCGGGCAGTACAGGTTCTGTCGGACAATGCGACGACAGTAGCCTCCATCAACCGTCAAGGGGCAATCAAAAGTCATCAGATAGCTCTGGACGCAAAGCAGCTGATGTCCTGGGCAGAACAGCATCTAGCCTTGCTGGAGGCTTCATACATAGCTGGGACCGACAATGTGCAAGCAGATTTTCTGAGCCGCCAAAGGCTAGACCCCAGAGAGTGGGAGCTTTTGTTGGAAGCAATGACCTTCATCTCGCACAGATGGGGCACTCCTCATCTGGATGGGAGAAGCTAAGGGGTCATCTTTAAAGGGTCGGGTGGGTTTTTTTTTAATCGGGCCATCGGCGTCATTTTTGAGTGGCAGTCAAAATGGCGCCGATGGCCTGAGAGCAGGAGATCGGTCCCCGCGCCCCCACTGGACCACCAGGTACTCGTAAAAAGTTTTGGGGGGGGTTCGAGGGGGGTGGGGGAAGGTAAGGGATTAGTTTTATAGTGTCGGGGTGGGTTTAGGGGTTGTTTTGGTGTGCCGGTTTTCCCGCCCTCCCCCCAGATAACTCCCGTTAGTAGACACTAACGGGAGTAAGGATTTTTCACGATAAATTGTGAACATTTCTATTGTATCGCGCACTGTACTGATTTTTGACGATTTAAAAAATATCGGACGATTTTTTAAATCATCAAAAAAACGATTCACATCCCTAAAATTAACCATCTGCAAACACCCTTGTAAAGAAAGAAGTAATCCCAAAACCTATCCATCTATTCCCACTTCCCTGCAACAGGCTAATAATATCTCACAGTCCACTATATCAAATTCATTGGATAAATCAAGCAGTATCACCAAGACCATTTTATTTATTTGTGTATTTACTTAAAAGGACTTGTTGCCCATGCCCTCCAAAGTTTAGGGTGGGTTACAATAAAAAAAACATCTAACTGGGTTAGTATTTCCTCCATCAAAGCTACCATGATAATTTCCATACTATAACCTCACTTAAATCCAGTTTGCGCCTTATCTAACTTCTAGTATCATCCAAGAAATTGGAAATCTATACTGTAACAATCTTCTTCAACAATTTTGCCACCAAAGATAAATTAGACCCGGTCCTATAGTTTTTACAATCTTCTTGGGACCAATTTACTATTCTTTAAAGTAGGAGCAGTCACAGCTGTCTTTAATACTCCAGGGACCAGCCCATCCTTCAAAGAAGAATTAACTAATTTCAACACCTCATCAGGTAAATCATTAATCAGCTAGGAAGGACAGGGATCCAGTGGAGAATAAGATTTCCTAATTATCTTCAACTATGACTTTAAATACACAAAAACCACCGGGGGAAAATTCTTCCAATTTTTCCTGAACCCTGAACCTTATCTGACATGGGAAGCGACCAACAACACACATTTTAAAATAAAAAAAAATGTGTGTACAAGTCCCAACCCCACTCACCCACTGAAGTTCCTCTTCCCTGGGCACATAAAAGTACACGCATACTGTATGTATGCACAGAATTGTGTGTGTCTCCATCCTGCTATTTTCTAAAGAGCTAGTTATGTGGGCAAAGCATTATTTTACCCCCAAAAGTCACTGTGATAATTACCCTCCCTAAGCACAGCAATTTAATTGACTTCCTGGTCAATTCAATTCATTTGCCTTTTTGTATGGCTTTCACTTTTCTCCTGTTCTATTAAAATGAAGTTTCTGCTGAGCTGTAACACAGTGAGCCTTCATTTGCAACTATCCAAGGTTTTCCCCTATTTTTATACCTTTCCCAGCCATCATAGCAATAGCCCTTTGTCTGGGGCCATAGATCATAGGTCCTTCCAGGACCTGAGTTTGGCTAATATGTCCCTGTTGTGCGATAGCTGTGAATTTGGCCTCTGCAGAATCCATATCTCCTGTGTGGGAGTGACCTCCAGAACCGTAGTATTGTTTAAGGATGTGCTGCCTTTGTATTGTTTTCCTTCATTTAATCTTCGCAATGTTTTCTAAGTGCACACTAAATTGAATATGAATATATATACAATTGAATTTCTGCATACTGAACAAATGTGCTCATATGAAATCAGTATTGTGGGCACTAAATGGGATTTTATACACCCTAAAAACACGTAGTGCATAGTAAAATGAAATAACATAAAACATTTTAAACACAAAATGAAATGAAAATGAAACAAAACATTATTTTTCAGCTGTACACCTCTGTTGTTTTAGGTTTTCTTGTCAGTGCAGTTTCTTTCTGTTCATCTGTATCTCCAGCTCAGTTGGAACTAGGGCTGGGATCTGGCATCATGAGCCGACATTAGCAACTACCCATGGATTTTTTCCCCCCTATTTTATATTCCTTTTCCCTACCCAATGTACCTAGTCTAATTATTGCAGTAACGATTCTGGGCAAGGGGCCATGCACCAGGGCTCCTTCTGCATCCCTGCATTCATGGGTTCTGAAGCCAGCCAGTAGGTAGCACTCTTGGGTTATGATCATTATTCCCCCTTCAGAGGCTGTGAGTGCTGCCTCTGCCACATCCCCAGCTAACCCAGGACATGGAAGACCCGACTGGATGATCGAACCGCAAAGCTTGTGAATGGTACCGCAGGCTGTTTAGCTAACTGAAGGCTATTCAGCTGTTCATCTATACACATTTGGAATGGCCAATTGTATTGGTAAATTATAGAGATGAATGTAGACTTTGTGCTTTAATATGCAAGTAAATTGCTTATTAGTTCTGTGTATTTACAGAAACCAGCTCCTCTCATTATCTGCCTGTGAAAATATGCTTCTGAAAATAAAGTCCCTTTCAGTAGATGTTCAGTGAAAAGGGAAACCCTCCCATGTGATCAATTTTCCCAGTATGTTGGCACAATTAAGATGTTAAATGTGTTTGTGTCAATAAAAGAGCAAATGGTAGTCCTGAGATAGAAAACTGTAATTTTGGAAATAAATGGCATAATAAGCCCTTAGGAAATAATGTAAATGGGCATTTTTCACAAATGACATGTATACAGTATGTGCTGACTTGTAAAAATAGTCTGTTGCACAGAGGGTGGAGATCACAACCAGATGTTTAATGGATTGCTCTTCTGTAAAGTACGTGTCCATCTTCCCTCTCAGGCCAGTTACGCAGACGCCAGTTTTACTCGGAGCCCCTGGGAAATGGCCGTGTCTTGTCTCAAGGCTCCACCTTCACATACCAGAACATTCTGGATGAGCTAATCGTTTACACTCCAAGCAGCCAGAGTGTGCAGCTGGACGGGTTCAGCTTCTCCCTAACGGATGGCCTGCACACCAAGACTGGACAGCTGGAGATTTCCATGCAATTACCAAAGAATGAGTCGCCGCGATTAACCATGAACAGGGGCCTGCAGCTCTCTGCTGGTATGTAGCTCCCTACAATCATCATTTTTGAAAATAGCTTGAGAACAATGGGCAACTAGCCACAAGCAGTTTTTGTTAAAATAGTAACAGAAGTAGCTGTCACAAACACATACTTTGTCTTAGAAGGAAGATCAGAAACACATTATAAGTGGTACCTTTTTTTTTTATAAGACTGACACCTTTGATGATTAGCTTTTCGATGTGCTGTTCCCTTCACTAGGCCAGGGCAAACTAATCTCAGGATGATGTCACCTGATATTATTTCAATCACAAAAACTGGCCCAAAAACCCCACGGTGTACTCCAGTAAACCTTATAGTATTAATACAAATATGCAAGGTGGGGATTAGGTAAGAGTGTAGGGGGTTAGGGGCCACTTTGACATTGTACATGACACCTACAAACAGAACAGTGGTCTCATGAAGATTTGATGACCTTTGGAGTGAGGAAACTCACTCCAGGATGAGATTTGGGCAAGGTTCTCTCAACCTAGCTTGATGGACTCTACTCATCTTGGAGTGAGTTTCCTCACTCCAAAGGCCATCAAATCTTCACAAGAGACCACTGTTCTGTTCGTAGGTGGCCCCTAATCCCCACCTCGAGTTACTAGGTGGGCTTACCATAGGGATACAAATACCTACCTATGGGCCATGACATTATGGCCAGTCTCTCTCTCTCCATCTCTCTCTCTCTCTCGGACCATTAACAGTGGTTGAATACAATAGGTCAGCACTTATCGCAGAATCTGAAAAGGGTATTGCAATTTGCGCTAACTTAGCTCTTCGCACAGGTAATTAGTGCAAATTGCGATAAATGCTATATTAGCATAAAACACACCCCTTTTGCTATCGCAAGCGGTACTTACCGCATGCGACAGCCCTAAATTTGAAGACCTGGCCCCTCTTTTGTCTAGCTAATTCTGTATGTACAGAAATTATAGCTGAAGAAGGTAGGGGAAGGGAAATTTTAATCAGAGTTTTCCAATTCAAAGTTGATTTTTAATCACATAAATCTTTTGAACTTCATGGTTTTAGACTAAGGATTGGATAAGACTGGTCTGATTTGTAGGGTGCTAAAGAAACACTTGGCTCTCTTATTCATCATATCAAGGAGTGTGGTATGAGAGATATGTGGAGGCATATGCATCCTAGTAGTGCTTATTTCATCCCCTACACAATTTTTACTCTAGAATTGACACTGGTTAGAAGTTCCCTTCACATTATATAATAGACTTAAATAGGGATAGTTGTATGATTAGATCAGACCCCAGTTTTTGTAACCTTGGTCGGAAGTTGTAAACTCGGGGGAGATGGATTTGACTGTCTTCTTAGAGATCTCCTTGTTGGAATCAGTGGCTTCTGCTCTAATGGTAAGAATGATGTAACAAGGTGGACCTTTATGGGATGGAGCAAAAGCAGTGGTCAGAGGGAAGCAAATCCACTTACAGTGCTGCAAAAAAAATAAATCTAAAGATGTGGAATATAACATCAGGAAAAAAATACTGTTGATAACAAAAGATAACACTTTTCACGTCTTAAGAAAATGGTGATGCAAAAGTGAACTTTGTTAAATGCTGTAATAGAAGAGCTGGACATATCAGAAGGGTTAAACAGAAGCATTTTGATAAGGATAATAAGGCAGACAAACTGGACTCATAGACTTAAATCTCAGATGAACAGGAGCATTATATAGGCTATTAGATTGCTGAAGGCTGATGTAATTCATGGTACAAAAAAAAAGTCACTTTTTGCCAGGTGTTATCAATCACTCTTAGGAGAAGCCAGACAGAAATAGAAGGGTGTCTAAAAGGGATATTTTAAGGCTCTTCAGTTTAGAGAAGAGACAGCTGAGGGGAGATATGATAGAGATTATAAAATAATGAGTGGAACGGATTAACGTGAATCAGTTGTTTGCTCTTTCAGAAAGTATAAAGACTAGGGGACACATATTGAAGTTACTAGGTAATATATTTAAGACGAATAGACCATATTTTTTAATCATACATAATTCAATTCTAGAACTTGTTGCTACAGGATGTGATAAAAGTTGTTAGTATAGTTGTGTTTAAAAAAGGTTTGTACAACTTCCTAGAAGAGAAGTCCATAAACCATTATTAAGGTAGACTTGGGGAAATCCACTGCTTACCCTGGGATTAGCGGCATAGAATCTTTTGACATTTTGGGATCCTGCCAGGTATTTGTGATCTGGATTGGCCACTATTGGAAATAGGATACTGGGCTTGATGGACATTTGGTCTGACCTAGTATAGCAAGTTTTATGTTCTTATGTTGCTTTCTTTATCTAAAGAAGCTATCTGGAGAAGCCCAGGTAAGAATGGGTCATCAATATGATTCTTGTACATTCGCTCTCAGCTGTATTGCAATAAGGCACATTATAAATGTTTTTAAATAAATAAAATAAGAATGGCTATTCTTTTCTATTTTAAAGAACCTTTCAAAGTGAACTTTCTGTCACGCTGCCAGATATCTTTAACAAAATAATTGAAAGCAATGCTTTTACTCAATCCATGAAGTCATCAACTATTTCAGTAATATAAAAACAAGGTACAGATCCTAAAGCGTGTAGTTGTTATCATCCCATTTCACTTTTAAATTTTGATATTAAGATATTGGCCAAAGTTTTGACTACTAGAACAGAGCATCATCTTCCCACCCTGATTCAGAGAGACCAAACAGGTTTTATAAAGGCACAGTGGGTTTGAAATTAATACACATTCAGTCAAATACAGCACATAATGCGGGAGAAGAAACTGTTTTGATTTATCTGGACATGTAAAAAGCCTTTGATGGGGTGGAATGGCAGTGTCGTTACTCAACATGGAGAACTGTAGGCTTGGGAGTTAATTTTCTAAAATGAATAGATAATGTTGTGAGCTTGTGGCCCAAATTAAAGTAATTGTGCTTTTCAGTTAATTCAGTCAGAAGAAGAATGAGACATGATTGTCCTTTTTATTTTATTTATATTTCAATTTTTTTCAGCCTTCAACATGGATTACATTCAGGTACTGTAGGTATTTCCCTATCCCTAAGTTTGTACCTGAGGTAATGGAGGGTAAAGTGACTTGCCCAAGTAGTCCACTACTCTAACCACTAGCCTGTTCTTCCACTCCTCCTTGTTACCTTCTCTTATTTAATCTAGCTATAATGTTTAAGCAATTAAAAACTGGAAAATTTGAATTTGTTGGGCATATGGACAAGATTATATAATAACATTATCTGAGGACAATATTTTATCGTATGTTTGCAGTCTGATACAGTTCTTGAGGGTGCTGATGAACATTTGAAAGGAATTTGCCACACTCTTTGACAGTAACTTTCATTCTGGTGTACAGGTGTATATGTAAGTGCGTATGCCGGCTCACATGAGTGGACACAGCCATTTTATAACATGCGTGCATTTGTGTGTATATGTTATAAAATCAGTGGTACACACATGTGTGCGTGGAATTTTATATGGATGCGTGCATATGCACGCAAATACTGGCTCTACTGTGTAAGTGGGGGGATTTTGATAGATACGCACGCCGACACAATTACCTATTTTCCCAGTTTGTTCCTAGTTTGCCCGGTTAATGGATCGGACTTCCTAACCCCACCTAGTTTTAAAGGCTCCTTTCTCCCTGCTAGACCTGAGCCCTAAACCCCCCCCCCCCCCCCCGACTAGCCCAGATTTTTTATATTTTTTATTTACATGCCAGCCATAGCAGAAGTAAAATTACATGGTAAGGACCCCAGTGCAAGCTTCTGCGCATTA
The DNA here is from genome assembly GCF_901001135.1 of Rhinatrema bivittatum. Taxonomy (NCBI): domain Eukaryota; kingdom Metazoa; phylum Chordata; class Amphibia; order Gymnophiona; family Rhinatrematidae; genus Rhinatrema; species Rhinatrema bivittatum. The sequence goes on along the minus strand of NC_042615.1, from coordinate 359,712,884 downwards.
AGTATTTACGCGCACATCTTTTGGACTTCCCCTGACACGTCAATACCCCACCAAGACAAGGCCCATGCCCCGTCCCTTTTTTAACTTTTTGATTTGTGCACGTACTGGCAGATACGCGCATACTCGGGCGCTTTTTAGAATCCACACAGCGTGCACCAGCTCAAGAGACACACGTATCTCCCAGCTTAGGCACGCATAGTGCTTAAAATCGACCTCTAAGGATACAAGGTTAATGAAGGAATGATGAAATATTGGAGGTAAAAGATGTTCCTGGAAAGAAAAAAAGGATTATGGAGATTGAATTCCCCTTTACATGGTGTCACAGTTATGTAAAGTACTTAGGGGTTAATCTGTCCTTTTAGACAAATGTTGTGCTCTGAATTCCATGCCACTTCTGAGGAAAATCAAACATACCTGGTCATCATAGCATATCTATTGCTAGGCCAGGATAGTCATGCTAATAGTGCATATCTTTTTTCATGCGATTGTTTTTTTTTAATTATTTATTTTAAACCACACAGAATAAAATTAGTTCATTACAACATATATCTTAACATTGATACATACTTCCCTTTAAAGACCAGCATCCCAAAACACAGCAATACTAACACATTAGATGTAAACACACTGTGCACCTCATCCTCGCTATACTTAAGAAAACCCTTCAAGCTTTCTCCACTCCCACTAAGTCTCTTTCATAATTATCCACTTTGTTCTTTAACTGGAACGTGAACTTTTCCATCTAAGCAATTTCTGTAATCTTGGCTGTCCAACAGTGAAGTGAAGGAATCAGTTTCCACATCTGAGCCACTGCCAGACGTGCTGCATGAAGAAGATGTCTGTCCAATCTTCGATGACCTCACATGCTGAACCAATTCGGCCAATGGCCCAGTAAATATAATGCTGGATCAGGCTCCAAAGGCTGGGAGCATAGCTGATAAGCCGCCTGTAACGCCCTCCCAAAAAGCCTGTACCTTCCAACACCCCCACCACATATGGAAATATGTTCCCTCCTTCCCACACCCCCGCCAACACTCCGTCCCACGTTCACTAAATTTAGAGAAAAAAACAGGAGTGCGATACAGTCTGTATACCAACTTATAAAGCAACTCTTACCCTTTACAGCAAATTGTTATTCTTTGAGATTGTTTCCATATAGATTTCCAATCTTTACTGCTCCAAACTTCATTCAGATCTGCATTACATTGTTCCATCAAGAGAGGGGAGGTCCTTGAGCCACGCAATTTGTTTCTAATGTAGACGTAAAGTACCACAATCAGATGCCGGGCCCTGGATGTACAACAAACCACCCCCTCCATGCCCACACATTTCTCCAAAATCAAATTAATTGATGTCGACTGTGTTAGATCTCTACACAATTGCAAGTATAGATATCTAGTGGAGGAAGGGTTATCAAAGTCTCCCATCAGCTCTGTAAACGATCTTAAGTGGCCATTCTCCAACAGCTGACCCAAGTACCTTAATCCAGCTATCACCCAATGTTCCATATCTGGGAAAAACTACATTGTGAGACCTGTGAGTTACATAACAAGGAGGTCATGTACAATCTGTGACCCTCTGTAGGGACTAGAGAATGCTGAACCACTCTGCATGCCCTTAAAGTGGGTGCAGTAATCCTATGGTCCCTCATTATTGCCCTTAGAATAGGAGAGGAGTATGACATATGTAATAAAGATGCTAAGTTACAATCCTTTGCCACTTCCTTTATCTCTGACCAGGCCTGGGAAGTGTCAGCTCCCATCCATTCCCAAAGACACACTAGCCAACATGCCCAATAATCCCACTGAAATTTAGGGAGACCCAATCCTCCCACATTCCTATGTTTGACCATTACATTGTATTTTAATCTGGCTGGTCTTCCCTTGTTAGGGAAGCGCTCGCAGACGCTCGGAGAGCGGTTCCACTTTCCAGGGGTTTTGTGTGTCCTAGGACCACGGCTCAACCCTAGAGGAACTCCGAAGATGTGCCGAGGCAGGTGAAACATGCCCGAGCATGGGCTGGACAGGAGCAAGGCTGAAGTGAAGACAGACTATGGAATCTGGAGCAGGAACCAAGACTGAAACGAAGACAATGTTGATCAAAGGTACTGACCCTCCATCAGACCTGCACTCTTTGGAAAGACCAACAACGCAATGGTAGTCTTTTGAACAGTCCTCCAACCGTTCCAAGCCCTTTCGGACATGCCGCTGGGTAATGGCAAGAAGCGGTAGGCCGGACAGAGGTCAGGGGCAAACGAAGGCCTTGGACGAAGACTCAGGCAAAGATGTAGGTGCTTAGATGAAGACTCAGACAAAGACACTTGGAGGAAGACAAAGGAGTGAGGTTCTGTAGACAAGGAATCATGAACGGGGTTCAAGAGCTGGGTTGAGGCTGCGACGCAGCTCGCCCTACACAGCCCAACAAAGGGCGGACCCACAGGACTGGTCACGGACCACGCTTGAGTGCGAGGCAGACTCCAGACGAATACGTGGAAGATGAAGCTGGAACATGGCAAAGATTCAGTAGAAGCCTGCACCAAGGCGCACCCTACACAGTCGCCCATGGCTGGTCACGGACCACGCTAAAACGGAACAGGTTCAGAGTCTTAGGCATGAACGGAGCAGGCTCAAGAACATCCGAGGGCAGGAAGTCGGGAGAAGGACCAAGGCGAGACTTGGCTTCAAGCAAGGATACGGGACCAAGACCCGACTTGGCTTCAAGCAAGGATTTCCCTCTGGAGGCTTGAGCTGCGGTAGTGAGGAAGGCATTGTATCATGAAGCGCCCTACTCAGCCCACCCTTGGGACTGATCGCGGACCACGACATGGCATGCCAGGAAAGTTGGCGACAAGGAACCAGGGGTACAGGACATCAGGACTGGATCACTGACATCAGGAACAGAAGACAGACATCAGGGCTGGATCATGGACATCTGAACAAGACATGGAGCTCCAACAGGAAACAAAGAACACAGGACCTTGAAGAAGAGCTGGAACAGAGAAGACTCCTGGAGCAAAGAACTGGAACAACCAGGAGCATCTAACCCCTTGCGAAGGCAAAGCTGGAATGAACGCTGGACCCTTTTGTAGGGCTGAAGAGGACTATGCCCAGGGAGGAGCTAGCAGGGGGCCACACCTGGCTGGCCCTTGAAATACCAAAGAGAGGCACAAGCCCACGCCTAAGGAAATCCAGGAAGCAGAGCAGGATCGTAGGTGGTGTTCTCAGCCATGTGGAAGGCCCGAAGAGAACAAGGCAGGCAGTGGGAGCAGCCCTGCCGTGGAGCTAGAGGAAGGCAGGCTGCAGGAGCGGCTTCCTGCCACGAAGATGGGCGAAGACAGCAGCAGGCAACGGCAGGGATGGCCTCCCTGCCGGGAAGTGATTCCAGCATCGACAAGGACGGCCTCCTTGCCTCCAAGGACCCCAGGAAGAAGCAGGAGCTGCTCCAGCTGCGTCGGAGCACACAGGAGCAGCAGCGGCGGTCCCAGCCATGAGGGAGGACTCCCAGCGGCTCAGCCCTGCCGCACAGGGCAGAAGAGGAACACGGCCTCCGTGCCGCAGAGGAACAGCAGCAGCGGCCCGACTGGCCACGGGGGATAGAGCAGAAGGCAGTGTCAGCAGCCTGACTGGCCGCAGGTAGGTAGGGGGCCTGCTCGCGAGGAGCACGGGCAAATTCACAACAGCCCTGCCATAGAAAACTAGTAACTGCACCCCTCAATTGCAGAAACATCCTCACAGGGATATCACAAGGCAAGTGCATAAACGGATAAATTAAATGAGGTAGTATGACATTTTTAGCAAATTACCTCTACCCGGAGATGAACCCAGCTATCCAATCTTTTAATTTTGGCAAACAAGGGAACATAATTGTCATGATATATTTTATTGATATTTCTGGATATCCAGAGACCCAAATATTTGAACCCAGTTTGTGCCACATGAAACATTTCTGCCCTCCTGGCCATCCTTTCTCCTTCTCCCCCACGTACATGATTTTGGACTTAGTGAAATTTATGGTATAGCTGTTGCGAGCGGAGGGGTGGACCCTTAGGCCGGCTTGACGGAGTGAAGAGGTGGAAGAGGAAGTGCACTCCATGGAGAACAGCAAGCCGGGAGGCGGATACAGACAGGCGTTGAGCAGGAGTCTTCACCCTAGAAGCCCAGATCCCCCTGGGAGGAGCCCGTGAGGACCCGAGCCGCTGGGACTTAGGTGACTGGTGCGAAGAGACGACTTCACCCTGGAGACCCGAGGTCCCCCCGGGAGGAACCCGGGAGGACCTGAGCCACTGGGACTTAGGCGAGAAGAGGAAGCAATCCGAAGTCGAGGCAGGCAGCAAGCAAAGAAGACCAGGAACAGGCTGGAGTCAGGAACCAGAGAATCAATACCGAGAACTGAAGGAGATCTGGAACTGGAACTGGAACTGAAGTGGGAGCTGGAACAGAAGAAGATCCAGGACTGGAACTGAAGCAGGAACTGGAACAGAAGAAGATCCGGAACTGAAGCAGGAACTGGAAAGAAGCACAAGCAGGTCCAGGAACCAACAGGCAAAAGACAGCCGAGCACAGCAACTAACTTCCAGCAAGGAACCTCGTTGCAAGGCATCTGACTGAAGCAGATGCTGGCTTTAAATACTTGCCGGCGTCTGACGTCACACTGAGGGGCGGTCCGTGGTCCGACGGGAAAAGCCCTTTAAATTGGGCTTCTTCACACGAGCGCGCGAGCGTGCCTAGTAAGAGAGGGGCTGGATTCGGAGGCCTGGCGGCATCTCCCTCGTGGTGACGCCACTGCGAAACAGGCGGAACAGGCCCAAACGCCCGCAGGCCGTCTCCCCAGCCTGCCGACCCAGAACGCGGCGGTCTGAACCTTGGATCCCGCCAAGGAAGCCCCGTGAAGAGAGGTAAGGACCTGGTCGCAGAACCTGCGACCGGGACCGCAACAATAGCCAGATAGAGAACCGTAAAAATCCAATAACTGTTTTAATGCGGTCACCAAACTTTTAACCTTTGTTAAGTAAAAAAGTGTATCATCAGCATATAGGGAAACTTTATGAACTATACCACCCAGAGTAAACCCTTGAATGTGTACTGTATGCCGTACCGCTTGAGCCAGCAGCTCTATCACTAGGGCAAACAATAACGGAGACAGGGGACTGCCTTGTCTCATTCCTCTCTCTTTGCTGACAGTTTCCCCCACGTACCCATTCAAGCCTGAGAGTTAGTATATAATGCTCGTATCCAACCCAATAAGGCTTCAGGAAACCCAAAATGCTTCAGCATAGCAAACATAAAAGGTCATGCACCCCTGTTAAATGCCTTATCTGCATCCATTGACAAGATTGCCCCCTGCAATTTCTTTTTCGATGCCACATGCAAAATATTAAATAACCTTTATAAAGCCAGTCTGATCTGAATGAACAATATCGGGCATGAGATCTTCTATCTGAAGCAGGAGGATTTTAGCCAGAAGTTCACATCTGCATTAATTAATGAAATAAGCTTATATGATGCACATTCCAAAGGATCTTTAGGTTTTTTTATGTATCAGTATTATGAGGGCCTCAGTCAAAGAATCCACCCAAGCCCCAGGCATTTGCAGATAATTAAATAGCTCACTCAATTGAGGGGTCAGCAGGTCTGCAAACATAAAATTCTATGGAAAACCCATCGGGTCCTGGGCTTTTCCCCCCAGCCAGTGTTTTCAAGGCCCAACATATCTCCTCTTCTCCAGTAGAGGCGGTAAGGACACCCACATCTTCCTGAGCCAAAGACTGCAAAATGTCCTTCATTACCCACCACCCTGGTGTTATGGTTGAGCGGTGTTCAGGTGGATCCTTGGGTCCTGTGGCAGATGACCACGCCCATGGGGAGGGGCCCCGTGAGGAATCACAGTACTAGGCTAGACTCAGAACGCACAAACACAGTTCTTTATTATACAGCTTGAAGAGTACCACCAGAGGTAGCAATAGTTTATTAACACAGGTACTCGTGACCTGTCGACAGGCAGGCACTCAGCCGTTGCTCCCCTTACCCTCCACAAATTAGACATGACAACTGTATGGTATAACAAATAAGGCCGCAGTTTATTAAAACTAACCCGAGCCACTTTTAACAATATTCCAAACTTAACTCCCTCCACCTCCACCACCTGCCGCGTGTCATTCTTCACTTACCATCGCGGCCCAATGGTAAGCCTCTCGGAGCCCCTCCCCCTTGTCCTTACCCCGCCACGCTATCAGCGAGGGTAAGCTTGCGGCCTGAGCATCGGCCCCCTCTTGCTCTTTAGGCCTTCTCGTGCAGCAGCCCCAAACTGCACGAGCATTACCCTCCCATCAACGTGCACTTCACCCTTACCCTAAAACACACTCAAATATGGCTCGGGTTTCCGCCTACTGCGACAACCACCACAACAAAGGACACACCAAGAACAAACGGGCGGGAGGGAGGGAAGCAAACCTCGCTGCCTGCTTCGCTGCCGAATCCCTTAATGGCTGCTCCCAGGTAGCACCGCGCTCCTTTTATCTATACCAATGACAGTGCAGCCATTCAAAAAATGCTGCACTGCCATTGGCCCCCTCTGCTCCTCCTCTCCCTCTCCACCCCCCCCCCCCCGACTTCCGCCCGCCCTGCCTCCGCCCGATCCCGTGTTACCCTCGGCGAACACGGGACGGGCCCGGTTCGCCTTCCTTAACACAGGTACTCGTGACCTGTCGACAGGCAGGCACTCAGCCGTTGCTCCCCTTACCCTCCACAAATTAGACATGACAACTGTATGGTATAACAAATAAGGCCGCAGTTTATTAAAACTAACCCGAGCCACTTTTAACAATATTCCAAACTTAACTCCCTCCACCTCCACCACCTGCCGCGTGTCATTCTTCACTTACCATCGCGGCCCAATGGTAAGCCTCTCGGAGCCCCTCCCCCTTGTCCTTACCCCGCCACGCTATCAGCGAGGGTAAGCTTGCGGCCTGAGCATCGGCCCCCTCTTGCTCTTTAGGCCTTCTCGTGCAGCAGCCCCAAACTGCACGAGCATTACCCTCCCATCAACGTGCACTTCACCCTTACCCTAAAACACACTCAAATATGGCTCGGGTTTCCGCCACTAACAAGGCGACTTAAGTGCCCTTTCACCCACCCGGCAACTTAAGGCCCTTGTTCCCCCACTGCGGCCGGAACATGCAACTGCAACCTAAGAGCTTCCTCCAAGGCATTATTGAATAAGTCCATGCCGATGTCGGAAAGGTGGACCCCATCACCCAAGAAATACCCTTCCAAAATATCCCAGGACCATTCATGGCGGATCCAAAACCCGCCTTCCCGCACCAACCATTTGCCTATCTGACGATTCAACTTCTTAACGCCATGGCGCCACATGGGCTCCGCCTGGTGGCGAAGACGAATGATAACGTCAGACCACCCCAATTTAGTATACGGCAAGCGATTCAGAAGGAAAGCCAGGTCTTTCCGTATGATTCTGATGAATTCGCGGCACGTCAGCCTGCCAATATCATTCCCACCCAAATGAAGGACAAGAAACCTGGGGAATCCAAAGGTGTCAACTTGGCCTTGCAAGAAGTCGCAGAGGTCGTCCCATTTCATACCCCCCCGGCCCAGCCATCGCACTGCGCCCTCCTGCTCAGCCACGTTCAGGTTCTCCCCATACGGCCTCTTCCGGGCGCGTCGGTGCGCCCGATGAACAAAAGAGTGGCCCACGATCCAAGCACAGTCTCTGGGCAGCTCGACCCCCAGGCAATCTGAAAGACAAAAGACAGGCATTACCCACCGGCCAGGCCGCACGCCCCCCCACCGCACCAGGCAATCCCCGCCTAACGCCTCACGTAACCCCGGTAGACGGGCGACTTCCACCTGCCCAAGGCCCGAATCCTATCCCCCGCCCACCCCAATTCCGCCGCCGCAGTGGCGGCTCCTATCCGGAAGGAATGGGAAGTATAACACCCCGCTTCCCAGCCTAATGCAGCCACGACGCGACGCAAAACGGCCGCAAACTGAAACCGGGTTAATGGAGTCCCGTCTGCATGCACAAGGAAATGCCGCCCAGCAGGCGGCCGCAGCGCTGCGTAGGCCAAAGCCGTTTGCACCGGACATGCCATAACATGGGGCGCGCGCCGGAGTGACACCCACGCACCCACCCCGGACTGATCCGTCTTAGAATGGCGAAGACGAATCGTAACGCAATGAGGATACAAACAGACATCACTAGCCAGGAGCCCGTCGATCCCCACGTCCCCTTTTGACCGGGCCACTAGTTCCCCAACCCGCAGCGCACCAAAGAACGCCCAGACGAAAGCAACGCGGAATAGCGCCGATTCGTAGTCAGACAGACAAACGCTCGGCAAACCGACGGAAAGCCGAATGAGGTCGGGGAAACGGATAGGCCGTCGGCGATCACTCCGACGACCAGCACTCCTGCCCCAACCCCCTAACAGTTTCCTGACCAAGAAACTGCGGAGCGGGCTAACGAATCCGGCCAACTTGTGAAAGAAGGCGAAACCAGCCAACTGACTGCGCACGGATGCTATGGAAGAACCCCCTCGGCAAGCCCACAGGATAAAACTAGCAATGTCCGCATCCCGCACAGCCCCCCCGGCCCAACCCAGAGAGAACAAAAAACGAGCCACGTAACGTCTGCCGGAGAGGTACGCCGTCCAAGTGGCCGGCGCGACGGAGCTCCGGATCAGGTCCCATTGCAGTCCGTGCCAAGCTTCCACAGGCGGACAGGCACCTGTTCTCCCTCCAGGTTCGCGCCCGGGGCCGCTGCACGGAAGGCCTCCCACTTAAAACGAGAGAGAGCGTCAGCAATTAAGTTCAATGATCCAGGAACATGGCGCGCACGGACGGTCACATTCCATTTAAGGCATAACATCACCAATTCCCGAACCAAAGCTGATACCCTCGGGCACTTAGCCGCCAGCCGGTTGACCACTTGAACTACCCCCAAGTTGTCACACCACCACAGTACGCGTTTGTTCGCTAAATCCGGGCCCCACAGCGTAAGAGCTACCAGAATAGGGAAAAGCTCCAAGAAGGTGATGTTGCGCACTGCGCCGGACGTAACCCAACTGGTCGGCCAACGCGCGGCGCACCACCGGCCCCCAAAATACAAACCCAGACCCGTCGCCCCAGCCGCGTCCGAATACAAGTCAAGGTCCAAATTGGACACCTCCGCCTCTTGCATTATGCACACGCCATTGAAGGAGACCAAGAACTCAGCCCAAACCGCCAACTCGTCTCTCACCGCCGCCGTAATCCGAATAAAATGATGAGCCGCCCGAACACCAGACGTCCTGGCAGACAACCGACGGATAAACGCCCGTCCGATGGGGATAACCCTGCACGCAAAGTTAAGGGAACCGATCAATGCTTGCATCTGCCGCAACGTAACTTTAGTTGACCCCCGAATTACCGACACCAACCCTTGAAGCTGCACCACCTTGTCTGCCGGCAACCGGCAAGACATGGCCCAGGAATCCAACTCTATACCGAGGAAGGTCAAGGTAGTCGTCGGACCCTCTGTCTTGTCGTGCGCAATAGGAACACCAAGGCGCTCAGCCGTCCGCAGAAACCCGTCTAACTGCCGGCGACACGTGTCCTCCTGGCGAGGCCCCACAAACAGAAAATCATCTAAATAATGTACGGAGGCCGCGCAGGCCGTGTGCTCCACGGTCGCCCAATGGACGAACGTGCTGAACGTCTCGAACAAGGCACAAGAGACCGCGCAACCCATTGGTAGACAACGATCGATGAAATAATAGCCATCGAAAGAAAAACCGAGCAACGGAAAGGAGGCCGGATGAATGGGTAACAAGCGAAAGGCAGATTCAATGTCCGCCTTAGCCATGAGGGCCCCCGGTCCCGCCGCACGCACAAGGGCGACGGCATCATCGAAAGAAGCATAGGTAACGGCACAGACCTCCGGAGGGATGAAATCGTTGACGGAAGAACCAGCCGGAGAAGAAAGATTAAGGATAAGACGGAATTTGCCCGGCACCTTTTTTGGAATGACAGCGAGCGGGGACAAATGCATCGTCCCAAAAGGGGGCGCCGCGAAGGGGCCGGCTATCCTCCCCAAGGCGAGCTCATCTTCCAACTTGCTGCGGACAACCGGGGCCAACCTGGAGACCGAGCGAGAATTCCGCGCGCGCCCGCCGTAACCGGGGCCAACATAAGGAATACGAAAACCAGACCTGAAACCGTCGGACAACAACCGGGCCGCCCGGCGATCCGGATAACGCCGCAAACTCGCCTCCAGCTCCGGAAGGATGACAGGCGAGACAGCCTTCCCGAGAGCGAATCGATCATTTGGGTCCCTTACCGGCCCCAGCCCCAGCTCCCTGGGTGCATCGGAGAGCCGAATGGGATCCACCGCAGGTAGAGCAGGCATGCCGGAATTTGCAGTCGGGAAAAAGGCAGGTGAGTTTGTTGAATCGCCAGCAAACATCCGGTCCGGCTCCCGAACTTTTGACTCCCGGGTCACCTTTGCGACCCGCTCCGGTCCGAAAGGACTGCACTGCGGGGGCCCCTGCAGAATCCGGATGCGAGGGAGCCCCAACACCCCCCGCGCGCAAACCAGCCCTGTGAGTCGCCGACCCCTTATTGGTCATTTGGGTAAGCCATAAGTGAATATCCTGGTACCCCCAGGACATGAACCTGTTCCCGGCCATCTTATCACGGAACTTCTCATCGTAGTTGAGCCAAGCCCAACCCTCGTAGTCCCGGAACGCCCCGAGGATACTATCGGCATAAGACAGCAAGGACCCATACTGGGACGTGTCGAAATGACTAACTACGCTAGCCAGCCGCAGGAAACCGCGCACCCAGTTCACCACGTTCTTGGCTATACGGGGCCCCGCACCCCTGCGCTTGCTGCGTTTCTTAGCTTTTCTAGACCCTCTCCTGCCCCCTCGACGCCCCTCCAGTAATTTGAAAATGTTGACGAATTTGCGTTTACGTATGCGCTTGACTAAACGCCGCGGCACCTCCTCCCACAATTCAGTCAAGGGCGCTAAGGCGGGATGGCCGGCATCACATTTGGGACCCTCAGCGAGGACAGTGCGCGGACGCACAGAACCATCGCTGACTTCAGAAGACGAAGAGGAAGACGGCGAGCCGGAGTCAGCCCGAGACCGCTTGCCCCCCGCTTTGCGAGCGGAACCCGCAACAAACTTGCTGTCCTTACCTGATGCCGGCTCCTCCCGGACAACTGGACCCGCGTGCACGCCAGGAACCACACCACACCCGGCAGCGCCACCGCTCCGTCTCCGCCCACTCCCTGTGTGCGGCAGGAGGTTCGCTGAGTCTACGGCCCGCCACGCCTCCCTGCTGGATGGGCCAGGGAGGTCGTCATCAGGTAGCGGAAGGAGGGAGACGTCCGGATCCAGTGATCCGGACCTGGCAGGCAGTCGACTGTCCGGTCTCTTCCCGCGGGAGGAAGGTCTGCCACGCGCTGAGGGTGAACCGGAGACATGCGCCCCGAATGGAAAAACCTGACCACCCGAGGGGGGGGGGGGCCGGGCCGGACTGCCAGGCTCCTAAGCCCAGGTTGGTCAGTGACTGGGCCTCGGCAGCCACAGGAAGGAAGGCATAGCCTGCCTGCGCCATGCGTTCCAGGAAGGCAGAAACCACGGCTGCCTCGTGTGGCGCACACTGGGCGACAGGAGGGGGCAGGGGGTAAGGGGAGCTGGGCGCAAAGGTACCCAGGGGCTGGGAGGAATTCTGACCGGCATGGGACGAACAGGGCTTAGCAGCCCGAGGCAGTGTGCCGCCCCGCCGCCGGCAGGCAATGCTCTTAGGGGGAGCCGGGCTGCGAACAGGAGGGCTCCTAGTGCGCCGAGCTCTAGTGACATGCTGGCCGGGTGGGTAGCGACCGCGCGTGCCGACGGTTCGCGGGAGCCCCCGCGGCTGTAGGGGGGTAAAGGAGGGGGGGATATGGCCGGCCCGGGCGGCAGTGTCGTCCACAGGCGAGGCAACGGGCTGTGACGCCCGCGAGAACGGCAGGCGTACAGCATGGGGGCTGGCAACTGCCATGCGCGGGGGTTCCAGAAAGCTAAAGGCAGAGATAGGCCCAGCAGGCCCCACAGGGGCGGTATCGGCAGGCGCGCGGGGCAGGGAGGGGGGGGCACCCGCTGTATGGCTTGGCGGGGAAGGTGAAGGGGGGCCTGTCGCTGCCTCGGGGCCGCTCTCTCCCGAATCAGAGAGGTAAGGGATCAAGGCCGAAAGCGGGCGATTAGGAGTCGGAGGGGAGGCGGGGACAACCACTCTGGAGGCCGAACTTACCGGCATCGGGGCCGGCTCCTCCCTCACTTTCGGCAAGCGGCCCGTCCTTGATCTCGCCGGTGGGCGAGGACGCGACACCGCCGTCGACCCGCTCACCTGCCTGGGTTTCGATCGCCGCATTTTTTTTTTTTTTTTTTTTATAGCGCGCCTGGCCTGAGTCACCACGGGGGTTTCGGCACGGGGCAAGCAAACCTCGCTGCCTGCTTCGCTGCCGAATCCCTTAATGGCTGCTCCCAGGTAGCACCGCGCTCCTTTTATCTATACCAATGACAGTGCAGCCATTCAAAAAATGCTGCACTGCCATTGGCCCCCTCTGCTCCTCCTCTCCCTCTCCACCCCCCCCCCCCCGACTTCCGCCCGCCCTGCCTCCGCCCGATCCCGTGTTACCCTCGGCGAACACGGGACGGGCCCGGTTCGCCTTCCTTTATTTATTTATTTATTTATTTATTTATTTAAACGCTTTTATATACCGACAACCGTTTGCACATCGTGTCGGTTTACAAATAACTTAAAACCAGGGTATATATAGGCATAGCCTTTACATAGAACAGTGAACAAGTATAAAACAGTAGTAAAACAAGTACTAAATAAATTTGGGGAGGGACTCAACAGGGAGCAACAAGGAAGGGATGGGGTGGGAAACAGCAAGGAGGGGGTGAGGTTATATACAAGGCATCATAGAAATGTACAATGTTGTTTCAGGCGATTGTTCGGGGGAGGGAAGAGGGAAAACAAGGAGGAGGTGGGGTTATATACAAGTCATCATAGATACGTACAATGTTGTTTCAGGGAGAGAAGACGGGAAACAGCAGGGGGGCTGGGAAAAGGAGATGGCTATATGTGGGTCACAGAGGGAAAAGGGTTATCTATCGAGGGTGAGGGGGGGTAGGCTTGAAGGAAGAGCCATGTTTTGAGTTTCTTTTTGAAAGTGGGTGTGGAGGTTTCAGTACGTAGGTCACTGGGCATAGAGTTCCAGAGGGATGGGCCAGCAAGGGAGAGGGCTCTGTTAGTGGTAGATATAAGTCTAGTTGATTTTATAGAGGGAGTGCATAGGGTTCCGAGAAGGGCGGTACGGGTTGGTCTTGAGGAGGAACGAGGAAGGAAAGGGGGGGTTAACCAGTTGTACTGTTCGTTTATGATGCTTTTATGAATGAGGGTAAGAGTTTTATATATTATGCGTGATTGTATGGGAAGCCAGTGGAGATCAATGAGGGTGGGGGTGATGTGGTCTTTCTTGCTGACATTTGTGAGTATGCGTGCGGTGGCGTTTTGGAGAAGTTGCAATGGTTTGATGTGAATGGCAGGGAGGCCAAGAAGGAGAGCGTTGCAGTAGTCTATTTTCACAAATATGATAGCTTGGAGTACAGTGCGGAAGTCTGAGAAGAAAAGTAGGGGTTTGAGTTTTTTAAGGGTTTGCAGTTTGGAGAAACAGCTGCTGAGGATAGATTTGATGTAGGGTTTGAAAGTGAGTTGGTTATCAAGAATGACACCCAAGTTTCGTGCTTTAGAAGGGAAGGGGTTAGAGGAGAGGGTAGAGGGAATAGGTATTGATGAGTGTTTGGAGGAGATGAGAAGGAGCTCAGTTTTATGGGGGTTGAGTGATAAGTGCATGTCAGCGAGAAGCTGGGTGATAGAGGCAAGAATGGTGTCCCAGTTTTGGAGGGCGGTGAGAATAGAGTTGGAGAAGGGGATGAGGATTTGCACATCATCGGCGTAAATGAAGTGCTGACCCCAATTTTAGATAGAAGGTTGGTGAGGGGAAGCATGTATATGTTAAATAGGGTTGAGGAAAGTGATGAGCCTTGGGGAACACCACAGTCTAGATTTATGGGAGAGGATTCGATGTTGTCTGTGAGGACTGTGTAACTACGGTTTTGGAGGTATGATTTGATCCATGATAATGCAGAGCCAGTGATTCCAATGCTGATGAGAGTGTTGAGGAGGATGTTATGATCTATGGTATCAAAGGCGGCGGAGATATCAAGCATGGCAATGAGGTATGAGTTGCCGGCGTCCATTCCTTTGATAAGGGTGTCTGTAAGTGAGAGGAGAAGGGTTTCTGTACTAAGGGTTTCTGTACTAAGGTGTACTAAGGTACAATAGTGAGGCAGTCTGGTAGTTGCAGACTCAGGAACCTCAGCAGAGGGAGCCCTTCTCACCCCGTTGGTCTTGGCAGGTTCTGAAGCAGGTTTCCCAGCAAGGAAGTACTGTGGATGAGATAGACTGAGAGTTAGAGTACTCACTAGGTGTTTGCTGTAGATATGTGATTCCACCAGGTTGTAGAAGGAAGTGCAGGCAGGGAGAGCAAGTCCTCGAGGAAATTCTTGAATGGATTCCCGCATTTTAGCCTGAAGAACTTTGTCCTCCAGCAAAGACACATTCAGCCTCTAGGGCTGAAAGGGTCACTGATCCCGCTGGGACCCAACTTCAGTGGATAGCTAGCGCAGTGTGATCTGAGAAGGTACATATCAAAATATCCGCATTCACTACCGCTGCTGCTAAAGAACCATTACATAGAAAATAATTTGTACGGCTGTAGGTGTGATGTCTAGGGGAAAAGAAGGTATAATTCTGACTACTAATGTTCCACTCCCTCCACTCATCTACCAAATTATACATTTGTAAAAAGTTGAAGAGACCTCCTCTGATATCACACCTGTATATATCACCCTTGAATCTTTCCAGTTTTGAGTTTAAACACATGTTCCAGTCACCCCACACACACAAATTTGTTGTGTCAAACTCTAGCAGTACAGTACATAGATGATTATAAAAATCAGACTGCCCGCTATACAGGCCATATACTGCCATGAGCATCAGAGCTTGATCAAAAAGGCTGCCCTCCGGAATAACACAGTGCCCATCCAGATCGCAGCGAGAGCAATGTATCTGCAAAGGGTAATCCCTATGAATAAGAATACACACACCTACACTATTTGAGGAATAGGAAATTGCATAAACTTGCCCCACCCAAGCTCTTTTCAATTTTTCATGTTCCCTAGCTATCAGATTTGTCTCCTGTAAAAGCGCAACAGAATCTCTTGTTTCTTGAGATATTGCAGAATTCTGGTTCTCTTTACTGGAGAAGAAATACCGCTAACATTTAAGGAGACAATTTTCAAGTTACTAGTCATCTGGACAGGTTATAAAACATAATCACATATATCACGTATACATGAAGCTGATCTCTAAACCACTATAAGTACTGCCAGTTACGTGAACCTTTAACAAAAAACCACCCTGTCAACCATGTGGATTTTTTAAACTTTATTTCCCCACCCCACATTACAGCAATAACATATCCCCAAAACCCCCATATACCAACCCCCTGCCCCTTCCAACCCTATATATAACACACCTGTAGCATCTACACAATTTGAAATACAAGTTCCGCTGACCCTCAACCCCTTCCCCAGCCATTTCCCCCTACCTAATTGTAACAAACAGTACCAAAACTCTCCCCCTCACCCCACCATGTAACTCCCCTATTCCTCCCTTCCAGACCCCTACCCCAGTTCTGATTATGTACCTGGATGCCCCACAAACGCTGCTCACTCCTACAAAAACCTGGTAGCAAGGGGTCACCAGACCTTATTTGGTTAAAACCTCAACTAGCGATCGTCCTCAGAGCCCAGATGGTGTCCAGAAATCCCCACCCCACCCCAAACCAAAACAAACCAACTCCGATAAAAACAGACTAGAAAAAATGATAAAAATAAAAATAGTAACATAACAGTCACCACCATAGGGATAACCCCGAGGAAAGTCCAGCTCCATATCAAATAATTATCGTCAATGGAAGCTTGTAGAATCTTGCCGGGTCTGATCCACATAACCCGGGCCTCTAGGTTTGCCAAATTGCATTCGTATCCACTAAAAAAAAAGATGAGAGGGTAGATCCTGTCGAATATAGACGCAGTCCATGAAACAGGATTCAACTCAATACCATAATCAGGGTAAACTCTTGTGTTCACCTTGAGCTCTTGCGCTGCTGGCGAGAGCAAGACCTCTCAGCATAACATTGTCAGTATACCATGTGGACATTGTGCTGCACAGTCTCACTAAACCAGAGCTCCACAGTAGTGACTTTAGAATCTTTATGGTCTGCAATAGAAGGTTTGGGTCTGCAATAGAAGGTTTGGGAAACCTGATAGTAAATAAAATTCCTCCCATAAATGATAACACTTAAAAGTGTTATCTCACAGAATACAGAAATTAAAACTTTACTGAGTTCTAGTAAAATATCACAAGAAATTTATGATGAAGGATAATATAAAATTGTTAAATAAACTGGAGAGTATGAAAAATACACTAAAAGCTAGGAATTTGAGATTTGTCAATTTTCCTAAGCTATTACATATATCTCCAAAAGAGATGTATAGGAAATATTTAATTGAGATACTAAAAGTACCTGAAAAAAATATTTCACCGGTAGTGAGAGCTTTTTATTTATCATCAGGAAGGAAAGGATTAGAAGGTGGGAATAGTGAAGAAGATCGAGAGTTGGATAAAAAGATCTCATTACTAAATGAGACAGAATTGTTAGAGACTTCAGATTCAAATTTAGCCGAACCTTGCACTATGATTGTTACTTTTGCATTAGAGATAGACAGAGAGTAGATATTCAGATTGTTTTTTAAGTATTGTTTACATAATTTCCTAAATATGCATGTGAGAATATTTCCTGATGTGTCTAGGTCAATGCAAAAGAAAAGGAAACAATTTTTGCTTCTAAGAACTAAGGTTTTACAAATAGGTGCCAGTTTTTTACTGCAGTTCCCTTGTAGATGTCATATTAAGTATAAAGGGTCGAACTATCTTTTCTTCCTCTCTTCGCAGTTAATCAAATTTCTTTCTGACAAAATAAAAATACAAGAGGGAGTGGAAGATAAAAGTCCAGTTACACCCATATCCCCTAATAAACTGTGACTAACTCTCAATAGGAAATACTCCTTCTTTGCAGTTTAATTGGTGTGGTTTCTTTAAATGTTTTTTAAATTCCTTTCTCTCTAAGTTTAGAGAATGAAAGTTAGATGAATGGATCCTTATTAAAGTATAGAGGATCTCATGTATGAAATATAGTGAAATGATAAGGGTGGAGTTAATTATAATGTTGCTTTATTTTTTTTGTAAATTGCACATAATTCTTCATGTTCTATATCAAGTATTTATCTTGGTTTGTAAATTGATAAAATTCCAATAAAAATAAAATGGGAAAAAAATGTATTGGACACAAATTATTCCTTGGATCCATAGGACTACAAATGTCTATTTGCCACTTGAGCCTGTGACTATCAGGCCGATACAGTAAGGACACGTAAGAAAGAGTGCAGTAGTGCCGGGCATATCCTCGTTTGCCGCGCGCATATTTTGGTTCACATACCGCTCGATTCAGTATTCAAATTAGACGCAAATCCAAGTGGCGTCCAAAGCGTGTCAATGAAGCGGTAGGCGTGCGCAATCCATCTTACTGTATACAGCGGTATACAGCGCCTATTCAGTATCCAGGGTGCGCTGGTACCTGTCATTTCAAATGTCATTTCAAATGTCATTCCACCAGGTAAGTTCTGTTCTACAGACCCCGCTGCCGTGAGCACCCGGCTGGACGTCCAAGCCGCAACCTTGGACGTCTGGCTTGGACGTCCAGCCGGGCGCTCAAGGCAGCGGGAAGGTTCATGAACGGACGCCGCGACTCTTGTGGAATAACAACGTTCCTCCATGTATTGCTGATGTCCTTTACCAAACTGCCACTTCCTCTGAAATCTCTCCAGACAGTGAATCTACAGCTCTGCACAGGCGAATGCAGTGAATCTACAGCTCTGCACAGGCGAATGCAGACCCCTGGCTTTCCTTTCCCATTAGCTCTTATTTGTTAACTCTTCCTCATGTGTGTGTGTGTGTGAGTGAGAGAGAGAGAGAGAGACTCACGAGCTCGGGCTCTGCCTTCAGTCTCTCGCAGGTCGGGAGCCATCTCCAGGCGGGGAGGCGGGAGAAGGAGATCCCAGATCCCAGAGGTTAGCGTGACCCGAGTGCCTCCCAGGCAGTGATTCCCTCCCCATCGGACGCGCTCCTTTTGGAAGCCCCAAGATCTCCGTGGCCCACGCCCACCCCCGCCGCCACACATGGCCACGGAAATGCCACCCTGCCGGCTCCTCGGACGCCACGACGTCCCGCTGCCTTGGTCGCGGCATCTGTTCATGGACCTTCCCGCTGCCTTGAGCGCCCGGCTGGACGCCCAAGCTGTGACCTTGGACGTCCGGCTTGGGCGTTCAGCCGGGCGCTCAAGGCAGCGGGAAGGTCCATGAACGGACGCCGCGACCTCCCTGCTAAACTGCTCCGCCAAGCTCAGGGAGGAGATGAAGGGAAGGCTTTCGGGGTCTCCAACTCCCCTCTCCTCGCAGGGTGAACTTTCCAGAAACCTGACACAGCGGGGGGTTGTCGCCTGCCTCTTTAGGGCGTCCCCGCGGAGAGGAAAGGGTTAACCCCCCCTCCCTGACTCCCCCGACATACAGGGCACTGTGAATTAGAACTCTGATTCTATGCCTGCGGTGGCAGGGCAAGCGGGCCCAGATCGGGCCTTCCCAGCTGCCCGGCACTAGAGTGAAAGGAACATGTTTTAAATGACTTTTGTGCAGAGAAGGTTGAAGGAGGGAGATCCAGAGGGGCGAAGATACAGCTCAAGGCAGCGGGAAGCTGACTGAACACCACACTAACGCCAGGGTTAGGGTAGGTGGTAAATTTGCAGGTTAAAGACGCGGCAAAATAGCTGGTTAAAAAGGCGATAATCTGGGCGCACGTTACTGTATCGGAGGGAATAGCTAACTGGATCAATAACATATCATATACATGCGGTGGGCGGGGACGGATACGCATCCTATCATTAAAATCATCCATTCCTGAAGACTGGAGGGTGGCCAATGTAACCCCAATATTTAAAAAGGGCTCCAGGGGCGATCCGGAAAATTATAGACCAGTGAGCCTGACTTCAGTGCCAGGAAAAATAGTGGAAACTATTCTAAAGATCAAAATCACAGAGCATATAGAAAGACATGGAACACAGTCAACATGGATTTACACAAGGGAAGCCTTGCCTAACAATTCTGCTTCATTTTTTGAAGGGGTTAATAAACATGTGGATAAAGGTAAACCGGTAGACGTAGTGTATTTGGATTTTCAGAAGGTGTTTGACAAAGTCTCTCATGAGAGGCTTCTAAGAAAATTAAAAAGTCATGGGATAGGAGGCGATGTCCTTTCGTGGATTACAAACTGGTTAAAAGACAGGAAACAGAGATTAGGATTAAATGGTCAATTTTCTCAGTGGAAAAGGGTAACCAGTGGAGTGGCTCAGGGATCTGTACTTGGACCGGTGCTTTTCAATATATTTTAAAATGATCTGGAAAGGAATATGACGAGTGAGGATATCAAATTTGCGAATGACACAAAATTGTTAAGAGTAGTTAAATCGCAAGCGGATTGTTATACATTACAGGAGGACCTTGCAAGACTGGAAGATTGGGCATCCAAATGGCAGATGAAATTTAATGTGGACAAGTGCAAGGTGTGCATATAGGGAAAAATAAATCTTGCTGTAGTTACATGATGATGGGTTCCATATTCGGAGCTACCACCCAGGAAAAAGATCTAGGCATCATTTATTTATTTATTTATTTATTTAAATTTTTTTAATATACCAATGCTCAAGACAAGGTCTTATCGTACCAGGGTATTTAAAAATATATTTAACGGAGGTCATATTCCAATAAAATACAAACAGATGAGGGTAAATAGCTCTCTGAAGACTTTTTTAAAACACAGAGGTGCTCATCATTTTGTGATCAGCAGTGATAAAGTGTTTAACAAGACTTTAAAATGCAAAATGGGGCGCTACTTTATATCGTGCCAAAACAGTCAAAAATCATATGCAAACGAAATAGTAAAAAAAAGCATTGCAAATAATACATTTAGAAATTAAGAAATACAGAGAACACCTCTTAATTATTTAAATGGGGACCATCATACCACCCCGCGGATGATGAAAAATGTTTTCTTTCAGTATTTTCACCACTAAAGGTCACTTTTAATCATTGTCCAGGAATGAAGTATTTTTTTGAAATTTTTAAATGCTTATAAAAAGAGATACTTCCACTTCAACATGGCTCTGTTGAAGGGGAAATATTGCACCACACTTTTTGATATGAAAATGTATTGTAGCCTTTTATGCTTAGCTATAATCATAGCTTTCATTGAACAATACAGGCTAGGCCTCTTGATGTAACAGCCTCAGACTCTCTGCAGGCCTGGAAAGCAGTATATAGGGATAATAACAAACATGAACCCTGTAAACCCTTTTTTAAAAAAGAGGAATCATCTTAGACTTTCAAAATCTAAAGGGAAATTTGAAAAAGGTTACGAACAAATATGGACCGATGAGATATTTATAATAGATTTTTAAACAAGGGGCAAAAAACAGCATACAAGATACCAGATTATGGTGAGGAAGCCATTCAAGGTTCTTTTTATCCTTACAAGATAGAGTTTACCACATTGATAAGATTCTAAAGGTAAAAGAGAGAAATGGAACAAGTGTTTCATGAAATGGAGGGGATGGACTGAAAAATGTAATAGTTGGATAAAGGCAGCAAAGATATAAGATATTTGTTTTGAAAAAGGCCTTGCATCATTTTTAAAAACTGGAGGGTTTTATATTACACTGCCTAGTAACGCCTTTGAGAAGATGTTTCCACAAAACACCGGCTCTATTTTCATCATACAAATAGCTAGACCACTGGACCTACAAGGACCATGGGGAGTAGGGCTGATAGAAATACAGTACCTGCATACATGGGATAATGTTAAAGACGATCAGAAGTATATGGCCATCTCTGGAGGAGGAAACGTGGAGCGACACTTTGTTGTATAGTGAGGGACCAACAAAGCCATTTCTGATGATGATGTAGTGGGGCATAATTGGGGGATGGGGGCATGGTTCGTTTGGAATTCTGGTGATGTTATCAAAAAATGGTCAGGGACCATTTCAAATGACATCAGAGGGACTGTGATTGGGGGTGGGCTGGGGCAGAGTTTAGTGTGGGAAGAGGTGGGGCTATACTCACTCATGTCTGTAGGAGTGGGTGGGGTGTAAGAGCTATGGATGGGGCATATGCATGGTCTAGACCAGACGTGAATGCTGATTGGGTGACATCATCCTTATCTCATTTGTCAGTCATTTTGATTGATGGTGTACCAATTCTGCTACTGATGTAATGTGTTGAATATTTATAAGGTTGAAAATTTTGAAAACAAAAAGTGTTGTGAACAGAGTGTTAAAATCACACCTTGTCAGGATTGAGAACAGAAGCTGTTAAAGGCTCCCATAATGCCTTATGAATCCAATGCACCTTCAGCTACTGAACTTCTGTTATTTGATACAGGTGTTACTAATCCATTCAGCACCTCCTAAAGATACCATGGGGGGAATTTCCATCCCAAAAAGGTCTCTAGATATATAAGTGTCTGATCTTCATGTCTAAAAAAAAAAAAAACCTGAGTTGTCTTGAGATCTGCACCGTAGCATCTTTGTTGTTGCTCCAGTAAAAGATATCACAACCTATAAAAGCTTGCAGTTTTCTTCAGGACCAACATGTCCATTAGAATTCTGCGCTACAGAATGAAAAGGTACAATTTCCCAGACTTTAGAAATGCAGCCAAAGGTGAAGCTGATCAAATTTATGAAGGGATCTGAGCCAGGTTTATCAACTGATTTACTGACAGTAAAAAGAAAAAGCATACACACAAAAAATGACATGCCCCTAAAATAATTTCATATCTTTAAAAACACCAGTCTCTAGTATTTTGGGTTCAGGTTGGACTGCTTGGGAGCTAGAGACTACTTCTCAGTTCATAAAGGAGTGAATGGCAGCAATAAAAGGTGTGAGCGTTAAAAGTTAGCTAACCCTGGATTTGGTCAGTAATGTGCAGTTGCATCTCAGATGCTTGTCTTTGATCATCTTCCAGGTTCCGGTGCCCGAATCACAGAGCAGCATTTGAAAGCCACGGATATTGATTCAGATGACTTGAAAGTCAGGTATGTGCTGAAGAAAGACCCTCTGGTAGGACATCTGCAGATGGCAAGGAGTGAAACTTTGGTGCCAATTTCCGTGAAGGGACCAGTCAAAAGCTTTACCCAGGTTGAGATCAATAAAGGTGAGCAAAGGTTCACGCCGTTAGCTCTTGCTGGTTGAAGTGGATTTCTCTTACTTTTTAGAAGACGTGTAAATGTATTTGCTGAAATTAAGAGGCAAACCGTACATTTTTTTCTGCTCAGGATTGCTGTAATATGCCTGTGTTTGCTGGTGTTTTATATGTCAAGAGAAAACGAAATACATTTTCAACATTGTATATAGAAAACATGGTATTAATCCCAGTAACAATAATACTGATTATGTGTTGTGATAGTTTTACCCCATAACAGGTTTGTACAGTATATGTGCTTTAAACACATGACATTATTATCAGTCGTAATCAAAATGAATGGTAATAAGCTTAGCTTCTTATGAATCACTAAAAGAGATCTGTGTATTTAGGTGTATAATATTCACAGTGATTACTCTTATATTTTTATAATTCTTTAAACTGTAGCACTCTCCAAATGTACTGAGAGATTGTAAAAGGGAACAAAGGTTTCTCCAGACCATAACCATATGCTCTCCATAAGACGAATATTGGTATTTGCCACTTTGGACTACCCATGTTGGAATTTAATAATGACATACAGATTGATATTCTCACCCTTGTGAAAGTGCCTTGGGATTTTAAATGTTCCAGCTCACCAAAACCTTGGTTTAACATGTCATCTGAAAAATGCCACTCCCAGCATAGGTTCAGTACTGATTCAGAGAGTAGAGCATTTATTTTATTTATTTATATTTATTTAAAAGGGCTTTTATTCCACTCATAGCAATAAATCATGCTGAGTGGATTACAAAAAAATAATAATCTTAACATTATGTTCAATCAAATAAAACATTAAAAATATTCAATATATTCAAGTTAATAAAATAATAGATTCCTGATGAACCACCAAAGAGCAATACTATTATTTGAAAGTCTGCTATTATTTGAAAGTCTGCTTTCAGCTGATTCCTAACAAAACTAATGTTATTAATAGCACGGAGGACTACAGAGAAAGAGTTCCATAATTTTGGCCCAGCTACAAAAAGAATCTTACTCGCATTACCTGCAATCGTGCTGCCTTTTACTGTGGGGATTACTAATACATTTTTTATCAACTGACCACATTGTATGATTGGGGATATATATTGTTTCAAAAGATATGCTAGGTAAGAGGGGCCCTATAATTTCAAAACCCTAAAAATCAGAACTAAACCTTAAAATCAATCTGATATTTAACAGGAAGTTCCAGTAACTGGGGGGCAGGGGGGATACGTGCTCCCATTCCTGCCCACCCGTCACTAGTCTAGCTGCAGAATTTTGTAGCACTTGCACTGCTTTTAGAGAAACAGCGGGTTACCCAATCAAGAGGGAATTCCAGTAATCCATTGTAGACAGCACGAAAGCTTGGACTACAGTCCAAAAATCATTTGTATCTAATATGTACTTTAAATGCGTTAACAACTAAGTTTAAAATAACCATATTTTAAAATGTGACGAATGTGCTCCTTCATGGTAAGTCTACTGTCAAAAGTAAAACCCAAATTATGAACAGATTCCCTAAATTGATCTCTGGTTTCCATATTAGAAAACAAACTCATATTGGGGTAGATTTTAAATACTTGCGCGATCGCATACTTTTGTTCGCGCACCAGGCGCGAACAAACATACACTGGATTTTATAAGATACGCGCTTATCTTATAAAATCCGGGGTCAGCGCGCACAAGGGGGTGCACATTTGTGCAACCTGCGCGTGCCGAGCCCAGCGCGCGCTGCCTGTTCCCTCCGAGGCCGCTCCGATTTCGGAGCGGCCTCGGAGGGAACTTTCCTTCACCTTCCCCCCACCTTCCCCTCCCTTCCCCTACCTAACCCACCCCCCCGGCCCTATCTAAACCCCCCCTACCTTTGTCGGCAAAGTTACGCCTGCTTTAAGCAGGCGTAACTTTGCGCGCGTCGCCGGCAGCCCCGCTCTGTACTCCGGTCCCGGGGGCTGGTCCGGAGGCCTTGACCACGCCCCCGGGCCGGCGCCATGCCCCCGGGCCCGCCCCCGAAACGCCGCGTCGTTTCGTGAACGCCCCTGGACACGCCCCCTCCTGCCCTTTTTCGAAAGCCCCGGGACTTACGCTCGTCCCGGGACTTTACGCGCGCCAGCGGCCTATGCAAAATAGTCGCGCCGGCGCGCGCAGGCCTTTTAAAATCAACCCCATTGTGTTTAATTAGGCAATCAGGATCCCTTGAAAAACAGATTGCCTCTATCTTCTGTAAATGCAGGATAAGATGATTGTCTTTCATCCAATCATTTATCAATTGGACATTTACAGTTATATGATTAAGAGTAGCATTAAAGTTTCCATTCAGTGGAAAAAACAACTGTAAGTCATCAGCATACTGTTACGTTCTGTTAGGTTAGAACTAGATAGTGGGCCCTTGAGTCGTGGCAAGAGCTGGCTCCACCCACAGGGAGAAGCCCGGTGGGGACTCACCACGACAGGCGGGGTCTCAGCAGTAATGGACACAGGAGGCAATAGGTTTCATTGTACGGCAATGTAACCCAAGGAGTGGGTAAATAGGCACGGTCCAGAGTAGATGGTTCTCGTAGCTGGATTCTCCGGTAGTGGCCCGCAGCGCGGGGTAACCCGGGGAATACCTCCTCCAAATGAATCTTGCACAAGCTGTCTCCAGTAGTGGTCCGCAGCGTGGGGTAGGCCGGAGGTTGGTAATAGCAGTAGCACAAGACAGCATGGATCCGGTAGTGGTCCACAGAGCGGGATAACCCGAGAATCCACACAGCGACAGGAGAGCAGGAGAGTAGAGCAGGTCTTGTACTCACTCCGAACTGAAGCAGCAAAGCCATAGTTGTAGATGCAGTGACGACCCAAGGCAGGGAGCCCGGAGGGTCATCCGTAGAATCAGCGAGGAGACTCACTTGGTTGGAGAACGTGAGGCTAGAAGAAATGCTTCTCCGAGGAGTGGATAGCCCTGAGTGCGGCAAGGCCCCCGAGGAGCAGGTACCTGAGTCACTCAGACAGGAGCATAGGAACAGCGAAGTGAAGTCCCAGAATGGCGGAATTAAGCAAGCCAGGAATCCTTGCTAACTCGTAGGTAGGAAGGCCCAATAGGATTATATACACGTAGGCAGTGATGTCATGCAGTGGGGATGCCCCCGAGGTTTCCGCCATGACGTATTTAAGAAGGGGGCAGGCGTGCACGCGTGCCCAAGGCCACCCTAGAAGTAAGATGGCTGCCGGGAGTGCCCACGCCATCCCGAGCACGCCATGGAGGTCGGCGTGCAGAGACAGCCTTCTTCCCCAGACTCGAAGCTGCAGGGAAAAAAGAGGTGAGCAGCAAAGGTCGTAGCCGCCTGTGACTGACGGGCACAACACATACATTCTGAATTTGATTCCATGCACATTCAAAAGAGTAAACAGAGGCCTTAGGTAAACATTAAACAATGCTGCCAGAAGCTTGGACTGCTGTAAGAAGCATCAATAGTACCTGAAGCACCAAATGCAGAGGTAGCCAACTCTGGTCCTCTAGAGCCATAAACAGGTCTGGTTTTCAGAATATCCAAATGAATATGGATGAGCCATACTTGCATACAATGGAGGCAATACATGCAAATGTATCTCATGCATATTCATTGTGGACAGCCTGAAAACCAGACCTGTTTTTAGCTCTTGAGGGTCGGAGTTGGTCACCCCAGACCTGATATTTCTTGGTGGTTTTGTATACTTACAGCTCCTGTGGGGAGTAATGGTTGTTTTATCTTTAGCAGGTATCAAAGAATATCTTGGCATGGGAGCTCTCCTTCAGTGTGCCAACCCATCAAAGGTTTATGCTTAATGAGGTCTAGCGAATCATGATTTTAGCTGAGCAGAACTGCACGTGTATATGTGAAGGGTTTGGTAAATCTTTTTCATGCATAGCTAGTTTAATCTGTGCACTTCTGTCCCCATATAACCGATAGGGATGTGAATGCCCCAAATTTTTATTTTGGTTTGTTTCAGTGGGGACTTTCTTTCATTTCATTATGTTTTGTTTTCGTTTTTTCATGTTTGGAAATTTGTGCATGCAGTTCGGTAGCCTGAGTGCCTATTGGAAGTTGCACACCTAATTGGCCAGTTTATGCACAAATTAACAATAAAAAACCAAACTGTCCCATCCAGTCTGCCCAGTTGAGGTTTGTCCACTTTGGCTAAATGAGCATATACATTTCCATATGCAGCCCAACTCCTGTTCCCCACCCCCAGCTCATGTCTTTTAACTAAACCTCCCAGTCCTTTTCCTACCATTGCCATCCACACCTTTCCTAAGCATGCCCAAATTCTGTTAAAAGTGCTGGCCGTCACACCTGGTCATCTTCAGCTTCCATTCTTACAAGACCAGTGCTTAATCCAACAGCCATGCTAGATAACTATCAGGTCGATACAGTAACGTTGAGTTAAAGATTCCCGGTCTGTAACGTGCTGGGAGCGCACAATACAGATGAGTAAGGCCATTCAGCGATACAGTCTCCAGTTTCATGCGTCCTTAGCGCTTCCTAAACCCTTTCCTAAACCCTTTCCGCACCCAGCATGTAAATGAACGAAAAAGCTGTATAATGAAGGAATTAGCTATTCCACTGCGATACTGTAACGGGCGCTGATATTATCTCCTCCGTAACCCGCTGTTCTGCCGCGGCCTTAACCTGCTAGTTTACCGCCTCCCCCTAGTAGGAGTTAGTGTAGTGTAGTGTAGTGTAAAAACATTGCTTACCCGCCCTGGTCCCGTCCGGTCCCCTCCTCCCGAAGCAAAAAAACAAACAAACGAAAAAGTAGCAAGGCTCGGGCCTGCTACGGAAAGTGTAAAAAGTGTAAAAAACAAAAAACCTGGGTGCGCTGGTGCCTGTCATTTCAAATGACATTTGAAATGACAGGCACCAGGAAGTGTAAAAAAGTGTAAAAAACAAAAAACCTGTGTGTTATATAAAAAAATAAAAAAATGTTAAATACCTGTCGGAGGGCCGTGGGTCCAGGCGGCCGGTGGGGGGCGGGCAGCCATCAGCGGCATCCGGTAGTCCCTTCTCCCGATTTCGCACGGGCGGGTCGGCAGCGGGGGGGGGGGGGCGGGCAGCCATCAGCGGCATCCGGTAGTCCCTTCTCCGATTTCGGACGGGCGGGTCGGCAGCGGGGGGGGGGCGGGCAGCCATCAGCGGCATCCGGTAGTCCCTTCTCCCGATTTCGCACGGGCGGGTCGGCAGCGGGGGGGGGGGGGGGGGGGGGGGCGGCAGCAGGATCCGGGAGCAGCGGGGTCCGGGGGGCAGCGACAGCAGGATCCAGCGTGTTCGATCGGGCAGGCAGGTAGGTGGCAAAATAAGGATGGCCGCCTGCACGGGAAAAGCGTGCAATTGGCCGCTGAAGACGTGACGTCACGACGTTTGGCGTCACGGGGTGTGACGTCACGTCTTCAGCGGCCAATTGCACGCTTTTCCCGTGCAGGCGGCCATCTTTATTTTGCCACCTACCTGCCTGCCCGATCGAACACGCTGGATCCTGCTGTCGCTGCCCCCCGGACCCCGCTGCTGCCTACCCGCCGCTCCCGGATCCTGCTGCCGCCCCCCCGCTGCCGCCCCCCCCCCCCCGTGCGAAATCGGGAGAAGGGACTACCGGATGCCGCTGATGGCGCCCCCCCCCCGCTGCCGACCCGCCCGTGCGAAATCGGGAGAAGGGACTACCGGATGCCGCTGATGGCTGCCCGCCGCCCACCGGCCGCCTGGACCCACGGCCCTCCGACAGGTATTTAACATTTTTTTTATATAACACACAGGTTTTTTGTTTTTTACACTTTTTTACACTTCCTGGTACCTGTCATTTCAAATGTCATTTGAAATGACAGGTACCAGCGCACCCAGGTTACTGTATAGGCGCTGTTACAGCGCCTATACAGTAAAATGGGTTGCGCGGGCATAACCCTTCCCTACCGCTTTAAAGCCGCGGCATGCATTTGCATGCGATTAGAGGAGAGTATCGGGGAGTTAGTGAAGAGAACTGTGGGTGCGGGGAGGAAGGGTGCGCCTGACACTGCCGCACTGTTTTTACCGCGGCCTTACTGTATCGAGCCGTATGGTTGGTGCATTGATGATGCAATGAATAGTGCTGTGTTAGTAGTACAGAATGCTCCAGTGCATTATTAATTTACTGCTTGGGCTGTTTACAGGACAAGTGGAATACAGACACGAGAAGGGGGAGCCCGGAGGAAGTTTTGCTTTCAAGTTTGATGTGGTTGATGCAGAAGGCAACGAACTGATTGACCAGTCCTTTTACATTAGTGTACTAGGTGACTATTTGTTTAATCTTATTCTATGCTAATTTTGGGTGCTTGGGTTTTGTTTGTACTGAATTGGTGGAGCTCTTTACACGTGGGACAAGCCACCTTTAGGGAAACTGAAAGTCCAAGGTTTGTACACATAGGATGATACAAACAATGCCTTGGCAAGTGTACAGGACAGCATGTATACAATGGATGCTTAATATTCACAGTAATTTTCCTGTAACAGAATAACATTATGCAAGATTCAGCTGGATCTCACGCTGCATCAGGACGCACAAGCGGGTCATGACTTGTAGATGAAGCACAAATGAAGAATATTATTTATAGGAGGCACACACTCAGCCTACAGATTAGGAATCATATTGCTCTTTTACACCACATCATTTTAAGTAGAGGGAATAGCCTAGTGCTAATTCTCCTGTCTGTATGTTAAAATGAAGAAGGGAGGATATGAGAAGGTGGGTTTTTTGAGACTCTGCTCTTTCAGCTTGTGGAATCCTGACTTACGTTGCCGCCAAACACTCCCAGGCTGCTTCAATAGAAACAAGGTGGATGACGGCAGGAAAAGGCCCATCTGGCCCATCCAGTCTAACCAGTTATTCCTGCCCACGCTTCTCAGGATTATAGCCAAGCTGCCAGCCACAAAGGACATTTTTTTTTTATTGTCTTCCCCTTTGGACTCCAGCAATCTGAGTAGCAGAGCTCCCTTGCATGTGATTATTTTGTAAACCGCCATGATTTGAATATGGAGCAAGGGTATATAAGTAAATATCTATAGCCAAAGAGAAAAGGAAGGGTTCGAGCCCTTTTCTGTTTGTCAAGTGTGTGGGTTCTCTCCAGCCGGTCGCATTGCTGGTATTACAGCATTGCCAACACGTGGAAAAGCACTGTTCATTTGAAAGGGCTTTAGTTCACTTTGTGTTGGAGCTCCATAGTTGTGTTACAAGTACTGAATGTTGAAATATTTTGGAATTGCTGATGTACACAGTAATTTATAGTACTCTTAGAGACTCTGAATGGATACGGCATTTCAATTCTCATATTTTGATAGTATGATCGATTGTGCTTTGCTTTGGCTATCCAGTGCTATAGCACCTGAATCCAGGATATTTATCTTTATCAAAAATGTATATGCCGCCACATACTAAGGCCCAGGGCGGAATACAACAATGTAACATACATAATCAGTTTGGTGGGAATTACAGTTTAGCTGGCTTATAAAGAAAGGAATTTCAGGGGAAACGTGCCTAACCCATCAGTATCAAGAGTCAGATCTCATGCCTAACATACAAGGACATATAGTGGCACATTCCTGTGATCCAGACCACGCAAAGGAGCAATGCGCATCAGCAAGTTCCAGTATAATTTGTGCTTCTTCTCTATGTTTATGCCTTCAGCTGTTGAAATGTGTCTCCCATTAAGTCAGTGCATCCCTTGGTAATGTGTATATATGCTGCATAAGGCGTTTAGATGCTGTATGCTTTCTGAAAAGTAAATCTGTAAGGCTAGGGAGCTTTGAACATCGCTATATCTAAAGCAACTCATGTTTTTGATGTTTTCAGAAGACAGACTGCCCCCATCTATCACTGTTAACAAAGGCTTGGTTCTGGATGAAAACTCGGTGAAGAAAATCACAACCCTTCAGCTGTCAGCCACGGACCAGGATAGCGAGCCTGGGGAGCTCCTTTATCAGATCACTGAGCAGCCCCAGCTGGGTCACCTGGAACACGCAGCCTCGCCAGGTGTGCATTCCTATCACCCTTACTCAGTTAAGAGTGCCCGGCCAGTGTCAGTGTCAAGTACGCGGCCGCTCTCAGCGCGTGTTCCTTCTGCACCGCCCTCTTTAAAAATGAGTGTGCTTTTGAAAATGTCTCCCGACCTCAGCGCGTCCTCGGGAATGCCTCCTTTTAACCCGACTAAACATACATGTGCTATGGAAGCCCACGTGCACTTCTACCAGGTTGAGGGCAGATGATTTTCAAAGATACTAAGGAAAATTAGAATCTAACCACGCAAAGGGTTTTGAAGATTGCCCTGACTACAATGCATGTCACTGTATTTTATTTTAAGAAATCAGAGTTAATATACTGGGCTCTGTAATGGCTTGGCTCTTTGACTTGCATAAGGTGATACAGAAAGAAGGCAAAGCTGGGAATAGAGCCCACGTGCTCCTAAACCCAATTTCTGTGCTTCAGATACTTCTGGAGTATTATTACGCACGGAGAGTGTGAAGACTCTCCAGGAAATAATCGGTAACATTGTGTGGCAGGTTATTCAGACTCTGTTCCCTTTGTTTGAGAGAAGCTATCAAAAAGTTAATATTAACCAGAATGAAAGGCCACAGCTTACCAAGCACAGCTACTGCTTGCTTACATAGTCAAGAAAGAAAGCCAATTCTTTAAAAATATTTTACATTTATCGGTGTGAGCAAAGTTGGTTTACATGTTGGCCCTCAACTAATCTCTCCAGGACAAAAAAAAAAAAATCCATTCCATTTCACTATCTCAAATTTAAGACGCCCTTAAATTGCAAGGGGATCCTGAAGGCAGGGCGGGCATTGCACAGTGTGTTCTGAGAGATGAGAGAACACCAGATGTTAGCTGCACACTGAAGCACCAGCACGGCTCTCAGGACACTTCTGAAATAAAATAGACTTTAAAGCAGATGTAGGTGACTTTCATGTAACTTTGCTGCTGAGAGATAAAGTGAGTGTTCTTCAGAGCCATCCTTAGGGGATGACAAATAGGGGCGATTGCCCCAGGCTCCGTGCTACCATGGTAGCCGTACCCACCAGCACTATAAATTCCTGAAGATTGGGAATGGAGCTACATGCATCAGCATTCCAGGGCCCCACCATGACTGATTTATTAGTTTTATTATAGGCTTTTAAGTATTTTATGTACGTTGTCTGTTTTGCTTTGCATATTGTTCGATGCTGAATTAATGTGATTCGCTCTGAACTACATGAGTAAGGTAGAAAACAAGAATTTTTTAAATAACTAAATGACTCATCCCGAGCCCCATACCTCCTAAGGTCATCCTTGGCACTCTTGGAGAGATTGCAGCTATGCTAGTATACTGAATGCAGCATACAGTAACTCTCAGTGGCAAAAATCATGATTTATTTCATTTGATTCTAGGTTTACTTGAGTCAATCTCTGCTTGAGAGTCACATTTCTCTGGTAGTAGTCTTTGGAGGTTGCATTTTCCTCTCACCTTGATTTTTTTCATGGTTAAATATAGTGTTTGTGGGCTGAGACCAGCACACAGAGCTTGCCTTAGGTGCCTCCAGTGTTGTCTGTTTCCCAGTCCTGAATTTTTTTTCACATTTGTTCCGTTTCTCTTCCCAACCCTACCTGTACTTTAAAGGCACAAAGATTAGTTCCTTCAGTCAGGCAGATCTGGCCTCCCGCAGCATTCAGTACATCCACACCAGCGAGGAGGAGAAGCATACTGATGAATTCAAGTTTACAGTCTCTGATGGCGTCAATGAGGTGAGAGGATAGCCAGTCTCTTCACAGACTGCTAGTTTTAGTTCTCCATCAAGCGATTTGGTTTATATAATCACTGTACATGTTAATTTCTTTTTTTTAAATGCATAACTTTATTGAGCGTTTTGGAAGTAATTTTTTTTTTAACACCAGCCCACATGAATTTTTAAATTAAATACAATGCATAAGTTACACCCATTTTCAAAGGGAAAGTTCCTTCATACTTTCCCTTTGAAAACTATCCCACCAAAACTACCCGCGCACAATTACAAGTGCTAATTTGTGCACAGATTGTTTTTGTGAGAAAATTAACGCACATACTTTTGAAAATGCAAAGGTGTGCACATAAATTCAAACCCTTTCCCAGCCTGGCCTCTGGGAATGCCCCTGCTCAGTGCAGGCTATATGTGCATAAGTTTACCTGCATATTGAGCAGACAATTTTATGACAGGTCATTTTTATAGGTAAAGCATTGTTTTTACCCATGGCCATCCCTTTGAAAATTACCTTCCTTATGCTTACAGAGTACATAAAATAAAGGAAATGGATAAAGAAAAAATCCAAATTTAGTGAGAGAATGTCCTTCATACTTCATACTGAACAGACTTGTATTTGATTTGATTTGAAGAGTGCTATTTCAAATTAAGGTGCAGAGTGTATGGTCTGGAGTTTGAGGCCATGTTCTTTCTTTGTGACTAACAGAAGGCCACTACCTCTTTTTTCAATCCTGGGAATAGAGATAATGTCGTAGAGGTGAGTAGGTAGTTGGTTAGTTAGGACTATGTCTGTCTGTTTGAGCCATGTTTCTGTGATGGCGCATATATCTGGCTTGTGGTCTGTTAGGATGTCATTTAGGATAGGGGTCTTTTTTACTAGGACCGGGCATTGAATAATATTAGAGAGAAGACAGTGAGAACCAGGAATTGGGTTACAGGGGATATCAGGATTGGGTTTAATGATTTTGGGTGAATGGCTATTCTCTTGTTAAGAGGGGTTTTTTAGGGCGTGGGTTTGTTTTCTGATAGTGGGTATCTGATATGTTTCCATGATGGGTTTTGAGCTGCGGTTGTTGTATGAGGGGTTAAAGTAGTTCTGCTGGGGTGCTGAGGAGGGTCTAAGGGGGGTGGGTGGAGGGTTGTAGGCAGTAGAGCTCCGGCCTGGGGTTGTGGCTTCGGAAGGGGGGAGATGGGGAATTCCACGGGGGGTTTGGGATAGGTGGGGGATGGATGGGGTGTGTGAAAGGTGGAGGGTTTCTGTGTATGGGATTGAGAATTGTCGTTTAATTGAAAGCTGATTGGGCAGTGCAGAGGGTGCAGCGCAAAGGGAGCAGCACAAAGGGGTGTATTAAAGGGTAGGTCCCTTTGGTCCCGCTCCTACGGCGCCTAAGGCCTGCGCCGGAGTTTAAAGGACCTTCCCTGTCGCTCCGAGTGATGTCACTAGGGAGGCGGGCCTCAGGATCGAGGGTGGGCACGGTTTCAGTCGGGACTTCGAGGCCCGTGAGTGGGAGCGGATGGGCTCTTACCCCGATGGGTATGCGCCGATCGCACGAACTGGTGTGGAGGTAGGTCGGTCTTGAATTTATCCAACATTGTGTAACTACAGCATGGGTTATTTTCCCCTATATGTATCACCTTGCACTTATTCACGTTAAATTTCATCTGCCATTTAGATGCCCAATTTTCCAGTCTCAAAAGGTCCTCCTGAAATTTATCACAATCCGCTTGTGATTTAACTACTCTGAATAACTTTGTATCATCTGCAGATTTAATTACCTCACTCGTCATATTCCTTTCCAGATCATTTATAAATATATTGAAAAGCACAGGTCCTAGTACAGATCCTTGAAGGACTCCACTGTATACCCTTTTCCACTGAGAAAATTGTCCATTTAATCCTACTCTCTGTTTCTTGTCTTTTAACCAGTTTGTAATCCACGAAAGGACATTGCTATTCCATCTATTTTGCCATGCTCAAGAAGAAAGAGGGCTTCTTTTGATGCCTCCTGGATTGAAAGGGGTTAAAAGTCATTTGCGTATAGCGCACTTTAGAATGAAATTTTGCACTCCTTCATTATGGCAGTGCAGAAAGAGGACCATCTCTCAATCTGACAGAAGCATAACTACATACCCCTATATGAAAGGAATGTCGGCAGTTTCTAGAGTGGCAGTTTCTAGCGTGGCATTATCAATGTCAAGTCTGACTGTTTAGTTTGGCTATGAGGCTCAAAACCTTCTCCAAGATCATGGGGATAGTAGCAGCGTCTCTGCACAAGGAGAGTATTTTGGTCCATCCATATCTGGACAACTGGTTGATTCAGACCAAGCTTGCAGAACAGAGTCAAAGGGTGTCTCGCAAGGTGATCTGCATTCTTCTCAAAGCTGGTCTGCATAGTGAACTTAGCCAAAAGCAGTCTACAGCTAACACAGATTTGAATTATCTCATAGTGAGATTCGATACGATGCGAGGCACGACTGCCAGAGTAATGTATCTGACAGTTGGAGATTCAGGTGCAATCCTTGAGATTGGCCATCTGTCCAACAGTGTGGAGTTATTTCTAGGTCTCTGGGGCAAAGGTAGTTCCTTGGGTGAGGGTGCATATGTGTCTGCTTTAGCAAGCTCTGCTGGTGTGGTGGAATCCACGGTTACAGGTGTAGGCAGTGAGGCTATCCTAGCCGTTGGAAGTGAGCACAAAGTTGCGGTGTTGATTGCAAAAGGAAACTCCTCCCGAGAAGGATACCCTTAGAGACCCCAGAAGGATAGGTGCTGACAATAGGGGCAAGCCCTCTAGGTTGGGAGGCTTGATGGAATGCTGAGGATTGATGGGACCATCAATTGATTGGAAGCTCATGGAGATTTCTTAGCGTTCTTACGGTTTGCCGAGCGGTTGACAGGTCAAGCGATAAGGTGATGTCAGACAAGACCACCACAGTCACCTATATAAACCATCAAGGTGATAACAGTGGTCACCACTTGTCAGCGGAAATATATGCTCTCATGAAATGAACAGAACAACATATCCAGACCATATCAATCTCACACATTGTCAGGACATGACTTGGATCAGGAGAGTGGGAGTTGGCAGAGAACGTTTTTCCGCTTGTAGACTCTTAATGGGTCCAGATATCTGGATCTCATAGCGGGTTACACATTGCAATGGTGTGGTGGTTCTATAGTTGCAGACAGGATCCAGGGATTTTGAGAATCAATGCGCTCATTCGACAGTAAACCGAGGAACGAAATTCTATATGGGTTTCCTCGCCGATGTTCGGCAGGATAATACGGAAGATTGCAAGTCATCCTTGGACTGTACGCTTGGTGGCTTGGATTGGCCTCAGAGACCATATTTTGGTTACTGATAGACAGTCTTATGGGGCGGCCATTTCCGAAGGAACTTCTACAACAGGAACCAATCATACATGAAAATCCTGGTCAATTTGGTCATACCTTTTGGCCCTTGAGAGGGATCACTTGCTGAGGCTTGGTTATTTTCTGGCAGTGGTGTCCACACTGCTCTGAGCTAGGATGTTTTCCACATCTCTGGCTTTTATCAGGGTTTGGAGAGAGTTTGAAAGTTGATGCAGGGTGAGAAATTATCACCCTCAGAGTGGAAATACCACTTATCCTGGGTTTTCTGTAGGAAGCATTAGTAAGAGTCTGGCCCTAAACTCCTTATGGGTTCAAGTTGCAGCACTGGCATGTTATAGAGGTCCTATTAATGAGAGACTGTTGTTCTCCTATCCAAATGTTTCTCTATTTGTGGAGGGAGACCAACATCTATGACCCTCTTGGCGCATGCCAGTGCCACTTTGGGACCTTGGCTTGGTGTTCAGTTTTTGGGCAGGCCCCACCTTTTGATGGCTGTATGGTCTTTCCTTGTGGATACTTACCTTGAAAATGGTTTTCCTGGTTGCTATATGTTCAGCAAGGTGCATTTCCAAGTTGTAAGCTTTCTCTTGCCATGAGCCTTTTCTGCGGATAACTCCAGGGGCGGTGCAGATTAGATCTGTACCTTCCTGTGTACCAGAGACAGAGTCAGAGTTCCATTTGAATTACTGTTGGGTTAAAAGAGGTTAACTCAGCAGCCTACGAAGGTGCCTGTTGGGAATTATTAGAAAGGGAATGGTGAATAAGACGGAGAATGTCATAATGCCTCTGTATCACTCCATGCTGAGACCGCACCTTGAATATTGTGTACAATTCTGGTCGCCGCATCTCAAAAAAGATATAATTGCGATGGAGAAGGTACAGAGAAGTGCTACCAAAATGATAAAGGGAATGGAACAGCTCCCCTATGAGGAAAGACTAAAGAGAAACATAGAAACATAGAAACATAGAAATGACGGCAGAAGAAGACCAAACGGCCCATCCAGTCTGCCCAGCAAGCTTCACACATTTTTTCTCTCATACTTATCATTTTCTCTTAACTCTTGGTTCTATTTCCCTTCCACCCCCACCATTAATGTAGAGAGCAGTGATGGAGCTGCATCCAAGTGAAATACCTAGCTTGATTAGTTAGGGGTAGTAGGGGTAGTAACTGCTGCAATAAGCAAGCTACACCCATGTTTATTCCCTTTTCAGCTTGGAGAAGAGACGGCTGAGGGGGGATATGATAGAGGTGTTTAAAATCATGAGAGGTCTAGAACGGGTAGATGTGAATCGTTTTTTTACTCTTTCAGATAATAGAAAGACTAGGGGGCACTCCATGAAGTTAGCATGTGGCACATTTAAAACTAATCGGAGAAAGTTCTTTTTCACTCAACGCACAATTAAACTCTGGAATTTGTTGCCAGAGGATGTGATTAGTGTAGTTAGTATAGCTGTGTTTAAAAAAGGATTGGATAAGTTCTTGGAGAAGTCCATTACCTTCTATTAATTAAGTTGACTTAGATAATAACCACCGCTATTACTAGCAACGATAACATGGAATAGACTTAGTTTTTGGGTACTTGCCAGGTTCTTATGGCCTGGATTGGCCACTGTTGGAAACAGGATGCTGGGCTTGATGGACCCTATGGCATGTTCTTATGTGTAGAGGTACCATTGCCTAGGCAAGTCAGGGTGCATTTCACTAGAGCACAGGCATTCTCAGAGGTGGAGACTCGACTGTGGTCTCATGCTGAGATTTGTTGGACAGCAACATATTCCTCCTTACATACTTTCTCCAAGCATTACCGCTTGGATGTTAAAGATCAAAAGGATGTAGCCTTCATGAGAGTGGTGTTGATGGGAGGGCAGGCAGCCTCCCACCCATTTTGGGAGACGCTTTGATACATCCCACCAGTGTGGATGGCCTGCCTGAGTGCAGAGGAAGGTGAAATTACTTCTTAATTTATAATTTCCTTTCCTCTAAGGAAGGCAGGCTAATTCACAATCCTGCCCTGGACTGCCTACTTGCGGATTTGTTTTTAGTTTATCCTTTCCTTCAGGGACGATGCAGATTGTTCCTTATTCTGGGTCGTTTGAAGGATTGGTAAGTGAGAACCAGCCTATGTAATCAGTTATAATTAATATTTTGTCTGAGTTCAGTACTTCCAAGTTAAGTGGAGGTAACGAATTGTTGATTATTAGTAGTCATGTTTCGGATATATTCAGTTGCCACAGTTTGCTTTTCTAGAGATACAGGTAGGCTAATGTCGGGGCAGAGCTCTATGTTGTGACATCAGTGAATCATTTGTTTCTGTCTCCATCTGCTGGTAGGAGTGTATAACCCACCGGTGTGGATTGACCCGCCTTCCTTAGAGGAAAGGAAATTATCAAGTAAGAAGTAATTTCACCATTTATGTTAACGAAGCCTAAACCAGACAGACTAAAGTCACAAACAATACTCAGTCTTCTAATGATTCAGACTCAAACAATCTTTCCCTGTACTCATGTTGATGGTTTAGTTATCCAGATCAAGCAAAATATAACCACATTGTTGATAGTATACCTTACATGTACGCAGATATTTCAAAGAGAAAGTAGCCCCAATGACATGCACTCAAGGTCTTAATGACAGACGTTTCTGTCTGCGAGCCTGAATTTCACTAGTAACATCTGGAAATACTCTTATTACTTGTCCTGAAATTGTTTTATCATGTCTAGAAAGAAACAGTTTAAAAATCTAGTCACACCCTGTTCCACCCACAATGTTACTAATAAAATACTTTTATCTTAATGATTCTGGTAGAAGGACTACAAAGGCCTCCCCCAAGGAGTCATCAGGTTTTACATTATTTCAGGCAGCCGTTTTTCAGTTCTTATTTTTCAAAGATGAGTTCCTTTTTTTTTCTTATTTACTGTTTATTAGCAGTAAGAGCATATACAACATCATCAACATCAAAGCAAATCAAAAACAGGCCATCAAAAACACAATGCCAAATACAGATTAGTAGCTCCAACCACATTTTGACTACCCCTGGAAACCAGTCCACCGCCCCCCCCCCCCCCCCCAAAAAAAACCAATCCTCAACCCCCCACCCCTCCTCTCCCAGGATTAGATCACTTGTAGTTATGCACTTTAGAAACAGTGGCCTGTAGATTACAGGACCCTTATCTTGTACCTGTCATTGACCACCAGTTTAACTTATACATAGTGAAAAGTCTAGACATCCTCATTTCCAAATGTAATTTCTGTGGGACTTCGTTTTTCCTCCACCAAGCAGCTAATTCACACCTGGCCCCCACTATAATATATCCAATAAGATGTTGAAAGCGCTTGTCAATTTCAAGAAGGCCTAGAGAAAATAAGAGTAAACCCAGGGATTTTGATTAAGTTAATTTCAGTAATCTCAGCCACAAATCCCAAAAGCCCAAGAATTTGGAGCAGGACCACCAAACATGAAAAAAATGATCATTATCCCCACAACTATGCCAACAGAGATCAGAAGTCCTTGGATACATTCTTGCTAGTTTCTCTGGGGTGAGGTACCACCTGTATAGTAATTTATAACCCTTCTGCAGAATCAGAGAGGATACAGAGCTCTTCCCCAGCACTTGATCACACCGGTCCCACTCCTCATCTTCCAAGGTTGTAGAAATATCTTTCTCCGAAAGCAGGAAGTGCTTTGGTTTACAATCAAGATCCACAATCAGCAAAATATAAAGTCTGGAAACCATCTTTTCTACTTTATCTGCCCTAGCACAAAAAACTTCAGACATAGATTTACTTCTGCTAAGATCTGTAGCAGTATTCTTAGATCGAACAAAATAGAAGCCAATTGCAGATATTGAAATCAATCTCTCTCCTCTAGGGGAAAAGAGCAGCGCAGGGACTCAGAAGAAATGATGGATCCAGCATCCCTTACATGTTCCAACCTCTCAATACCTATACTCTTCCAGTAAACTGCTGCAGCAGATGACTGACCCGGTGGAAAATCCTTGGCGTACAGGAAAGAGATAAAATGCCAATAACGTTTAGCCCCCACTAATCGTGCACGATACCGCCTCCAAACACTCAAAGAGTGGGCTATAAAGGGAGAACCCCTATGGTACTCCATCTCAAAAGACCCTGCTCGCCACACTACTATGTCTAAAGGTGGTAACCCAAACATATCCTGCTCCAGAGTTACACATACCTTACTCTTACTTCTATAGTGCCATTCCCAGATTGACTTTAGTTGGACTGCTGCATAATAAAATTCCAAATGCGGAACTCCCACCCACCCTGATGTTTAAGTCTAAACAGCACCGATCTCACAACCCTGGGCGGCCGTCTCTTCCATATAAAATGCATCAAAGCTTTCTGCCAATCTTTTAGTAGCCTTAAGGGGACAGACACTGGTAAGGTCTGAAAAAGATAATATAGACATGGAAGAATATTCATCTTAACAACGGAAATCCGACCAAACCAAGACAATGGAAATCTGTCCCACCTCTCAAGATCTTGAAGAATGGCCTGGAACAGGGGGGTATAATTTAAAGCAAATAAAGGCGACAAATCAGAGCCCAATCGGATCCCTGAATATTTCACACATCTAAAGTCCCATTTAAAGAGGAGAAGCTGACGTAAACACTCCACCATAGCACCCTCTAATGATAGGTTCAAAATCTTGGATTTGTCATCATTGACCTTATACCCTGATATAGCGCCAAAACGCCACATATTCCCTAGAAGTGCCCGAAGGGTCTTTTCCAGATATGTTAGAGTGAACAACAAATCATCGGCAAAGAGCATCATCTTATATGACTTCCAAGTTACATTTACCCCATGAACGAGGCCGAGCTCCTGACTTGGCACACAAAAAGTTCTGTTACGATATGTGGATCCCAATAGAATAGAGTAACAGTCTTACCTTAAATCTGAAGACTGATTGGGTTCTGAAGGGAAGTGTCAAAATTCGACACCTGAGCATTCCTGGATCCTGCAAGGGGTACCAGAGGCATGCAGCAGATAATCCAATGCCAGAGTCCAAGCAGGGGTCAAGGCAGGCAGCGGGCAATTCCAAAACCAGAGTCCAAGCAGGGGTCGAGGCAGGTAGCAGACAATCCAATCCAAGGTCCAAGCAGAGGCAAACACAAAGAGACACACCACAAAGCACCAGCACAAGCAAGTCTGTTGTCGAGCAGGAAGATGCAGTGATTAAATCCCCAAGTCCCGCTTTCAGTGCAGGAATTTCCGGCGGGGATGCCCGACATGACGAGGGTGAGGAGCCACGACGGAGTGCGCATCCTGCCACGCTACCGTCAGAGGAAGCTGCTGCCGATGATGGCCATTGCTGCGCCGCAGGACCACCGGACAGGGGTAAGCTCTGGCTTGCTTCCTAACAGGTTCCAAAGATAGCACAAACAAAAGAGATAGTGGACATTCCTGTCAAGTGCCTCTGCCCACGTCAAATAATCCTGAATGTCTACCATTGACCCGTACACAAGATTTAGGTTGCTCATAGAGCACTCCTACCCACATCGGAAAGAAGAATCCTAACCCAAATTTTTCAAGAACCTGAAAGAGACATGCCCAGTATACCCAATCAGAGGTTTTCTCAGCATCTGTGGCCAAGAGGACCGCCGAGATCTTATGATGCTGAACCCACCAACTAAGATTAAGTACTCTCCGAACATTATCGGCCACTAATCTGCCTGGCACAAAACCAGACTGATCCCTGTGTATTAACAAGGAGGCAATAAGCCCCAGATAAGTTGCTAAGATCTTAGCTAAAATCTTGAGACCTAAATTTAAAAGGGAAATAGGATGAAAGGAACCACAAAGTGTGGGGTCTTGTCCCTCCTTCACCAGGACCGTAATACCTGCCACATTTGCCCCTGTCACTAATGAGCCCCCATCCCAGAGGTTCAAAATAGCCAGCCTGCAAGCTTTGTAGAACCTGGCAGAGTATCCATCGAGACCAGGTGCTTTTCCCACCTTCAACTCTGAAATGACAGTAAAGATCTCCTCCTTCTATACAGGGGCATTTAGAAGATCCCTAGCATCATCAGGTAGACAAGCTAGAGATGTAGAGTCCAAATAGGCTGTAATGTTGGCCTCTCGGATGTCACTATCTAAATCATAAAGTTCACCATAAAATTGAGCAAAGCGATCTGAAATCTGCTTATTATCTATCATAGGGCATAGCACCCCCTTGGTCCTTGACTTTAAGAATCTGATTTTGCATACTTTGAGATTTAAGGCACCGAGCCAGGAGGCGTCCTGCCTTATTGCCAAATTCAAAAAATAGTTGCTTTACCCTAAGCATTTGGGATGCAATCTCTGCCAGGTCCAAAGCCTGAAGCTCTTGTCGAGCCTCTTCTGTCTAATTTCCAATTTACCTATACGACACATCATCTGCAACCTATGCTCAGCCTTCTGCTTTTTAAGAAAAGAAGCTCGAGAGATAAGTTTTCCCCTAATCACAACTTTCATACTGTCCCATAAGGTCGCTGGACTAACATCCCCTGTATTGTTAAGTGAGAAATAGGCCTCAGAATCCTGATGGAGACTTGCAGAAAACTCTTTATCAAATAGAAGAGACTCATTGAGTCTCCAAAAACTATTATCCGGCATCACACGCCCCACACGAATCTCCACCCAGATCAGTGTGTGATCGGACCATGTAATATGTTCAAAGATGAGCTTCTAAACATCCTTGTATGAAAAATATGGATAACATACCAAAAGAAAAACATATGGTGTTATCTTTTTATTGCACTAACTTGATAATTTCTTGACCAGCTGGTTATTTGTTTGTTTGTTAAACTTTATTTCAATGCATTCAGCTAGACAAAAGTGGCAACTACACTACTCCTATACATCCTTGTAAACGTAGGCTCAGATGTTCCTACCATCCTGAAGCAGAGAGCTTTGGGCCAACTTTGTCTCATCTCACTCCATCACATGTTTGATGCTTGGTTTTTAGACTGACCTTGGGATACATTTTTCTACCATGTGATGAAGCTCAGACCTGCCAGTTGATGTAATCATTTATTTATTTATTTATTTAACAGTTTTTTATACCGACCTTCATAGTAGATAACCATATCGGATCGGTTTACATTTTAACAAAGGGTAAACTGAGGTAACAATTCTTGGTAAATAATAGATAACAAAGGAAAAGGAATAAGTCAAAGTTACAATCAACGAGGAATGGAAAACTTGGAGGCTTAAAGACAAGCTGGAAGGAAGATAGAGGCAGGTAGAATAAATATAACATGATACGAATAATTTAACGGGTTAGAGCATATGCTTTAACCTGGAAATGCCAGTGTCCATTGTTCAGGAGGAAGTGTGTCAGAGTCCTTGTAAGAAGTGAGGCTCAAACTAGTGAATATCTGGTGGATCTGGGAAGGCTTGGTGAAAGAGCCACGTCTTTAGTCTTTTTCTGAAGGTTAAGAGGCAGGGTTCCAATCTGAGATTTGCTGGGATATTATTCCAGATAGCTGGGCCCACAATTGAAAAAGCTCTGTCTTTGGTCGTAGAGAGGCGTGTGGCTTTAGTAGGGGGAAATTTCAGAGTGCCTTTGTGGATATCTCTCGTTGGTCTGTTAGAGGAGTGGAGTTTGAAAGGGATATCCAGGTCGAGTTGGAGTTGCTGATGGATGGTTTTGTGTATTAGTGTAATAGATATTAGTGTAATCATGTGTATTGATATCATGTCTCTTCCTCAACTAGGACGCCTGCACAGTGTACCCCCTGATCTATTCTCAGGCATGCATGCAGCCACGCCTGAGGGTGATGGCACAGCAGCATCTTTTTTTTATCTTGAGTAAATGGAGGACAGGAGAACCAAAGACAATAACTTTAAAACGAGCAAGCAAACATAATTCTCATATCTTCCTTAGGACTTTGTCGGCTTTAATGCACGCAGGAAAGTGGATTTTAAAAAATGCTCATGTGAAGGACATTCCCAGTTTTACCAATTAGTCCACCAGTTTGCCCAGTCCATCTCAAGGTCATCCAGACCCTTCTGGTTCTTCAGCCTGCAC
Source organism: Rhinatrema bivittatum (assembly GCF_901001135.1). Classification (NCBI taxonomy): domain Eukaryota; kingdom Metazoa; phylum Chordata; class Amphibia; order Gymnophiona; family Rhinatrematidae; genus Rhinatrema; species Rhinatrema bivittatum. The sequence continues at coordinate 359,669,227 of NC_042615.1, read as the reverse complement.
TCCGCCCTGTTTACCCAAATCCCTTGCCAAGTCTTTTTAGGCCTAAAGAGAGATTTATGCAGACATACACCTTATCAAGAGTAGAAGTTGACATACATGGCTAACAACTCGCTATGTGCTGCGGCCGCCAGATTTAAAATATGGATTTACATGCATAATTGTTGGCCCCGCCCCAAAGCACACCTGACATGCCCCAACTCCATCCCCCCCCTTTTTTTTTTACATGCACATATACGCACATAATATGCAGCTTTTAAAATACAAGTCACTCATACTTGGCCCCTATACTCGCATATATATAGGCCTTTTATCACAAGTAACTCTTAAAATTCAACCCAAAGTGTTGTATTTATAATATAGAATGAGTGTTAGATAAACTGAGAAAAAGATGTATTTGTAATTTGGTCATACAGGGGTAATTTCATAACAATCCGCAGAAATTTGCAGACGGTTCTGCCCACAAGCTACACCAATTTTCAAAGCAAACTTATGCGTAAAAGCTTGTTTTAAAAATTATCTTGACAAAACTGTGCACACAAATTGCACCTGCTGTTTAGTGTGCACAGCTTTGCTGAAGTTACATGCATATTTTTAAAAATTAAAAACATCACATGCATGAGACCCAAACCTACCCAGACTCTACATCCTGGAGTGCTTTTCCTCTATGTGTGTAATGGTATTTTCCTAGCACATAGACAGATGGGTTCAGGACCAGTTTGGTTATTCACCTCTACCAGCAGATGGAGACAGAGAATACTGACTCCATCTATCTATATTAAGGCAAAGGAAATTATCAAGTAACTAGTAATTTCTCATTTAGCATGCTTTTGTCAAACAGTTTTCTGAGGAACTTCTGGGGGTAAAGAAGTGCAAGGAGCAGCTACTCTCTGCATTGTCTTCTGGGTGGAACTGGGTGAAAGTAGAGGGGGTTGGTAACAGATCCAGAATGTAAAGCTCGAAGGCAGCATCCACACTAGTGTTTGTTCAGGATTTGGTAATAGATACATGGTCATATTTTCCTGCTTTCACAACTCCAAACATTTCCTTTAAGTTCATTTCAATCAACAAATGTGGTAGGAGGGGAAGGAAAAATTTCCCATTTTTTAAAAGATAATATTTATTTGTGACAGCCATGTTTATAACAGACACAGGAAAATGTTATTGTTATGTTTTAATCAAAAGGTGGCTCAGACATTCTATATCAGCATAAATCCAGTGGACGACTCTTTGCCTGTGATCCAGAACTCTGGAATGAGGGTGCAGGAAGGAGTGAGGAAAACCATCACAGAGTTTGAACTGAAAGCCACAGATGCTGACACCGAGGTGAGGCTGGTACAGTGAAAGTTGTTGGGTTGCCCTGTTTGGAGGCTTGGTGGCAGAGTAATGTAATGTGAAGCCAGGGTAATGAGAACAGTGTGGGGAGTCCTGGTCTCCATGAGCCAGCAGCTTGCTGGCGATGAAACAGCTGGTTGTAGGCATCTTGAGCACATGCTTATATGTGAAATGACAGCCAAAGGAACTGATTCAGTTGTAGCTGTCGAAAGAGATATAGGGGATCAAACTAAGGCAAATACTTAGATTTCCTTACTTCCTCTGAATTCTAGACATTTTCTTTTTTTTTCCCTAGTGTTTTCAGGGTTTCACTCTTCAGCCAGTTATTAAATAGATCCTCCATATCCTACCGAAAGATGGAAATCCATAACACTGAAATTGTTAACTAGCATACTGTATATTTATCACTCCCTTAGAATAATTGCTGTATTTCTTTTAAATAGTGAGAGAATAATATTAATTTAGATGTTGCTACTAAGATTAGCTCCATTTTACAATCATGGTATCAGTGCATAATGAATTCAAAGTATCTTAGCATCCATAGGGGCCTTATTATCACTGTGTGAAGACTATTCTTTTCTGGGTTTATCCGGGCAGGGTAAATCCAAACATAATCTGGCTATGATGGCAAGGAACTAGAATTACAGTTGTTGCATTCAGTGCAGTATTTCTGAAAATCCTGGCTTCTCATTTTTCATACTTATATGCCTGGTTGCTATGATCAAAAAAGTAGACATTAGTGTATTGAGTTCAGCCATCCTCACATTTGGGTTATTATGAGTTGGTAATGATCCAGGGGAAAGCAAATAAACCACAACAATGTAAGCCCTTATGTTCCCAGATAGGATTGCCAACTGGCTCAGTGCTTTTCATGGACAAATTGTGGGGGCAGTTTTTAAAGTGACTGCTTTGGGACTAAATCCATATGTGCCTTCACTGTGAAGCTTGTCGCAGGTACATATATCTGCTCACTTGCACCCTCACTTGCACCTGCTTGTTTTGTGCAGGTTGAATTTTGCTAGAAGAGTTGAAAATACAATCTGAGCATGGACCTTTCCTTCCCCTGACCAGAATGCATCCCACTAAAAGGATGCACATTGTAGAAGAGCGTGCAGACTCCTTTTACCTGCGGTGAGGGAGGACAGCCTTCAGATAGGCAACCTACACCAGTAAAACACTTTTTACCTGCAAAAATTGCTGTGAAAATTATCTTTTGCACGCCTGGACTCGTAGTTCAGATTTCCCTATTGATTTTTCAAATAAAAGGAGAACTATGTGCAGTGAGGTAAAACCAGGACTGGATCAGCCTGTCCTGAAAATCTGGAGTCAGTTGGGGAACCGCATTCTATGGGATAAAAATTCATTCCTGTTCCAAGGAAGGTGTCTGGCACCAGCCTATGTGAATTAATTTAGTAGGGCTGCTTTGCCCTCCAAAGATCAAAGCCACTCATGTCTGTAAACAGAGTGCTTCTTTGGAAGAGAAACTGTTGAAAAGTATATTTACAGCTTCCCCCTAACCCCCTTTCTTCTTTTCTTTTCCTAATCAGGCTGATTCGATTACTTTTACCATTGTGCAACCCCCACGATATGGTACCATTGAGCGCACCGGCAATGGGCAACATTACCGTCAGACCACCACTTTCACCATGGAGGACATCTACCAGAACAGGATCAGCTACAACCATGACGGCAGCAACTCCCTGAAGGACCGCTTCACCATCACCGTGTCTGACGGGACCAACCCCTTATTCATCGTGGAAGATGGAGGAAAGGAGGTAGGCCTCAGAAAGAGATGGTAGAGGGTGAAATAGAAACAGAAGGAAACCCATGCTGTAACATCTTCCTAGGTTACCCATGTTAAAGTTCTCTGCTGCTCTGTAACAGTTCCTCTGAGCACCTTCTGCTTTTGTGGCAGAGGACGTTTTTTTGAGCACTGCATTCTAGAAAATGTCGCAGGTTTCAGAGCTCACATATATGCAAGAGAAGGGCATGGATAAAGTGACAGTGCCGCATGATATCTTGCAAAGTATCACTGTCACAGAGCCACGGTGGACATCCTGTAGTGAGTGGCATCGGGCTGTTGGCCAAGTAGGTTCCTTGATATGATCAGGTTGAGGAGCCTGTTGCCTGCGGTCAACCTGATGTCTCTTTAAGGGCCCTGCTGTCTGGCTATGTATGGCTTAGGTCTTTGGCCTGCCGGGACAGAATACCACAGGCAATTTGAAAAATTCAGCTAAGAAAAGAATAAAGCCCATCAACGAGGTGCTCTGGGCTGTGTCCTCTGGAAGTATAAATCAGGCAAGATCCTAGCTCCAGGCCACATCACGCAGATTAAGTTCAGTCTAGGCTCGAGATGGCTTAACCCAATTCCCAACTATGAAAGGTGATTTTAGCAGCCCTGCTTTTACCACAGGTTGTCCCAACGGTTAGGTTTCTTACCACATTTTTCCTCCCTAGTAAGACCACTAAAATAATCAAATTTAACTAAATAAATAAATAAGACTTCTGAACTTTGGAGTGTTTGGCCAGCAAGGGTTACAACTCTCCAGTTCCTGCCCAGGCTCTGACAACCTATCTCCTTAAAGTTTGACTTTTTTTGAAGTCATAGAGCCTGGAGGACTAGGCAGCTAGTTCACAAGGCCCACGGAGGACCCCAACTGGTAGGAGGCAAGAACTGCCCACAGATCTTCACAAATAGTATTATGATTGGTGACTCGCAGGATGTCCTCACAAGCCAACTTACTGACCCCCAACACCACCTGAGGCCTTCTGCGGTTGGGACACTGCTCCATTCTGCTAAGGCTGCTCCCCGCAGTCACGTGCCTTCCGACAGCCACTCCTCTTGGCCCCTCCTAGGCGCAGGAGCCAATGTTCCTATTCTTAAAGGGGCCACGGGGAAAGTCCCCATGTTGCCCTTTGATGATATCAACGGTCCCTCCCTACTTAAGGCTGATTGAGACACTTCACCGACGCTTCAGCAACGGGTCTCCTGATGTGCCTCAAGCCTCAATGCCTGATGCCTTCATGCTTTATTCTGTGTTCGTGTCTTGTTCCCGAGTTCTTATCTTGTTCCTGAGTTCCTGCATCCTTGTGCTCCAGCCTTCTTCCTGCCTCCGTGTCTTGCTTCTGTGTTCTCATCTGCTTGCTTTTTCCTCCTCTTGCCTCTCTTGTGCCTCCATGTCCTACCGAATCCTTGTTGTGGTCTCTGTTCTTGTCTTGTCCTTCCCTTGGTTTGCTTCTCTGGATTCTAATGTCTGCCTGGACATTGACAATCCTTGATTGCCGCCTGGACCTTACCTTATGCTTTGGACTCCATCTTGCCTTGTCTACCGCCTGCCCCGACCTCTGGCTTTCCTTCTCAGATCCTCTTCTGCTGCCTGCCCTGACTTCTGGCTTGCCTTGTCTGCTGCCTGCTCAGACCTTTGCCTGGCCCTGAATTCCCATTCTCTGGATCACCTTAGGGACCCACTAAGTCCTGCTGGCCACCAGAACCCAAGGGCTTGACTTGCGGGGAAGGTGGCTGTTATAGGTGAAGCTCCAGTTGGTCCCGCCATAGGGCATGTCCGCCAAAGGTTGGCAGGGGCCTAGCGGGCTTGCTCGCTGGTCTGCACCAACCACGTTACAGCACCAAGGGTCCACTCATATTGAATACGAAACAAATAGCAAGCCTAAATTTAGAAGCTTGAGTTTTAGGTACCTAAAGTTAGCCGAATTTTCAGCCTGAAACTTAGAGGCCCCAAATTCAGCTGAAAATCCACCTAATTTTAGGCCCCTGAAACTGAGGTGCCTAGGTCAGGTGTTCACTTTTCTTTGAATATTGTGCAGCATGACATCGGTTTTCAAAGCAATTTATCCAATTGAAAACTTTTTCCCTGTACGTACCCGGATCAGTCCAGACTCCTGGGTTTTGCTCCCCCCTCTAGCAGATGGAGACAGAGATGTTCTTAAACAAAACTCCGCCTTATATAGGATGGTGCCACCTACAGTCTGGCAGTATTCCTTTGTCTCCAGCAGATGGTGGAGGTGCAAAACCTACAGTCTGGTCGGTGTATTTCTTTTGTTAGGACAGTTGGTCAGTGTTAGGGGATAGATTTGTTTTCTACCTTAGCTATTTGGCTGTAAAAAAAAAAAAAGAAGGCAAAGGAAATTTTGAATTCCAAATTCGGCAACAGTGAGGTCAGCCTCCCAGAGGGTCGGCAGGTCCTGAGAGGGCCATCCCCTGCTGCTCTTGAGGCAGCTGCAAACCAGGGTTGAGGACCCTATTATTCGGCTTTGGCAGCTCGGGTGCAATACCGGGGAGCCCGGCTCACTCCACCCTGACAGATCAGTACCATGGACCACAGCAGGCAAGTTTAAAAAAATAAAAAAAGTGTATTTCAATTTACTTTCGGTTTAGTAGCGGGCCGGCTCTCTCTCTCTCCTCCTGGTGTTTGTTTTCGCCGCGTTTTGGTTTGGGGTGGGGGGGCTGTTTTTTTTCACTGAAATCGTGGTTGTTGTTCTTTCTTCTCCTCTCCCGATGCCGCGGACTGCCTCATGCCGGCGTGGGAACGGAGGCCATTTTGCAGACATTCAGGTCTGCTACGCAGGCAGCCATGGGGGAGGGGTGCTTACCATCTCCGCTTTCTCCTCAAGAGAGGTTCCCTGGGGAAAGAGAACCGGCGCAGCCTGCTTCCCTACCTCAGAGGACAGCCCTGAGGAGGCTTCTGACTCCTCCTCTGCTTTCTCCTTTTCATCGGAGTCATTGTATTCCTTCACAAGGCTTTCAAAGCACGGAAGACAGGGAGGCTGTTCGATGGGGAGAAATTCGTCGCCCTAGGGACTAAGTCCCATGCTAAGAAGCGTGCTAGGCCTCGCAGTGGTGTGGGTCTGGCCAAGCCTAAGCGTCCTGTCCGCACTGGGGTCCCTCAGCTAGATTTGGATTATTCGGGGCAAGATACAGACCCAGGGGATCTGGACTCTCAACCCCAGCCCCCGCAGGGAGTGGATGCGGATCCTGATCCACAACAGGCAGAGAGGGGCTCGCAGGCTGCAGAGGGCAATGACCCTAAGGTGGTCCGCCTCTTTCGCAAAGAGGAGCTTGGACCTCTCCTTCCAGCTATTCTGACTGAGTTGGGTAAAATGGATCCTGTGTTGTTGGGCCTGAGAGGTCTTGCCACCACCTTTCCTTTCCATTTCTCGGCTTACTGTTCCAAGAATGGGATACCCTGGACCTCGGGTTAAAGGTGAGTAAGGCCATGGATAAGCTATATCCTCTGCCAGAGGATGCTTTGGATATGCTGCGAGTGCCTAAGGTAGATGCGGTGGTTTCCGCTGTAACCAAGAAGACCACTATCCCAGTCACAGGGACGACAGCACTCAAGGACCTACAGGACAGGAAATTGGAAGTGCAACTTAAGAGAATCTTTGAGGTCTCCACCATGGGAGTTAGGGCAGCTATGTGCAACAACTTTGCTATGAGAGCAGGACTCCGCTGGGTACAGCACTTGCAAGCCAATGCTGGCTTCTCGGATGAGGAGGCGGCCCAGGCAGGCCATCTGGAAGCCTCGGTGGCTTACTGCGCTGATGCCTTTCACAACCTCTTGCGGACGTCGGCAAGATCCATGGTATCAGCGGTCTCCGCCCGTAGGCTCTTGTGGTCATGGAACTGGTCGGTGGACGTGTCTTCCAAGGCACAACTGGGATCTCTGCCCTTCAAGGGTAAACTACTTTTTGGAAAGGTCTTGGAAGATATGATTCAATCTCTGGGCGACAATAAGGTTCATCGGTTGCTGGAAGACAGACCTCAGTCTCGCAGTTCCTTCTCATCCCGGGCCAAATTCAGAGGGAATCAACGGTATCGGCCGACCAAAGAGCCCAGCTCTTCCTTTCGTCCAGCACCAGCGAAGCAGCAGTCCTGGTCCCAGTCTTTTCGAGGCCGAAGGTTCAGCAGAACCGGTTCGGCTCAGCTGACTCCGGGGTCAAAATCTTTGCAATGAAAGAGCGCCGGTCCACTCCTCGGTGCCGGCGGTAGGGGGCAGGCTGTCCCTGTTCTTCGAAGAGTGGGCCAAAGTGACTACAGACCAGTGGGTGCTGTCCGTGATAAGTCAAGGCTACGCTTTAGATTTTGCACAGTGTCCTCGGGACCGGTTTCTCGTCTCCCCCTGCGGTTATGCAACCAAGTGCACAGCGGTTCAGGATACGTTGCAGCAACTCTGCAACTACAGGCCATCGTACCAGTTCCTCCGGAGGCACAAAGAGGGTCGCTACTCCATGTACGTGGTGCCAAAGAAAGAGGGATCTTTTTGGCCCATTCTAGACCTCAAAAGTGTAAACAGATGTCTCAAGGTGCCTCGCTTTCACATGGAAACGCTTCGGTCGGTCATTGCCTCGGTCAGGAAGGGAGAGTTTCTGGCATCGTTGGATTTCACGGAGGCTTACCTTCATATCGGCATCTATCAAGACCACCAGCGGTTTCTTTGCTTTTCCATTCTGGGTCAGCACTTTCAGTTTCGGGCTCTGCCCTTCGGTCTTGCCACCGCGCCCAGGACATTTACCAAGGTCATGGTGGTGGAAGCAGCCCATCTTCAGAGGGAAGGACTTCTGGTTCATCCCCACCTGGACGACTGGTTGATTTGAGCAAAATCGGAAACGCTGGCCAGGGAGGCAATTCACAGAGTGCTCCAGTTCCTTCAGTCACTGGGCTAGGTGGTCAGTCTCTCCAAGAGCAAACTCGTGCCCTCTCAGTCTTTGGAATATTTGGGAGCTCTCTTCGACACTCAGAAGGGAAGAGTTTTTCTTACCACAGAACACATTTCCAAATTGCAAAGCCAGGTGAGAAACTTGTTGCTCAAGAGTACTCCCAGAGTCTGGGATTACTTGCAGGTTCTCGGCTCCATGACATCAAAATTGGAGCTGGTGCCCTGGGCCTTTGCTCATATGCGGCCTTTGCAGTCTGCATTACTTTCCTGATGGAACCCAGTATCTGAACTATTTCTTCTGCGGCGCGGTCCGGTCTCGCGTGGTGGCTGGTGACAATCTATCCCGTGGAGTTCCTCTGGAGGTGCCCGACTGGACAGTGGTTACCATGGATGCCAGTATCTCCAGCTGGGGAGCGGTGTGCCTGAAGAGTTCGGTACAGGGCGTGTGGTCGTCCGAGGAGGCCCAGTGGTCAATCACTCGTCTAGAGACTCAGGCAGTGCGATTAGCGTTGCAAGCGTTCCGCTCTCTTCTCCAAGGGAGATCAGTCAGAATTCTGTCGGACAATGCGACCACGGAGGCGTACATCAATTGCCAAGGAGGGACCAGGAGTCAGCCTGTAGCAGTGGAAGCTCATCAGTTGATCAGCTGGTCGGAACAGCACTTAGTCAGCATCGCAGCGTCTCACATATCCGGCATGGACAACATACAGGCAGATTTTCTCAGCCGGCACCATCTCGATCCCTGAGAATGGGACTTGGCAGATGCAGCTTTTCAGCACATATGCAGCTTGTGGGGCAGGCCCAGCATGGATCTCATGGCAACATTTCGAAACACCAAAACTCCAAGATTTTACGCTCGGCGCTGAGTGATGGGAGCAGAAGGGGTAGATGCCCTGGTTCTGCCCTGGCTGACCAACGTTCTGCTGTACATCTTCCCACTTTGGCCGCTGATCGGCAGGGTGCTCCAGCGGATAGAGATACACTTTGCACACGTAATTTTAGTAGCGCCGGAATGGCCGAGGTGCCCATGGTTTGCGGACCTTCTCAATCTGGCGGTGGCAGCACTGCTTCGGTTTCCAGGAATCCCGGATCTGCTCAGTCAAAGACCTGTTTGGAAGAAGTCGATCACTTCTGTCTAGCGGCATGGCTTTTGAAAAGCATCGCCTAAGTCGCAAAGTTCATTCTCCAGCCACTTTTCTGCATTCACGTAACACATCCACTAACCTCGCGTATGTCAGAGTGTGGATGGTTTTTGAATCCTAGTGTCTAGACCGGGAGGTTTCGCCAACCCGGGCTTCAGTGTCGGATATTCTGGGTTTTCTTCAAAGTGGACTGTCCAAGGGCTTATCATGCAGTTCTTTACGAGTACAGGTAGCAGCTCTTGGTTGTTTGCGTGGTTCGGTTCAAGGTGTAGCATTAGCAGCACATCCAGATGTGACTCGTTTCCTTTGGGAAGCAAAGCACTTGCGTCCTCCGGTCAGGCACCCTTGTCCGTCTTGGAGTCTGAATTTAGTTCTTATAGCTCTGTGTTTGGCGCCCTTTGAGCCTTTGAAAAGGGCGACGCTGTAGGATCTTACCTTGAAGGTGATTTTTCTGGTCGCCATTACATCGGCTCGTAGAGTGTCGGAGCTCCAGGCTCTTTCCTGTAGGGAGCCTTTTTTGAGGATTTCAAATTCGGGAGTTTCCTTGCGGATGGTGCCTTCTTTTCTGCTGAAGGTGATTTCCCAGCCTTTGGGGAGTTAGACCGGTCGGATCCCTTGTCTGGGGACTTGCAGAAGCTGGACGTTTGCAGGGCATTGCTGAGGTATCTGGAGGTTACCAATGAGTTTCGTGTGTCGGACCATCTCTTTGTGCTATGGAGTGGTCCCTGTCGAGGTCAAATGGCTTCCAAGACTACCATTCCTCGCTGGCTGAAAGAGAATATCAGCTTGGCCTATTTGCTGCGGGGCTCCGTGCTCACTCTACTCGTTCGTAAGCAGTGTCCTGGGCAGAGTGCCACTTGGTTTCTCCACAAGAGATTTGTAGGGCGGCTACTTTGAAATCCTTGCATACCTTTGCGAGGCATTACAGACAGGATGTGCAAGCTATGGAGTTGGGAGGATTTGGAGAAGGCCTGCTGCGAGCGGACCTCTCCAGTTCTCATCCCAGGTAAGGACAGCTCTGGTACATCCCAGGAGTCTGGATCCGGATACATACAGGGAAAGGAAAATTAGTTTCTTACCTGATAATTTTCGTTCCTGTAGTACCACGGATCAGTCCAGAGTCCCACCTGAAAAAAGTCATGGATGTGAGGGAGAGCCCGCTCGGTTCTTACCTTTTACTCAGTTTTCAGATCTGCAGAAATTTGATTTGCACGTCCTCCAGTGGTTCTACAGGTTCAGGTCTTTGAAGGGTTCAGTGAACTGGTTACAGTTTTTTTCTCGTTGAAGGGTTAGTGTACATAGTTATGGTGTTTTTGTGGGAGCCATTCTGCTTTTACATTGCGTAATACTGCCGGACTGTAGGTGGCACCATCCTGTATAAGGCAGAGTTTTGTTTAAAAACATCTCTGTCTCCATCTGCTAGAGGGGGGGGGGAAAAACCCAGGAGTCTGGACTGATCCGTGGTACTACAGGAACGAAAATTATCAGGTAAGAAACTAATTTTCCTTTACCCATGTTAAGTGGCCTTCTGAAAATTGCCTAGCCTCAATGTGACTAAAATTTCTGTGTTCCACAATACCCATACTTTTAGCCACATTGAGAGCAAGTGTTCCTGGAGACAGGTTTAGGTCAGGTGAGGAAAGGTTCATGTTTAGGAGTGAATTTTCAAAGCATTTTTCACATAAAAATAGGATATACCCATGTAAGTAGTATGTATGCGAATATATGCTATTTTATAGACGAGAGTACTGTATTTTCCATTTCGCATGTAAAGTTTACTAGGGAAATAAAGGGGTGAGCTTGGGGCATTTTGGAGCAGGGTTCAGAAGTACACACAGTCGGGCGGATTTTAAAAGCCCTGCTCGCGTAAATCCGCCCGGATTTACGCGAGCAGGGCCTTGCGTGCCGGCGCACCTATTTTCCATAGGCCGCCGGCGGGGCGGGATGCTGCGTTTCGGGGGCGGGCCCGGGGGCGTGGTTTTGGGCCGGGGCGGGCCCGGGGGCGTGGCCGCGTCCTCCGGAACCGCCCCCGGGTCGGGTCTCTGCGCGCCAGCAGCGCGCGTGGATTTACGTCTCCCTCCGGGAGGCGTAAATCCATGGATAAAGGTAGGGGTGGGTTTTAGATAGGGCCGGGGGGGTGGGTTAGGTAGGGGAAGGGAGGGGATGGTGAGGGGAGGGCGAAAGAGAGTTCCCTCCGAGGCCGCTCCGATTTTGGAGCGGCCTCGGAGGGAACGGAGGCAGGCTGCGCGGCTCGGCACGCACCGGCTGCCCAAAATCGGCAGCCTTGCGCGCGCCGATCCAGGATTTTAGAGGATACGCGCGGCTATGCGCGTAACTTATAAAATCCAGCGTACTTTTGTTTGCGTCTGCTGCGCAAACAAAAGTACGCGATCGCGCTTTTTTAAAAAATCTACCCCAGTAGTTGATATTTTGTAAGAGATATATGCATATACATTAGCAAACTTGTTCGTACATTTTAACACCTGCTAATTGACTCGTACAAGTGAAATAGGACTTGTCTGTTGGCTGCAGTTTTTGGGTGGGAGGTCTGGGTGAACTGCTGGGGGTTCAGAGTGTTGAGAGTCTGGGTGAACTGGTGTGTCCAAGTACTCGGATTAGTAAATATTTTCAAAATGACTCTGCATATAAATCACAACCATTATACGTACTTGTTATATTTTTATGTGCTTAAAATATGTGCATGTATTTTTATAAAATATGTATAGAATGTATGCATTTTCTTCCACTGGGAATATATGCAAAACTGAAATATGCGCGCTTACGTTTGGAGCGGAGATACACAGTATTTTATAAACTGTTCAGCTCTCTGTGCATATTTTATAAAATACTAGCATTAGTCTCCACGCATCTTCTTATATGTGTAAGTGCTGTGCAGCGGATAGGTTTGAAAGTTAGGCTCATAGAATCCCATGTACTTTTCCAGCAAAATTCTATCTGCAGAAATAGCAGGTGCACGGGACCGTGCATATTTTATATCCATAGGAAGTTTCAAAGCCAGAATGCACATGCACTTTAGTTTTGAGAGTAAAACGTATGGGCAGTCTTTGTTCCAGTGCAAACAGCTTGAAAACTGCCCCCACATTAACTATGAGGGCTATATTGAGCCACTGGCTGGCTAGCAGATAAACTTATCTGGCTGACGTTTCAGGAATATTCAGTAGTGCTGGCACGCCACTGAATATACTTGGCTATGTTAAAGTTAGCTGGTCTTTAGCGTCCCTAAAGTTATCCAGCTATATTAGCCACATAACGCTGCCAAAAGTGCTTACCTCCCAAATTCTCCTGCACACAGAAACATTCTTAATCAGTTAAAAGTATGATGCAAACTTCATGATGACCATCTGATCCTTGTCACTTGTCAGATAGTGACAGCAGTGCCTCAGAAGATGAACGTGGACATCCTCCCCGTGGATGATGGGACCCCGAGAATTGTTACCAACCTGGGTCTTCAGTGGCTGGAGTACATGGATGGCAAGGTAGACCTGTTGTATTCACTCGCCACCTGTTGTTTGGCTTATTGCTCTTTTCTGTTAAAGAGTCCTTTGATGGTTAAATCAAAACAAAGAAATTCTGAAGGACACAAGAAAACCTTAACGTTCAAATTAAATGTTTTTTTCATTATGTACATATACCAATTTGTTATGCTTCAGTGAGAATGCAATTCAGCAAAAAAAAAATGAAGCATGACAAACTTATTTAGTGCATACATTTTATGTGTGGGTAGGATTTTTTAAAACATCTTTTGAAATATAATTTTTCTAGCAGATGTCGAGCTTTGGAAAAGTGCCAAATAGGCAGCCCTGAGATGAGAACATGTTTTGTCTCCATGGTTCAGGTAAAGTCTTTGCAGCAGCTGCGTGATTCTCTCACACCGCTCTGCCGGGAGGCCTTAGCCACCTTTAGGGCTCATTTTCCATTCCAAGCTCAACCTGAGAACTTGGGCTACATTTGCATCATAGGTGCAAATTAGTGCCGTCGAGATACAAATATCTGTCTGTTAGCAACTGGGCTCAGGTCAGCAGGTCACTTCATACAGACCACCAAATACCTCTCAGATGAGACTGGCTTTCAGTCTGTACTCAAATTCAAACTGGCAACCTAGAGGTAAAAGTTCCATAGAGCCTGACATCCACGGTATCCTAGTATTTAAATTAGGTGTTTATTTATTTATATAGTGCTGATACAGACAGTGATAGTCTTGCAGAAAAAATAAAATTCAGAATTAAAAGTGAGGTGAATATTTATTTTTATTTTTACAGCAATGTCTGATTGTATTGATTAGAGGCAAAGATATTGCTGGAAAAATGCTGATCAGTACCTAACAGCCTGCTTTATTCAGTGAGCCCCCACCCCCAGCTTTTAGCTTCAGTTGCTGTTCCACTCTGTTAGGGCAGAAGGCATAATCTCTGGTTTTGAGACAGGGTCTGAATGAGTCAGGGCTGGGATTTTCTGATTGAGCCACAGAATGGCTCAGACAAAGCTAATTCCACATTAAAGACAGCCTACTACATGGCCTCACCCCTAAGGATCGGGATTAGTCCTCAGGGGACTCAAAAGGAATGCTGGGACACCTCACAGGTGTTCTCAGCATTTAGATGGCACAGTGGGATCCCAGAGGAGACCCATGAGTTTCTACCAAGATATGTTAACGTGATACTGTATTGTGGAAGTCGCTTGTCTGCAAACTGTGTTAGTATTTTATGGAGAGATTCTATGGTCCTGAGACCTGTACTGGTATTATGGACTGAGTATAGGCCTGCCCCTACCTATCATAAGACATGCACTGTGTTAAGTTCATTATCGTTTATAAATAAAACCACTCTTGCAACCTTTCCTGTGTCCGTGTGCTGCAGACTTCGTTGGGCCTAACACGCTGCACAATAACTTCTCAATAACTGCTGGCCCTGCCAAATTGTAAGAAAATTATTGGTGATCCAGATACATGTTCATATAAAGTCACTTTTCTGGCTCTATTAAAACACCATTTTCAGCCTTGAAGACTATCTTTCAACATCCTTAAAAGCTTCGTGCAAATCCCCTATATCATTTAAAAAAAATATTTTCAGTACAAGTGTTAAATTGCCCATTAGCCTGGGGCCTGACAAAATAGGTGCCCCTCTTCATAGAGCCTCCTATTTTGATTTATCTCTGATAAAGTGTAAAATCACATCATTTCCTTTTGTGATGATTTAGGTTTTATTCAGTTAAGATTTTTTCTCATAGGCACAGAATGGGGAAAAGTCCTTTCTGAACAAGGTCCATTGTAAGGAATCAATCTGAGCTCATCATTACATGCTTTTATTTATTTTCACTGCCTTCACTGTTGCCTCTTGTCATGATTTTTCTCTTCTTTTCATTCATATTTCAATCTGTAATCATGCTCTGTATAACATTCCTGACAAGTGATGAAAGTCATATTGGAATGAAAAGCAGCACTCCTGAAATTGGTGTAGAAAAGAATTTAAATAAATAAATAACAGTAGTACTATTTCCTCTTTAAAATATCTCCTGTCCTCCCTTATCCCCCCCATCCCCCTGAGAGCTAAAAGAATATATAGGCATATGTTTAGGGATCTTCCTCTTCTCGGGATTCATGGTAAACCAAGTTTCTTTCATTGTGTAGACATCCTTGCTGCCTGTGGACTCAGTAATCCATGCATCTTGTCTCCTCTCTGTCACCTTGTGTTCAGGAACAGTTCTTCCCTCTGTATTATTTGTAAAATGTGCCTCTGTTCTAGGCAACAAATCTGATCACCAAGAAGGAGCTAATGACCATGGATCCTGACACTGAGGACAATCAACTGATTTACGAAGTAACAGATGGGCCCATGCATGGGCACTTGGAGAACAAGCTGAAACTTGGAACATCTATAACTAAGTTCTCCCAAGGTAAGGAAGTGGAATCTGGTACTTTCCATGAACAAGTAGGATGAACGTGGCACCATATATAGAGAGTGTCCTAGCCCTGGCTGCATATCAGCACAGGAACTCCTCCCCTTGACGTTAGCACAGTTGCCATTGATGCTGGAAGAGCCTGTATTAGCTGCATCAAGAAACACAGCACATCGTCCTCTCTGCAGTGGACATCACAGTGCCTTCTATCAGCCCCTTTACCCATTCTGTCCCCTGTAGCTTCAGGGCCAGTGTCCCCTCTCCTGAAAAAGTTCCTCATCTGTGTCCTTGCGGGGACCTGGACAGGATCATATAGGGGGCAATTAGGCAAGCACCTGTCACAGCTTCAGACACTCTTGATAACTGCAGCCTTCCCAGGACCACCTTCAGCTCCAAATGCAGCTCACCATAGTTCCTCAGTGGCCTTTCAGGAAATGCTGCACGCCCCTCCATCGGAAGACTCTGCCTCAGACTTTGCCCTTAGCATGTGACAGTGTATCTGTACCATTGGCCGGCCCCTGTGACATGATAGGAGCACTGGATGGCCCACGCCATGCAGGGCGAATAATCCCTGTGGCATCAGCCTGCCAAGGTTCAAAATTGATCTGTTTGTCTTAAAAATTTGATTAATTTTACTTTTTGTTTCCATGAAGGCTATATACAATGTTAATCATGCCTTTCTGCCAGCAGAAACCCCACTGCAGTCTGATGTTCCAGTCTCAAAGTGGTTCTCAAGCAAGTAGTCTGTTTCAGACTGCCGAGTTCCATCTGGGAAATGTTTCCCTTGTTTTAGTGGGAGCACCTGTTGGACGGACAGCATCTTGTAACACCTGAAATTCAGATCCATTCCCTCCCCTAAATCTATCTTGCAGTTTGCTTCCTTTCTGACCCAGGGAAGCATGAGGCTTTGCAAGATATGTTTCATATCCAAGGAGCCCCTTAACCATCTGACTCAAAAGTAAATGAGATTGAGTATGGATTGACTCTGTAGTGCATCTGTGTATGAAATTCATACTAAAATTCTTTCTTGCTGGGCCCACATAGAGGATGTGAACCTGGGATTAATTCGATATGTACTGCACGAAGAGAAGATTCAGGAGACCACGGACACTTTCAAGTTTCTCGTGAAAGACAGCAAGCCCAACGTAGTCAATGACAATGTCTTCCACATCCAGTGGTCTCTCATCAGCTTTAAATACACCAGGTAAGTCGAGGACACCTCAGATACCAGACTGTGGGCGGAAGCTGGTATTGGTTTGCCAATAAATAAGAGTCACCCAGGTAAGGATAAAAGAATGGCTCTG
The DNA here is from genome assembly GCF_901001135.1 of Rhinatrema bivittatum. NCBI lineage: Eukaryota > Metazoa > Chordata > Amphibia > Gymnophiona > Rhinatrematidae > Rhinatrema > Rhinatrema bivittatum. The sequence goes on along the minus strand of NC_042615.1, from coordinate 359,652,859 downwards.
AAAAACGTTCAATGTGATTTGCAGTATAGCTGTTTGATCTTAGTGGTATTGGTGATAAACGTGAAGGATCAGATCTGTTTAACTGAAAGAATCCATTGAAAAGCAACTCTGAAAGAGTCTCTTGTACAATGTCCAGAAATAAAGTACATTGACATTTTTCGGCCAGGCAGCCTCCTCCTACTCCTTCACCTTCCTGCCCATTTTGAATCTACATTAACCCTATTCGTGGTCATTTCTAATAGGGGAGGGGGAGCTTAGGCTGAGACACCATGGACCTTCATTCACAGCTACCTGGTGTTTTTTCTCCATTTTTAATCCCTTGCCCCTTCCTGTCTAACCCAGAAATTGCAGCAGCAGTGCTCCATCTAACCATGGAGCATGGTTCTCTCTCGAATCCCTGGCAAGTGCGCACTGGAGCCAGCCAGTAGGTGGTGATGTTGAGTGACGACTGGAACTCTTCACCCCCGGAGTCCGAATGATGCCCCCAGCACTTGCCGGCACGAGGAGGAGCAGCAGCTGAGCCCAGGAGTCAAACCCTGGTCTGCACGCCGCAGTGCTGCGAGACAGTCAGTCTGGCCCCCACATAGCACTTTTTTGCTGTGCAGATCTCTGCCTCTCTAAGGTCTCTTTCAAACCGTCGGAAATATTGTTAGTGGATATTCTGAGGCAAACCACGTTTTCAGCATCAGCAAAAAGTGAATGCATTCATGCTTTGTATTTACAGCTACAATGTCAGTGAGAAAGCAGGCTCTGTCAGCATAACCGTGAAGAGAAGTGGAAATCTCAACCAGTATGCCATCGTCCTGTGCCGCACAGAACAGGGCAGTGCCACCTCCAGCTCCAGCATGGGCTCAAAGCCTGGGCAGCAAGACTACATGGAGTATGCAGGCCAGGTGAGCATTAGGGAAGGAGGCGGCAGACGATTGAGATGGAAATCTACAGCGGCCCAGTTCAGGATGCCAAGTAACGTTCTGCGTATGACTCGCCAATCTTTTCTCCTAGTGGCTCTTGCACCTTGTGGGCAGAGCTGCAGGAAAGAAACAATTGGAATGAGCCCTTTTCGGATTGGACTGGCACCACCAGGATATTTGTGTCTTCTAGCTAGAAACAGATCAGCATTTTCAGATAAAATCAATTCATATAATATTCCAAATAAACTGGAAGAGCAAAAGTGCTTGAGATTTTTTCAGGCAGGCAGAAGGTGCATTAGCAGGAAAGGGGAGAGCTGCAAATTATCAGGCTGTTAAGAAAGCACATGGAAAGGGATTGGTTAAAAAGCAAAAGTAAGCATTTGTTAAAAGTGTTAGGACTGCTTGCAGCTCTTCAGTGTGAATCCGCATGCCTACGTGATGTTTGGTTGGTGCCTTCCAGGTACAGTTTGATGAGAGGGAGGACACGAAGGCCTGTGCCATATTCATCAATGATGATGATGTCTTTGAGAACATTGAGAGCTTCACCGTGGAGCTCAGCATGCCAGCCTATGCTTTGCTGGGGGAGGTCACCAAGGCCAAAGTCTACATAAACGACACAGAGGATGAGCCAACCCTTCAGTTTGACAAGAAAACGTACCGCACTAATGAAAGCTCTGGCTTCCTGTTTGTTCCCGTTGAGAGAAAAGGTATGTTTCTGTTTTTCATACAGTAAAATTGTGATTAAAGTAGCAAGAATTATCAAAATATATTCTAATAGTGCTAAATCCCATCTGTTCTTCCATGTAGTGACATATTGTTGCTTTTGGTGAACGCAGATCATCTGACAGCGTATTCTGTCTTGAGTCAGTAGGGTAGGCAACCTCATCTGCCAAATAACAGCTGTGACACTTGAAATTGTACCTGTGTACCATTTGCAGCCGATGTTGGGTTTACTGCTAGATATCAGCACAGCACTACATCACCAATATAGCGTGCCTGAAATTTGTCCAATTGACAGCTGCAGTTTGGGTAGCAGCAGAGGAAACTTTCACCGGCTGCCCAGGAAGTGTACTTTAGCCTGCCTTCCAGAGACTTCACTTCAAGGGTGAGAGCGTAGTTCTGGTTTATATACCTGCTCTAACCTTGACTTCCTGGCTGTAGCTGGCCATCCAATCCACTTCCTGTGTCCATCCGTCACTACCAGTTTGAAAGAAACAAGTGAATTATTGCTATAGAAATTGCAGCAGAGGACAACTTAGACGAAGGAGTGCAAAATATTATTAATATCATTGTTGTTAACTTTATTTCAGGGGACTCCAGCAGCATTGTGTCTGCTGTTTGCTACACTGTGCCACAATCCGCCCAAGGCAGCAGCCTGCATGCACTCGAATCTGGCTCTGACTTTAAGTCCAGGGGGATGTCCAGTGAGAGCCGCGTGGTGTTTGGACCTGGGGTCACCATGTCAACCTGTGACATCAAACTGATCGATGACAGCGAATATGAAGAGGAGGAGGAGTTTGAAGTCGCCCTTGCTGATGCTTCTGCAAATGCCCGGATAGGGAGCATTGCTTCTGCCAAGGTTCTCATTAGCGGCCCCAATGATGCAGCCACAGTTTCCCTGGGAAATGCAATGTTCACTGTCAGTGAAGATGCAGGTACATTTTGGAAGCAGCTGTGTGGTATTACTGCTGTCTTCGAGTCCTACACCTTAAAGGAAAATTGGTTCTTACCTGCAAATTTTCGTTCCTGTAGTACCACAAATCAGTCCAGACTTCTGGGTTTTGCCTCTCTTCCAGCAGATGGAGATAGAGAAAGTTTTACTGACACTGCTACTTAACCACGTGTGCCACCTGCAGTTCCTCAGTATTTAACTGTACCCAAGCAAAAAACTAGGCAATCATAAAATCTTTCCAAAACTTTCAAAACCTTAAAAATGTTTTTCTCTTTTCTTTTTTTCTAAACAAGTCTGAATTCAATATTATAAAAACAGAATGAGCGGACGACTCTCCCCCTTTACAGATCGGGCGGGTTCTGGACTGATCTGTGGTACTACAGGAACAAAAATTAGCAGATAAGAACCAATTTTCCTTTCCCTGTACGTACCCAGATCAGTCCAGACTCCTGGGATGTACCCAGGCTCCCTACTCAGGGTGGGACCTGGAGAGTCCCGCTCGCAGAACACTTTCGCCTAAATATGGGGAACCCATGTCTCCCACATCCAGCTGATAGTGCTTTGCAAAAGTATGTTGTGACTTCCACATCGCTGCTTTGCAAATCTCCTGCAGGCTGCCTCTTCCCACAAGGCAGCCTGAGAACAAGTAGAATGAGCATGCAAGCCCTCAGGAATCAGACGACCCTTAGTAATATAAGTGGATCCAGCAGCTTCCTTAAGCCAACGCGCAATAGTAGCCTTAGTTGCCTTCAAACCTCTATTCGGCCCACTCCACAGAACAAAAAGATGATCCGACCTTCTGAAGTCATTAGTCACATTGAGATTGTTACGGCGCGTGGATCCTTGGGCCAAGGGGGAAGTTGGTACCACCTGTGGGGAGGAGCCCCACAGGCCTCCACTGTTTGCAGGCGAGGCTATGAGAAGCCTGAGACCCCATTGACGCTTCACCACTACCAGCCCACGTTCCCCTCAGGTTGAGCCCTTGGGAACCAGGGCTGGCTGGACTTACGTGGGGTCTCAGGTGACAGAGTTCGGGTGCCAGCGTAGCTCTTGGCAGGCGGTGGTGAGTCAGAGACAGGAGCTGGCAATGCTAGGCAGGTGGTGTAGCTCAAAGGTCGGGTGCAAGCAGAGTCTTGGCAGGCAGCGTATCTCTGAGGCCAGGCACAAGCCAGAGGTTTTTGTGGGCAGTGTATCTCAGAGGCCAGGCACAAACAGAGGTCTTGGCGGGCAGTGTATCTCGGAGGCCAGGCACAAGCAGAGGTCTTGGCGGGCAGCGTATCTCTGAGGCCAGGCACAAGCCAGAGGTTTTGGTGGGCAGTGTATCTCAGAGGCCAGGCACAAACAGAGGTCTTGGCGGGCAGCGTATCTCGGAAGCCAGGTATAAGCAGAAGTCTTGGCGGGCAGCGTATCTTGGAGGCCAGGCACAAGCAGAGGTCTTGGCGGGCAGCGTATCTCGGAGGCCAGGCACAAGCAGAAGTCTTGGCGGGCAGTGTATCTCAGAGGGCAGGCACAAGCAGAGGTCTTGGCGGGCAGTGTATCTCAGAGGTCAGGTACAAGCAGAGGTCTAGCACAGACAGGTCAGAAAGCAGGAACGCAGGAACGGAACTTCCAGGAACACAAGTAGGAGCCGAGTAGCCAAGGCAAGGTCTTGCAGGAAGGCCTTGCCTTAAATAGACCCGGGTCAGAAGGGAGAAGCCCTGGCACGTCCCATAGCGATTCCTTTAAATGTCAGAGGTCGCATGAGATGTACATGCGGGACCAGACAGGGCACCGCCACATCCCGGCCGAGAAGGAGCAGTGGCATCAGAGGCCTGGCGGAGGCCCTGTGCGGGTGGAGCGCATGGCCAGGAAGGAGCAGCAGCGTCAGATGCCTGGCAGGAACCTGAAGCCGGGAGAGCACACCGACCGAGGCGTCTCTGCAGCTGCGAGACTCCCTGGGCTGACGAGCGGTGGGGGGCTGCGGCGGTAAGTGGAGGGAGTAGGTTGCGGCATACCGTGGCCGGTTCCCATAACAGAGATATGTCGATAGCGCTCTCCTGACATCCAACAATTTAAGCTCCCTTGCAAGAGGGGCGGAAACGTCCATTTTAGGAAAAGTGGGAAGCTCCACTGTCTGATTCACATGAAACGCAGAAACCACCTTAGGTAAGAAAGAAGGTACTATCCGCAATGACACACCTGAATCCGAAATCTGAAGGAATGGATCACGGCAAGACAAAGCCTGCGACTCAGAAATTCTCCTAGCCGGGCATATGGCCACCAGAAAACAACCTTAAGAGTCAAGTCCTTAAGAGTACTCTTCTGAGCGGTTCAAAGGGAGCCTCACACAAATCTCCGAGGACCATATTAAGATTCCAGGATGGACAAACCTTCCATACCAGTGGGCGTACGTTCTTCATCCCCCGAAGAAAGCGAACAACATCTGGATGAGTCGATAAAGTAGAGCCCTCTATTTTGCCTCGAAGACAACCCAGAACTTCCACCTGGGACCCTAAGCGAGCTCAGAGCCAACCCTTTGACCAAACCTTCTTGAAGAAAAGACAAAAGGTCAGAGACTGAAGATTTGAGAGGCCAAACCGTGTTAGAGCAACACCAGGACTCAAAAACCTTCCATACCCGAATGTACAAAAGATTAGTAGATCTTCTCAAATCTTCACCCAAATATGGGTCTCTGATGAAGCAGGCCCTCTAGGTGACCTAGGTGAATCAGGCCGTCGACTGCCAAGTTGATTAGATCTGCAAACCACGGACGATGTGGCCATTCGGGAGCCACCAACACCACTTCACCCTGATGCTTCTCTGTGCGACGCAACACCTTGCCCATGAGCGGCCAAGGAGGAAAGACATACGGTAGAACCAGGGGTGGATTGCAGGCAAATATCAGCCCGGTGATGTTTCCAAAACTGGCCCACGGGGTATCTGACTCATGTGTGCGCTTTCTTTGAGGCACATACTTTAAAAGCTCCCAAAACCACACCGAGCTAATCATTGAAATGTGCATCTTGTGACCTAAGCCTGGCAAAATTTAGAAAAGAATTTCCAACATAAATTTCACATTTTTCCTAACAAACTAAGTAGAGCCCACCCTAGACTGGAGGTGAGCAAATGGAGCTGCAGTCCCCCCTCCTATCCAGGCAATTGGTTGCCCCCCCCCCCCCCCCCCCCACACACACACATTTCTGGATACATCTCTCATATATTCTGGATTCCTGGCCTAGTCTTTGCCAACCAATCTGCTCTTGAACCAGTTGCTGAGTAGTGAGACAACCACCCTGCCAGCAGTGGTTCAAATACACACAGGCATTTGCTGTTGTGCTGTTTCTTTTGGACTCAGTGAGTGTCCTCCTGCCCCCAGCACTGCTGCATCATTATGTAAAAGTTGAAGCTTGTTGCCAGCCTTTCCTCAGCTTGCAGCAGCCCCCCTTCCTTTCTCATTTTCACCCCTTCCTGGCACCCTCACTCTCCAGAAGACTCATTAGATCCACATTAGATCCCTCTCAAAGCTCAGCCCAGCCACCTCAGACAGAAGCCTCACTAACACTGCACAGAAACCTCTTTCTGGCTCACCACCCCCCCCCCCCCCCCCCCCCCCCTTTTTTATTACAGCTGCTTTCCTCCACTTTTCAGGGCTTCCCCCAGTCCTATACAGTCTGCTGCGTTTATAGTTCCCTAGGCTCTGCTCTGCCTACATACTGCTAGAGAGGGAGATCAGAAGTGATCCCTACTGCCTGCTTCCTCTAGGATTTAAGAAAAAGAAAATTAAGCCATGTCAAGACTATGCGCATCACTGCCGCAGCTGAGGCTAGGGAGAGCCTGCCTGTGTGTGCACAGCTGCAGATGGAATTCTGCTCTCCCACATGGAGCCAGCGCAGCCAGCACTGCTGCTAGGGTATGAGGCATCTTAGGCAAAACTTATAGCCTTGTACCCCCCAGTTCCCCCACCCCCCGCAACACATACACAATTAGAAATTATGCATTTGTAATAAGATTTTGCATGACAAAAAAGACATTCAAAGTACATCTTATAAAGCAAATATATCAACATGTATACTATCTTTTCATGCACTGCTATGGTGCCAACTAGAAAACCCTGAAAAAGTGAAAAGTAATCCGCTTGAATGTTTTCGACACCGGTGATGTGTGACGTCCCTATCCACTCCAGGTGTTGCTCCTCCCAAAGAATCAACTCTTGTGTCTCCTGAGCCACTGCTCGGCTCTTGGTTCTGCCCTGTCGATTTATGTAAGCTACTGCCATCACATTGTCCGACAGGACCCGCACCAAACAACCTCTCACCAATGGCAGAAAAGTCTGTAAGGCTAAGCGTACCGCTCTGGTCTCCAAACAATTGATAGACCAAGCAGACTCATGGACCGACAACCTTGCACCAACTGCAGCTGACAAAGTGCTCCCCAACCAAAGAGACTGGCATTGGTAGTAACCACCACCCAATCTGGAACTTCGAGGTCTTCCCTCGAACAAGATTAGAGCATAGCAGCCACCAGGACAGACTCCCGTGCAGCACCCTTGAGTGGCAAAGGAAGATGAAACCCCTCCAAGACGGGGTTCCACCATGCCAAAAGAGCCCTCTGTAAGGGTCTCATATGAGCAGATGCACACGCTACCAATTACAGAGTTGAAGCCATAAAGCCCAGAATTTGCAAATAGTCCCAGACCTTGGGCATTGGCAACCCTAACAAGTGCCGAATCTGTCCCTGCAGCTTCTGAATACACTCCTCTGTGAGAAATACTTTGCCTTCCAGATTGTCGAATTGGGTTCCCAGATACTCTAGGGACTGTGATGGCTGCATGTGACTCTTTGCCAAATTTACTACCTAGCCGAGCGGCTCGAGAATACCAATTACCTTCTGAACCTATTGGCGACAAAGACCCTCCGAATTCACCCTGATAAGCCAGTCATCCAGATAAGGATGCACCAGTACACCCTCCTAACACAAAGCCACTTCACCACCACCATTTCCTTGGTGAAGGTGCAAGGTGCCATCCCCATTCCAAAAGGAAGGGCCTGAAACTGGAAATGGTGACCCAGAATCATGAACCACAGAAAACGCTGGGAGTCTGGAGAAATGGGAATGTGCAGTTACGCATCAGATCCAGAGATGCCAGAAACTCTCCCTTGTGAATCCCGCACCCAATGACCTTAGGATAAATGAAATACCTTCCCAAGCCTAGTTCCCCGCAAGGAACCGGAATCACCGTCCCCAGGCTTAGCAGATGGTCCAGGGTCTCTCGAACTGCCACTTGTTTTGCTACAGAGCTGCAAGGGGAAACCAGAAACAAATCTTGGACTGGACGAGCAAATTCTAAAGCATAGCCTTCTCTTACCACACTGAGAACCCACTGGTCCTGAATAATTTTGGCCCACACTGCGTAAAACCGCACTAGGTGACTCTCTATAATAGGAACAATGGAGTTGACCAGCCTGGCCTCATTGCGAGGACTTAACTCCAGCTGCACTAGCACCAGCAGCACCTCTGAACAGCCTCTAGTTCCTCAAAAGGACTGACCCCAGGACTGTCCTCACAGGGAAAACTGCTTTTGCAGACCTTGCGCTGCCCTTGCCAGATGAGACCTCTGAACATCCCGAAAATGGGAACGAACCTGAAAAAATCTCTTGCCCTTAGGCTTATCTTCCGGCAATCTGAGAACCTTATTATCACCTAGAGATTGTATCAACCGTTCCAGGTCCTCCCCAAACAGGAGCCGGCCTTTAAAGGGCAGCGAACCTAGCTGAGACTTAGAAGATACATCTGCCGACCAGTTACGCAAGCAAAGCAATCTTCTGGTAAAGGCACAGACACCATAATCCGAGAGAATGTCCAAATCATCCGCCCTGTGAGCCACTGCTTCCTCAACACACTCAGCCCTGTCCGCCTCGCTTCGACAGACTTTTCTGCATCTGTTGTACCCAGCGCAGGCAAGCACGCTGCATAAAAGTAGTGCAAATAGCAATGCGCAAACTTGAGGCCAACACCTCAAATGTCCTCTTGAGATGTACCTCCAATTTACGATCCTGCACGTCTTTCATTGCTGCAGATCCTACAACCAGGTTGGTAGTCTTTTTAGTAACCGCCGAAACCGCAGCATCAACTTTAGGAAGGGCAAAAAGCTCAAGCTTCTGCTCAGGCAATGGATAGAGCTTCGCCATGGCCCTTCCCACCTTTAAACCTGAGTCAGGAGTTTTCCACTCACTGTCAACCAACCTCTTCACTGACTTGTGATAAGGGAAGGCCATTAGGGGACTCCGTAGCCCATCCAGACTGGATCCACCCACTCCAAATCAAACTCCTCCTGAGGAACTTTAACTCACAGCACCTGAGTAGCCTGAGGAATTAAAGGATCAAGTTCCTCTTTTCTAAAAAGATGAACTACCTTCAGGTCATCTACCAGACCCACACCTCCTGCTGCCAGATCTACTGACAAGTCATTGCCAGCAGGGTCTCCTGTCCCCACTGTGGCATCCTCAGAGTCTTCCGAGTTGTCACCAGCTGGCCCTGAACCCGATGGAGGCCCCAACTCAATGGGGAAATGCACTTTCTACCCGAAGAACTCTGCTTGGGCCGCACAGCACACCCCTTCAACAACTGGAGCCGGGAATCCATGCTAGAACAATCTGCTTGCTGCTTGGCCAAATACACCTCGTGCAGCAGCAACACACAGTCAGCCAAAAATGGCTTAGAAACCCCATCCCCAGCAGAAAAAGGCCCAGGGAAGGGCAGCATGAGAACCTCTTCTCCGAAGCCTGAACACGCCAGGGACAACCACGGGGGACATCCCCCCCCCCCCAACACAGGAATGGCTGAAAGCAAATTTAAAATGGCCGCTGCTCCCATGTTGAGCGGGAAGGGATCTTTACCTTGGAGTGAACCTCACAGAGATGCAGGAGTGGGAGTCCTCCGCCTCTTTTTTCGCACACCCGGCCGTTGGACAAGCCCTATTCACCCGCCAAACAGCCGGAGCACAAGCCGAGCCTATTAAACCGCAACCACACTGAGCCGCATGCACAGCATGCCGACCCGTGGCCCATCACTGGTGCCAGAAAACCCACCTCAGAGCAGGAAAACAACACGAGCTAGCACCACCAGCCAAACACTCCAGCCACCAAATCAAGAGGAGGAAGTCGCCCACACAGCAGAACTGTGCTGCTGCCTGAGGCTCTGGTTTTTTAGGGTTTTTTTAAACTTTATTCAAACTTCCTCCAAGGCTGGGAAGAGAGGCTCAAGGACACAAAAATAGAGTGCCTAAGAAGGAAAAATTACCCCGAGTCTGCAGCCGTCTGAGCGGCCTTGTGAAGGGGAGAGATCTGGACCACCAGATTTAAACCCAACGGCGCAAGGATCGAGCATACTAAAGGGTCACCTCAACCAGACGGGGAAGGACCCACCAACATCCAAAAACTCCCGGGAGGAAGGCTCAAAAACCAAAAATTGTCCAGATTGCAGAACTGCAGGTTTTTCACCGTCTACCATCTGCTGGAGACAGAGAAATATTGAGGAACTGCAGATGGCACATGTGGTTAAGTAGCAGTGTCAGTAAAACTTTCTGTCTCCATCTGCTGGAAGAGAGGCAAAACCCAGGAGTCTGGTCTGATCTGGATATGTACAGGGAACTTGTTTTGTTACTAGACATGCTGCAAGAAGTGGCACTGAAGACATATATGGACAGGGTAAACCTGTGTTTGCTAAAAAGTCTCTAATTGCTGGATCTGAGATGAAGAAGGTGGATAGTCCAACGGACTCCTGTGTTATTACAATGCACACTCTGTGCTGTGTAGAACCATTCATTTTAAATCAGACACTGCACTGACCCAGTGAAGCAAGGATAACACTACAATTTAGACACAAATGTATTAAGGTGGGGGGTTGGGGGGAAGGGTCCGTTATGAGAGGTTTAATCCTTATGGTTTGGTCATTGTTTACTGTATATTTAGTTACCTCTATTTAGCTATTTATGCTTAATCTCTGTATCCTCTGCCAAGTTCCGCTGCCCCCCCCATATTACCTGTTATCTTGTTATCTTGTTTCAATGTAAACTGCCCACTGAGGCGTCAGTTTGAGTTCCTTGTAAACCGGTGTGATATGTATATTATACAGGAACATCGGTATATAAAAACAATAAATAAATAAATGGTCCAAATGGTTTTTTTCCCTCAGTGGGTTTGATCTTATTATACACTTCTCAATCTCAGTGTAAAGGCCAAGAAACTGTCCTTAAGCTCATGATTCACACTTCACGTTTGATCTTAATCAAATGCCAAGAGGCAATTTGGATTTTATGATTTGCCTTTCCAAAGCCATGCTCATGCAAGTTACAAGTCCGGTACAGTAGGTGGGTTCCTGCCCCAAAGGGCTTACAGTCAGGAAGGGACTTTTTCAAAGCCCATGTCTATAGATAAAACAGTGCTTGACCTGTGCAAATGTCCTGTAATAAATTTTCCTGCCAGATATGTGGGCAAGCTTACATGGGTAGGGGCCATTATGCGCCCGAGAAAGTTGTGCACTTATGCACATACGTTGAATTTTTAAACGTATGTGCTTACATTTTTGGAAAATTTTTCTGAACGCATAACAGCAAGTTTAATTATGTATGGGTAGTTTAGGTGAGAGAAGTTTCAAAATGGCTTAATGCATGCAAGTCTGCTTTGAAAATTGGTGTAATTTATGTGTGCACTTGCCACCTAATTTAGGAAGGCTGTTGGGAGTAATTTTATAAGTTAATACCTGAGGCAGCTGAGGCTGAAGAGACTTGCCTAAGGGCATAAGGATAGCCAGGATAGAAATGGCAGATTTTCAGGCTGTTGGCCCACAGCCCTCATCACTGCACTACACCTCTGATCCATAGTTCCCTCTAAGGTGAACGCTTGAGCGATTACTCATACATTTCGGAGCATCGCTCATAGGTTTTACATAGTCGCTCACATAAATTTTTTTTTGTGCCATGTACAGAAATGCAACGCTAATACTGGCGCTCAAAAATTATTGGTTTAGAAATATTGTTGCTCACATGGAAAACAAATTGTACACACCTAGTCACTCCTTGGAGGGAGCATTGCTCTGATCCTGTTAAAATTGCCATCACCTGTAGCTTAGCTACTGTCTTTTATATCTGCATCCCGAAGTGGATTTAAATTGATCCTTACACTGAAAGGTCTTCAACCAGAGATGGTAGGCTTGAGGTGACATTTCCCTTCTGTACCAGTTCTAAAACAAAATTAAGGCCAGATTTAAGAATCGGACCAAAGAAAAAAAATCTAACCCTGTGCACACGTACCTAAAATTGTGAGTATTTTGTGTTTGTTTGGAAATTTAAGGGCTGCATAAAAATCCCAAAAGGTTCCGCGGCCGCCACTGTGCAACAAACAAACCACACACACACAAAAAAAACCAAACAATCCACCAAAATGCTGCAGATTGTTTCATTCACTGAATGGGTTTGAAATGGCACAAGTTCTGTCCAAGGTAAAAAAAAAAAAAAATTGCACTCACAAATTGAACTGAGGAAGATCAGAATTACAAGTCCATGCTGGCAGCTGGATAAAGCCAGGATTGGTTTAAGCTGCCTTGAAAAAAAAATGAAAGCAGCTGGCAACCCTATTTGCACATTGTAGCTTTCAGTTTTAAAGTCTGCTGTTGCTTTTCTGCCTCTTAATTTTAGCTGAGCAGAGTGTTCTGGTGGGGGTACCTCTGCCCTAGGGACCATGAAAGTCAAAAACCAAATGTCTCTGCAGCTTTCTGTGGTGCAGCGATAGTGATTGAAAAACATATATGTATAGAAGTTATGCTCGCTGAATTACCATTTACATTTTTTTCTCAGTGGCAAGCCAGTCAAAAGTGGACCACCTGGGGGTTAATGTTCCTGGGTCTCCTGAAATTGAGGGTTAATCCTCCTTTATAAGTGGGTTGTTTCTCATTGTTACAGTCCTCTGATTATGTGAGGATTTAATCCTGGAATTGTGGTTCTCCACTTCCTCAAACAGCCTGCGGACTTTTGTGTATTAATTCTTGCTGTCTGTTTGCTTATTATTAAATTTATACTGATTTACACTTTACATAAAAATGGTCTTCTTTTACTCCTAAATACTAGTTCCCTGCTCTCTTAGACATGGCTCTGATTTTTGAGTTATGCCTTCCACCTGGATTCTTTGTGGAAGAGCAGATAGGTAGGCTTCTGAACTTCCAAACAAAATTTCATTCTGGTTATAATCTGCCATGTGCAACAGGTACCGTTGAAATCCCAGTGGTTCGGCACGGCACAGACCTGTCAGCACCCACCTCGGTGTGGTGTGCCACGCGGCCCTCAGATCCACCTTCTGCTACTCCAGGAATTGACTACATCCCCAGCTCCAAGAAGATAGAGTTCAGGCCGGGCAAAACTGAAGAGGTAAGAAGCGCAGTCTGGCTGCAGTCTGGGGCATATACCACATGTAGTACATTTGTCGCTAAGGGCTGGAGGAGGGCTGAGCACTTAGGACAGTGATCAGTCAACTTGCAAATCAGAGCATGTTAAAACAATTGTGTTAATGGTTATTAGAGCCAGAAATGAGGTTTGCTGATTGGTGTTTCAACAGGGTGTTTGACTCTAGACAAGCAGGAGTGACAGACCATAGCTGCCTCACAAACCTGGAGTGAATTGCCCCCAAATGTATGACTGTTGTGCAATAGCCAGGATTCCCTCCCAAGTAGTGTGAAGATTTTCTGGGTGCCTCGGGACATGGTTTTTCTATGCTTGGGTCAGTGAGTGGTCACATGTAGATGTCTGTTCCTGGCATTATCTTCACCCAAAAATAGCAATCCCATACTGATATCTCTTCTCTACTGTGCACTCTTTCCCATCTCTGTCATGCCTCCTCTTGCTCTTTCCTATAAGCCACAGTTTTTTCCTCTGATTTGTACATTTAGAGATAATTTTATAATAGCCACCATAAACTAGACAGCAAATACACACAGTAGCTAAACCAGTTTTCAAAGGGAATGTATGCACATACTTTCCTTTTTGAAAGTTATCCCGCCTGCTAAACCTTGCGCAGACATTTTTCAGGAAATTCTATGTGCATTCTTTTGAAATGCAAAAATATGCATGTAAGTGCAGTCCCCTCCCCAGCTCTGCCCCTGTGAACACCTCCGCTCTGTCTGGGTAAACTTAGTTCCCTGTACGAACCCAGATCAGTCCAGACTCCTGGGTTTTGCCTCCCCTCCAGCAAATGGAGATAGAGAAATTTTTACTGCCCCTGACACTTAAGACTGCCACTTGCAGTTCCTCAGTATTTCTCTGTCTCCAGCAGATGGTGGAGGTGCAAAGCCTGCAGTCTGACTAAAACAACAAAAAGAAAGCATATACTGTCTTCGCCTCCCAGATGGTTGTTAGACCCTGGTGGGGGTCATCCCTTCTGGTGGGTGAGGCTTGCAAGCAGGGGTCGGGGATCCTGTGTTGCTTGGATCTCTGGCCGGACAGGGCTAATACCCGGGGGTCCCAGATCACTCGCCCTGTGGGATCTTTGGAGCCTGTCGTCTCTTTAGAAGCCTGCTGCTTATACTTTTTCTAAGGAAAGTGCCCATTTTATTTTCTGTTGGTTTAAAGTTGCATAAAAAAAAAAAGAAGAGGTTTGCTTTCTCTGCTTCGTGGCACCAGGGAGCTATCTAATTGGCATAGGGGCAGCGCGTTTTCTGTTCTCCTCAGCCCCATCTTTTGGAATCCAGCTTCTGAGGGTTTGTTTCCTCCCTCCCCCGACTCCTTTGCCATGCAGCATAGTGCGGCCTGTTCATCCTGCGGGAATACGCACTCGCGTCTTTCCCGTGCCAACCTTTGCTCCCGATGCCTTCCAGGGGCAAGGGGCCATCGCGGAGCAACGTTGGCGACACAGGCATTGTTCCCCATGTCTTGGGAAAGCAGCCTTCAGTGCGGTCAACTTCTGAGGATCCATTCCCGTTAAACTTGGGAACGATGGTCATATTGTCTTCATTTCGGGCGGCAGCACAGGCCACAGAGGAGAGTAGTGTGTTACGACTGTCGCTGCCCGACGTCTCCACTCCGCCCTCCTTTCATCTTTGGCAACTCCTCCCGCGGTTGATGGACGTCTGGCTGCCGCAGCGTCTGCCTGCCGCGGCGTCTGCCTGCCGTCCTCTCCGGCGTCCCCGGTCCAGCTTGGGCGCTGCATCCTGCCATGTTGTTCAGCTCCCATAGGGCGCCGCGTGGCCCTGCTTCTTATTCCTTCTTTGGTGCGAACCTCAGGGGCGTCCCCCTGTGATGACGTCATGAATCCCGGATACAAACGCCTACTCTGTTTGCTAGCTAATCAAGTTAGCAAGGGGTGAAGGGACTCCTTATGGATGAGATTCGCTCTCCGTATCTAACTATTCTGCCTCTCCTTAATTGGACTTACTCTATTGGGGTACCCGCTCCTCGGGGGCCTCTCTCTGTTCTTTCAGGTCACTGACTGGAACCGGTACTTGCTCCTCGAGGGCTCATGTTCCCGGACTCACTGCCTGAGCTCACTTCTGCTTGGAAGAAACTGCTGCCCTACACCATCAGTGAGTTACCATCTCTATTCTCTCAGAGCTGTTCCCTGGAACCAGGTACTCGCTCCTCGAGGGCCTGCCTCTATTCCAGCTTCTGTGTTACACAGCGGTTTCTCCCGGAAGGTAAGTACTCAACCAATGAGGCTCTATACCAGAACCCTGAGTATGCTCCACTGTACTCACTATCTCAGTTTCTCTCCACTACAGCACAGCTATTGAGGGATCGCTGTTCCAGTGTCCTGAGGGACTACAAGCCCAGCTGGGCTCCATCTCTACTCACTACTGCTACCTCTGGTGGCTTCACAACTCTGTTTAATAAAAGATAATTCTGTGTTGTGTGTCCTATAGCTGAGCCTGACCTGTGGCCCCTCATGGGACTTCCCCCCGTGGGTGTGGTCAGCTGCCACAGTGAACAAGGGTCCACCCAAGACCTTACAAATAATAACATAGTGATCTTCCTCCCCTGTTGTCGCTGGAGACTCAGACCTCTGGCAGAGGTCGTCAGCAGGCTGGGGGCCCTCCTGACAGCAATGAGGACCCCGGGGATCCCTCGGATTCATCTTCCTCCTTGCTAGGGTGGATCGTCAGTCTCGCCAAGAATCATCTGGTTCCTTCCCAGACTCGGGAATTCCTGGGGGCGCTTTTTGGCACGAAGGCAGGGAGAGTGTTCCTTACCAAGGAGCGCATTGCCAAGCTTCAGGTTCGAGTGTTGTTAGCCATCGTATGAAGTTGTTACACTGTAAACCGGGGTGAAGACACTCAGCTATACTTCGGTATAAAAAAGAATATAAATAAATAAAATAAATAAATAAATAAAAGAGTTCTCAGGGTCTGGGATTATTTGCAAGTGCTCGGGTCTATGGCTTCTACCTCTGAGTTAGTTCCATGGGCTTTTGCTCACATGAGACCTCTGCAGTCAGTCTTAGTGTCTAGCTGGGACCCATTGTCAGAGTGTTATCAACTAGCACTCCCTCTACTGGAGCCTGTACGGTCCAGTCTCTCTTGGTGGCTTCGCCAGGACAAGTTGAGTCGAGGAGTGTTCCAATCTGAACGATCGTCACTACCGATGCCAGTCTATTTGGCTGGGGAGTGGTCTGCCAGCATCAGTCAGTGCAAGGCTGCCTGTCTCCAAAGGAAGCCTCCTGGTCCATCAATCGTCTAGAGTCCAGAGCGGTATGTCTGGCTCTGCTAGCGTTTCTCTCCTTGGTGAAGGGCCGGCCGATGAGGATCTTGACGAACAATGCGACAGCTGTGGCCTATCAACTGTCAGGGAGGTACCAAGAGCCATTCCGCGACACAAGAAGCCCGGCTTCTGGTAGAGTGGGCAGAGCAGCATCTGGAGCACCTGGCAGCCTTGCACATAGCAGGCTCAGACAACGTGCAAGCGGATTTCCTAAGTCACCAGCAGCTAGAACCTAGGGAATGGGAGCTGCTTAAGGAGGCAATGTCCCTCCTTTGTCGTCAGTGGGGGATGCCATGCGTGGACTTGATGGCGACCTTCTGAAATTCCAAGACTCCACATTTCTTCAGCCATCGATGAGAAAGAGAAGCAGAGGGAGTGGATGCCTTAGTTCTGCCTTGGCCGACGGACGTCCTGTTGTATATGTTTCCTCCCTGGCCTTTGGTGGGCAAGATTCTATGAAGAATAGAGGCTCATCCAGGTCCGGTGATTCTGGTGGCACCGGACTGGCCATGGCATCCATGGTTCATGGACTTGATAAACCTTGCAGTGGATGGTCCTCTTCGGCTTGCCCATCTACCGAACCTACTGCATCAGGGACCTGTTTGTTTGGATCAGGAAGATCGATTCTGTCTAGCGGCTTGGCTTTTGAAAGGCAGCATCTGAAGGAAAAAGGTTATTCAAACGAGGTTATTGCTACGCTCTTGCAATCTAGAAAGCCTTCCACTTCTCTCGCCTAAGCGAGGTTGTGGAGCGTTTTTGATTCCTGGTGTTACGGCTGGCAGGTGGACCCCAGGAGAGCGTCTGTGAAACATATTTTGGCCTTCCTTCAAGATGGTTTGACAAAAGGGCTGTCCTTTAATTCGCTTAAGGTTCAGGTGGTGGCGCTAGGTTGTTTCCGAGGCAAGGTTTGTGGGACATCGCTTTTGGCTCATCTGGATGTTGTCCATTTTCTTTGAGGCGTAAAGCACCTACGCCCTCCTGTTCAACAGCCATGCCCGGCCTGGAACCTTAATGTGGTCTTACGGAGCCTCTATGCCCCCTCCTTCGAGCCCCTCTGGTATGCGACTATGAAGGATTTGACTTTGAAAGTGGTCTTTTTGGTGGCTATCTGTTTGGCGTGCAGAATTTCTGAAATTCAAGTTCTTTGTTGGAGGGATCCCTTTTTGAGAATCTCAGACGATGGGATTTCCTTGCAGACTGTCCCTTCTTTCTTACCCAAGGTAGTGTCCTCCTTTCATGTTAATTAGTTTGTGGAGCTCCCGTTCTTCTCAAACTTAGATCTGGGAGCGTCACACACTAGGGATTTGCTTCATTTGGACGTCAAGCAAGCCTTGCTGAGATATTTAGAGATCATAAATAGTTTCCGCATGTCAGATCACCTTTTTGTGCTGTGGAGCAGTGCCAAGAAAGGACGTAATGCATCAAAAGCGACTATTGAGAAGTGGTTGAAAGAGGCAATTACTTCAGCATATATTTGTCAGGGTCACCCGATTCCGGAGGGTCTCCGGGCGTATTCTCGCTCTCAGACAGCCTCTTGGGCAGAATGTCAGTTGATCTCTCCTCAGGAGAACTGTAGAGTGGCTACTTGGAAGTCATTGCACACTTTTGCCAGGCATTATTGTTTGGATGTCCAGGCCCCAGGGGGTGGAAATTTTGGCGCAAGTGTGCTGCAAGCGGGACTCTCCCAGTCCCACCCTACTTAGGAAAGCTTTGGTACATCCCAGGAGTCTGGACTGATCTGGGTACGTACAGGGAAAGGAAAATTGGTTCTTACCTGCTAATTTTCATTCCTGTAGTACCACAGATCAGTCCAGAGTCCCGCCCTTGATTAGTAAAGGTTAGTGGGAGAGTCCGTTCGATCTGTCGGTTTTTGCTGTATGCTCTCTGAAGAAGCACAGGTTTTGTTGATCCCACATATGTTTTAAGTGTAAGGTCGTTTTGTTGTTGAATGTTTTATGGTTATCCTCTTCCCCCTGCTCATTTAGGAGAGTATGCATAGTTTACTGAATTTTTCTGTGTATTTCTAGCTTGGGTACAGATTAATACTGAGGGACTGCAGGTGGCACCTTGTCTTAAGTGTCAGTAAAATTTTCTATTTCTCTATCTGCTGGAGGGGAGGCAAAACCCAGGAGTCTGGACTGATCTGTGATACTACAGGAACGAAAATTAGCAGGTAAGAACCAATTTTCCTTTGCCTTAACCAAATCCTTGGGCAATAAATTTCCACAGCTTGATTCTGCATTTAGTAAAAAAATGCTTTCTCCAATTTATTTTAAATCTTCTACTTGTTAACACAAGGACTAGGGGACACTCCTTGAAATTATCTAAAAGAATAAATAACTCTTCCTTATTTATTTGTTCCAGCCCACTCGGGATTTTATAAACCTCTATCCATTCCATCCATTTATCATTTTAGTTTCCCTTCTCAGTCCCTATTATAGTTCCTCCATGTCTTTTTTGAGATGGGTCAACCAGGGCTAAATACAGTACTAACAGTGCAGTCACACCATAGCTCTATACTAAGTCATTATGATATTCTCAGTTTTCTCCATTTCTTTCTCAATAATCCCTAACTTTCTATTGATTTTTTGACCACCACCACACTCTGAGCCAAGGATTTCAAATTATTATCCACAGTGAACTCCATTTATCACTACCCTTTGTCACACCCCCCCCCCCCACCCCAACCATTTTCTAACCCACTCACTCAGTTTATTTATGTCACTCTGCGGAACAGTGTTAAAGGCCTTACCGAAATTGAGTTACTCTACATTTAATATTCTTCCCTGATCCAGCTCTCTGGTCAGATTAAATCAAGTTGTCTGACAAGACCTATTTTTAGTAAAACCATGCTGCCTCAGATCTTGCAATCCAGTTAGCAGTGATTCCATTCATTTGCTCACCACAGAGATCAGATTAAGTGGCCTCTGGTTCCAGCCTCCTCCTTACTTCCACTTTTATGAAGAGGAACCACATTCTCCTATCTCTAATCCTCCAGAACTGCTCCTGATTCTAAAGAAGCATTGAAAGCTCAGCCAGCAGAGCTCTCAGAACTTCTCTTAGGTCTCCTTAAAAGCCTCAGATGTATCCCATCCAACCCCATCACTTTATATAATTTTAAGTTTAGCTAGTTCCTCACAAATACACATGTCTGCAAATTGAGATTTAACTCACTTCCAGTCTTATTTGGGTCCATTTTCTGTGGTCCTATTCCTGGCCCTTTCTCCGTGAACACCAAACAGAAAAATGTGTTAAACAATTCCACTTTTTCCTCATCAGCTTCTACATATTCTTCCCCTTCTCTTTCGAGTCTCACTATGCCACTTTTGCACTTCCTTCTGTCACTAACATGTCTAAGAAAAGGTCTTGTACTCCCGCTTTACCTTTATTTTCTATTTTTTCTTCCATTTGCATCTGTGGTCTCATGATTACTTTCCCAGGTTTTGGGGTTTTTTTTTACCTTTACCAGATATTGTTGGATGTCTTCCTGCGATCTCGTCTAGTTTATGAATGCTAACCTTTTTTCCTTACTTTTTCAGCTACTTCTTTAGAAAACCATAGCAACTTCTTTTTCCTCTGACATCTGTTTATTTTTCTTTAAAAAAAAGTTTAGCTGCCTTTATAATATTTGCTTTTAGTTTTGCCCCCTGCTTGTCTGCTTCCTCCTAGATTTTGATATCCAGCTAATAACTCCATTTTAAGAAAGTTCGTTTTCCTGAAGACTAAGACCCTTGCCTTTAGAATGAAACATCATTGCCAGTTCTCTAATACTGAACCACATTATCCTAGATGATCATCCACGCAATATCAGAAACACTGTCTCCATTGATAAGCACCGGGTCTAGTATCGCCCCTCCCATATGGGTTCTGTTACCAGTTGTCCCTGCAGAGAATTCAGAATCTCCATGCTTCTAGAACAGTGGTTCTCAACCGTTACTATTGTAGTTTTATTTATTATTTTCCCTCCTGTGATTATCTTAAATTTGACTTCATTATGGTCACTATTTCCAAGCAGCTCCATCACCAGATCCTGTATTCCAATATGGATTATCTTATTTATATTCATCAATCTCATTCACAGTTCATCAAGTAAAAAAAAAAAAATTTAAATAAAAATCTGTTAATTGCAAAAGTGTAATCATGTTATTCATGGAGTAAAGAGGTTGTTCTGTGTTTCTCTATTAAGAGATTATATTGTTTAGTTCCGTATTGTGTTTGTTTGTTCTTTTATGGTAATTATGAGTATTTTACTATGTAAGCTGTCTCAAAACCTGGTAATGGAGGCGTGTTATAAATTTTAATAAACTAAAGTAAACTAATCCAAGTTGAGCCTATCTGTTGCGCTGGGACGAGTGGACTGTGCCCTTAGACCTCTGCTCCAAGGAAGCACCGAGGCAGGTGAGATGGAGCCTCGTCTGGGCGGAACCGGAAGCCCAGACCCCCGCCGACCACCACTGCCTCCAAGAGGCCAACCACGCAAGGTTGGTCTCTGAGTAGTCCTCCGACCACTCCAAGCCCTTTTGGACCTGCCACTGGCTAACGGTAGAGGCAGCAGGCCGGACAGGAGGCAAAGGCGGACGAAAGCCACTGGCACTGGACAGACTCAGGGGCTGAAGAAGACAATACTCAGGAGTTGATGAAGACAAGACTCAGACACGGGAGGCAAGGCAAGACATGGCATGGCAAAGCAAGGCAAGGCAAGCTAAAATCAGGCAAGTAAAAGTCCGGAACTTCCAAGAGAGCACAGGACCTCCCGCCGCTTGCGGACACTCGGTGAAGAGCAGCAAAGAAGCGCAGGACAGACAACAGTCCCTCAGGAAGTCCAGGAACAGGAAGACAGACTCTTGAAGTACGGACAGACGACAGCAAGATAAAACTCAGGATGGAGTGGAATCCGGATAACACGCTAACTCACACAGCCAGAAAGGAGGCTTCAGTGGCCAGAACGGCCCTCAGGCTATCCACTGACTGCACAATCCGCCGGAGGTTAGGCGAAGCCGGAGCCCAAGACATCGGAGGAAGGCTTCAAAAAGAGGAGCCAGAGAAGGAGAATGCCGAAGGGCGGAACATCTGGAGACTAGACACGGAGGACATTGGAACATCAGGAACATGGTCGTGGTCTGATGAAGGACGTGAATCCTCGGCAATGACGGATGGAGCTATCCCACCGAGCTTCCTACACACCCCAGCTGGGGTGGTCACGGACCAAATGGACCACTGCGCGCCCTACACAACCATGCAGGGACAGGACAACATGGAGCCTCAGGAGACACCGGACCACAGAACCTTCGGAGACAAACAGGACCTCAAGAGATCTGGACACACGACGGACCTCGGGGATATCTGGAGACATGGCGGACGACAGAAACATCTAGGCACATCAGGAACAGAAGAGACATCGAGACCAGGAACATGGATGACGAGGGATCCCAAGAAGGCAAGGAGATGCCAGGCAGGAGCAGGAAGCGAGGAGTCCTAAGGAGGACTAGCCCCTTGCCCAAGGCAAGGGAGAAATGACGGAGGAGCCCTGATGTAGGGCTCTGCTGGAGACGCCCAGGGAGGAGTCCACAGGTGGGGCCCAGGCATATCCAGCTGCAGGCCCTTTAAATAAGGAAGAGAGGTGTGGCCTCGCCCCTAGGGGCGAAACCAGAAGCGGAGCGATGGCAGCATCCATGCCGCTGCGGAGCAGGCCTCTGGGCCTGCCGTGGGACGGCAGCGCCGGCGGCCCCATGCCACCAAGGAGGACCGAAGTCCACAGCTCCCTGCTGTGGTGAAGAGGGCCAGTTCACAGCGGCTCCTGCCGTGCTGGGGTGACTGGGGCAGCTCCTGCCATACGGATCATGACGGTGGCCTCTGGGCCGCAAGGTAAGCACCTGCTTGCAGCACAGCCTCCGAGCAGAAGCGCAACACTATCATGCTGATTCTGACCTGATCTATGCATATATGTACTCCCAAATCACATCATATCTACAGACTATAGTTGCTACTACAGTCACAAAAGATTTTAAAAAGTAGAGATGACAAGAAAAACCCACATTTCACTAGCTTGATGGACTCTCTACCTGGGTAACATCAAGCTAGGTTGAGAGAACATTGCACAGATCTCATCTTTGGGTGAGTTTCCTCACTCCGAAGGTCTTCAAATCTTTACAAAAGAGCACTGTTCTGTTCGCACGTCTCACTTTGAATGTCAAAGTGGCCTCTACACTATTACCTAAACCTCATCTCGAGTTACTAGGTGGGCCTCCCAAAGAGATATAAATACCTATCTAGGGTGAGGGCATTATGGCTAGGTTCTCTCTCTCTCTCACCTTGTCCAAAATTCCCACCCCAATATCCTCCCCTTTTTCTCATTTGCATCGCACCAAAAGTTATGGGGCTTTCGCATGTGAAAACACCATATAGCACTTTGATAAATGACCCCCTTAGAGTGTAAGCCTGCTGGAGATAGGGAAATATCTACAGTACCTGAATGTAATCCACTTTGAAATGCTGAAATATGTGTGAAAAGCAGAATATATATCTAAAATAAATAAAAATAAAAAATAAATTTCTTCAGGGAGTTTGAAAATAAGCCCTTTTATGTTCATACTGAATCTAGTAGCAAATTCATGTCCCCTTTTCCCCAAATAAAGCTCATGTTCATATTTTTTAAGTGGCAGAAGATTTTTATAAAATTAGAATATTCTTTTTCATTTAGTATTGCACCTTGACAATCCTGGATGACATTCAGCACCCAGTCATCGAAGGCTTGGAGACATTTGTTGTTTTCTTGAGCTCAGCACAAGGGGCTGAACTGACCAAACCTTCCCAGGCTACAGTTGGCATTAATGACACCTTCCAGGATGGTAAGTTGTGTATTGTTCCCATTCTAAGAGCTCCTTCACATAATTATCTTTGCAGTTTGACTAGTTGAAACAATTTCTTTTGTCTAATAATCTACCTCTACATTGGAAGAGTATTATTTCTAAGGAGCAGTGATGGCAGCCCCATAATTTCTACATTGCATGCTAATTGTATCTGCCTCACCTTCATCATATATTCAAAGTGGATGCATCTCTTTCTCTCTCGTTATTGTCTCATTTGTATTAAAATTGGTAGCAATGAAGATGTTGTTGTACATTATGCAGTGCCGAGTATGCAGTTTGGCAAGGATTCATATGCAGTGAAGGAGAAAGAGAGATCACTGCATATTCCTGTCGTCCGAACTGGAGACTTGAGCTACGAATCTTCAGTGAGATGCTACACCCAAAGTCAGACGGCAGTCGTCATGGGGGACTTTGAAGAGAGGAGGAATTCAGATGATTCACGCATTACGTTTTTGAAAGGAGAGAAAGTGAGTGAGGATATTACTGGAAAGACCTGAAAGAAAAAATCTAGAACGGATGTGAACAGTAGCTTTAAAAAGTAAAACATACAGGATCTAAAGCGATGCAGCAGTTAGCATAGTGTATGTAATAGGTATACTAGACTGAAACTTATTAACAAATGTATCACATGTAATATAAATGACATCATTTTCTTACTCTACTGTGCATTGGTAAGGCCATTGTTGGGGTACCATATTTAAGCTTTTGGGGAAAATTCAGAGGAAAGCAACAAAAACGTTAAGAAGTCAATGATAGCATGTCTCACCTGGTGCCATCATCTGTAGTAGGAATGTGAATTCATTTTAAATGACTGTGCTAAATGGAAAAAAGAGACCATTTTAAGTTCATTCCAAATGAAATGAACCAAAAATGGCCTTTCATGAAAATACCACAACATTTTCAGGTATTTTTTTTTGTGTGCACATCCAAAAAAAAAAAGCTTCCCTGAGGCCCTCTAATCCACCTCTCACCCAGCACAGAGAAACCTAGGGTCTGGGATTTCTCCAGGCCCCTCTGACCCTCACCAGTAGAAATCTAGCCTGAGGCCCGGGCCTTCTTTGCTGGGCCTCACTGAGTCCTTCTGACTCCATTCGTACTGGTACAAATCTAACATACTCAGCTTGGTATCTCTAGTCCCCTCTAACCCACACTCTCAGTTAAATGTTTTGAGGGCCAGTACCCTCCCCAGCCCCCACTTACCCTATTTGTGGTCCAGCATCGTGGAAAAGGCAGGAATGATGCCAACTCACAACTACCTTCTCTTTTGCTCAAATGCTGGTGGTGGGCTACCAGATGTGCCAAAATACAGCCATATGAAAAAATGGTGCTGGCCATCCCTGAGATAGATGCCAAACTGACATCACGTTGATGCCATCCATTGGGTCACCAACATCATTCTTAAAAGAGCAAGGGCAGGAACGAAAAGGCATCACTTCTGCCTTTTCCACAATGCCAGACCCACAGATGGAGTAAGTGGGGGCCAGAGAGGTCCCCAGTCCAAGAAATTTTACTGGGAAGTCAGAAGGACCCAGGCCTTGGTGCTCAGGTAGTCCCAGGCCATGAGCTTCTCTTTGCTGGGCAGGAGGGTTAGAGGGCCTCGGGGAGGCTCTTTTTGCTTATTTTTTTGTTGTTTTTTTTGGGGGGGGTGTTGTAATTTATGTTTATTGTTTTTTTAACAGCCAATTTTACAAACAATATCATGTGTTAGCATTACAACAGTAAGAGCAAGATATCCAACACAGGCATCAACTCAAGCTACTCATAAGCTAGTAAGAACATTACATACCAACACTAACTAACAATATCATATAAGCAACTCCCCACCCCTAAACTCCCCCCCTTCTCCCCCCTTCATCTCCCACCCATTCCATGTGTGTGTATCAAATTCTAAGTACCACTTTCTTGCTCCAACGTGTTATAGGGTTCAGGTAATCATTCAGGGGTTTCCAAATTTTTTCCAGTTCTACCCTGTGCTTATCAGAAGCTTCCTTTCCATTTGTATATTCCAGCATGTATAGTTTAATTAACAGCCTGAGCCACTGCTCATGGGTAGGAATGACCTCCGATACCCAGCAGGCAAGGATTGTTTTCTTCCCTGTCAAACTCACTTTTTGTAGGAATCTGAGACCATAGTCATCGATACCATCTATGGGCAAATGTGCAACTCCGAAGAGCCACAGCATGGGATCGTTTGGGAGCTTTGCTACCAATAACTGACAACAGGTGGAGATGATCTTTTGCCAAAAGTTCATAATTTCTGCACATGTCCAGAAATTGTGTGGAAAGGAACCAGTAGCCTGCTTGCATTTGGTGCAGAGTGGGGAATCAATTATGCGAGCTTTATGCGCTCTATCTGGTGCCATGTAGAACGATCTTAAAACTTTAAGCTGCAGTTCCCATATAGTACGTTTTCCGACCATTCAGGCAAGTCTCGAAAGCAGCTCATAAACTCCTGCCTTGTGAACGTGAACTCCAGCCAGCTTTGCCAATTTGACAGTGGGCTAATCATGGTGTCTTGTGCAATGCTGACTTGTAGAGTTTTACTATAGGCTGCTATGGTTGGTTTCTGTAATTTAGTGGCCATTACAATACCATATAATGCCCAGAATTGAGGGGAGACTTTGAGTATAGTCCCCTGGTTATATTGAATTGGATTAGATGAGATATTTTGTTGTTGAAGAAATCAGCAAAGTCATCACTTCCATGTTTGGTGCATGAAGACTCTTGGGTGGTTTTGGTAAGTTTCTGAACTATTGCGAATAACATTCTGGGGTATGATGAAATTTGGAGATTTTGTTGGAGAAGAATTCCTTTTTCGCATTGTTGATGATATTTTTATATTGAGCTAAGTTGTTCCGATAATTATTTAGTGTGGTAGTATTTTTGTTTTTTCTCCATTCTCTTTCTTTTTTTCTGAGTATGCGTTTGGCAGTTCTGATATTTTCGTTATACCATTGGTTGTTGTGTTTGGGTTGTTGTTTAGTCTTTGTAATAATGGGATTGATGTTGTCTGCAACTTGTTTTGTGATGTTTAGCCATGATGAGGTAGCGTTTTCGGAGTTAGATATATTGAAGTTGTTTAATTCGGATTGAAGAGTTTTTTGTAAAAGTTCTATGTTGAATGGTGGACGGTAGGATATTTTGTTTGGGGTGATTTGAGGGGGTTTAATATTGAGGTTGGTATGTAAGTCAGCTTGGATTAGATGGTGGTCGGACCAGGGTATCTCTGTGGTGTGGGTAGAGAATGATTTCCAGATTTCAGTGTTGACAAAAATGAGGTCAATTGTGTGGCCTGCTTTATGAGTTGGAGATTGGATTATTTGTTCTAGATATAGAGTTGAGAGTGCATCAATGATAGTTTGGCAGGTTTTTGAGTGAGTTGGTAAGTTGAAATGTATGTTGAAGTCACCAAGTATGATTATGGCTTTGTTGAGGGAGATGTTCATAATATATTTAATTAGAGGTGAGCAGTTTTTATCGAGTGCTCCTGGAGGACAGTAAATGAGGCATATTTGAAGTTTTGGTGAATCAAATAAAGCAATTTCAAATGGTAGAGGAATGTTAGATGGGCAAAGTGTTAGTTGCAGGCTCTTTTTAGATATAAGCATTAAGCCACTTCCTTTTTTATTTTTTCTGGGGATTGAAGAGGTGTTGTAATCTTGGTTGGATAGTTAGTTTATTAGAACGGAGTCCGTGTTTTTTAGCCAGGATTCCGTAATTGCAATGAAATCTGGTTTGTGGTCACTGAGTAGGTCATTGAATAGAGGGATTTTTTTTATTATAGAACGAGTATCGATGAGTATGAATGAGAGAAGCATATAGTTTGAGAGTTGGATATGTGTGTTGTTTTTGTAGTTTATTGGTGGATTTAGTTTGTGTGGAGGTTTCAAGGATGAATGTTTCTTAGAGGATGTAGGTTGATTGTTTGGAGATGATATCTTGTTGTTCATCTTCATATCTTTTTGAGATTTTGAACTGAAAGTTGATTGAGATAGCAATATGAGAGTATAGCTTGCTTTTTAAAGGTAGTTGTTAGTGATGCAGTTTTGTTTGTTTTTTTTTATTTAGTGTTTGGGAGGAGCGGGTGGAGAAGGTAAGGTTTAGGAAGGGGGTGTCTTTGAGGGCTGCGCGAAGGGGCGCACAAAGGGGCCTGCTCCTTTGGACGCGCTCCTTCGGCACACGGTGCATGGTGCGCAGCGCCTGGGGTGAGTTTAAATTTAAACACCACTCACCCGGCCCCTCCTCTGACGTCAGGGGGCTGGCTTCGCTTGTCAGGTGCTGGCTTCGCTTCAAGATGGGTGGTGCTGCTGAAAGGAGGCCTTTCTGAGGAAATTACAATATAGTAAATCTCTCATATCAAAACAATACTAACTGCTAGCACTAAGTGCCATCCCCACCTGTGAAAGGGCAAAACTGCAAATATTATACCAGGCCCTAAAACTCTAATACACCTCTTATTAGAAAAACAGAACAAGTCAAGCTGCAATAGATCAATTCACTTAACCTCCATGCTAGCAGAATATCCCACCTCACTCACACATGCAGAACACAGACAGACCCTCACACATGCAGAACACCTCACACATGCAGAACACAAAGCCATGGGGCCTGATGGGATTCATCCAAGGATATTGAGGGAGCTCAGAGATGTTCTGGCAGCTCCGCTGTGTGACCTGTTCAATAGATCCCTAGAAACGGGAGTGGTGCCGAGTGATTGGAGAAGAGCGGTGGTGGTCCCGCTTCACAAGAGTGGGAACAGGGAGGAGGCTGGCAACTACAGACCGGTTAGCCTCACTTCGGTGGTGGGAAAGTAATGGAGTCACTGCTGAAAGAAAGAATAGTGAACTATCTACAGTCCGGAGAATTGATGGACCAGAGGCAACATGGATTCACCAGGGGAAGATCCTGTCAGACAAATCTGATTAACTTTTTTGACTGGGTAACCAAGGAATTGGATCGAGGAAGAGTGCTTGATATCATATACTTGGATTTCAGCAAAGCTGTTGATACGGTTCCGCACAGGAGACTGGTGAATAAAACGAGAAGCTTAGGAGTGAGGGCCGAGGTGGTGACCTGGATTGCAAATTGGCTGACAGACAGAAGACAATGTGTGATGGTAAATGGAAACTTCTCTGAAGAGAGAGCGGTTTTAAGTGGTGTACCGCAAGGATCGGTGTTGGGACCGGTCCTGTTCAATATCTTTGTGAGCGACATTGTGGATGGGATAGAAGGTAAGGTTTGTCTTTTTGCGGATGACACAAAGATCAGCAACAGAGTGGACACGCCAGAAGGAGTGGAGAGAATGAGACGGGATCTAAGGAAACTGGAAGAGTGGTCGAAGATATGGCAGCTCAGATTCAATGCCAAGAAGTGCAAAGTCATGCATATGGGGAGTGGAAATCCGAATGAACTGTATTCGATGGGGGGGGAAAAGCTGACGTGCACAGAGCAGGAGAGGGACCTTGGGGTGATAGTGTCTAATGATATGAAGTCTGCGAAACAATGCGACAAGGCGATAGCAAAAGCCAGAAGAATGCTGGGCTGCATAGAGAGAGGAATGTCGAGTAAGAAAAGGGAAGTGATTATTCCCTTGTACAGGTCCTTGGTGAGGCCTCACCTGGAGTACTGTGTTCAGTTCTGGAGACCGTATCTACAAAAAGACCAAAGACAAGATGGAAGCGGTACAGAGAAGGGCGACCAGGAAGGTGGAGGATCTTCATCGCATGACGTACGAGGAGAGATTGAAGAATCTAAATATGTACACCCTGGAGGAAAGGAGGAGCAGAGGTGATATGATACAGACTTTCAGATACTTGAAGTTTTAATGATCCAAAGACTACGACAAACCTGTTCCATAGGAAAAAAATCAGCAGAACCAGGGGTCACGATTTGAAGCTCCAGGGAGGAAGATTCAGAACCAATGTCAGGAAGTATTTCTTCACGGAGAGGGTGGTGGACGCCTGGAATGCGCTTCCGGAGGATGTGGTGAAGACCAGAACTGTGAAGGACTTCAAAGGGGCGTGGGATAAACACTGTGGATCCATAAAGTCAAGAGGCCGCCAATGAAGAGTGGGTGACTCGCCAGAATGACAGCTACTGCCTGGAGACAATACCCTTAGGGGCGGATTTTAAAAGGAGCGCGAATAGCCTACTTTTGTTTGCGCTCCAGGCGCAAACAAAAGTACGCTGGATTTTAGTAGATACGCGCGGAGCCGCGCGTATCTGCTAAAAACCTGGATCGGCGCGTGCAAGGCTATCGATTTTGTATAGCCGGCGCGCGCCGAGCCGCACAGCCTACCCCCGTTCCCTCCAAGGCCGCTCTGAAATCGGAGCGGCCTCGGAGGGAACTTTCCTTTGCCCTCCCCTCA
This sequence comes from Rhinatrema bivittatum, assembly GCF_901001135.1. Lineage (NCBI taxonomy): Eukaryota > Metazoa > Chordata > Amphibia > Gymnophiona > Rhinatrematidae > Rhinatrema > Rhinatrema bivittatum. The sequence continues at coordinate 359,623,322 of NC_042615.1, read as the reverse complement.
CCTTCCCCTCCCTTCCCCTACCTAACCCACCCGCCCGGCCCTGTCTAAACCCCCCCCTTACCTTTGTTGGGGGATTTACGCCTCCCTCTGGGAGGCGTAAATCCCCGCGCGTCAGCGGGCCTCCTGCGCGCCGGGACGCGACCTGGGGGCGGGTCCGGAGGGCGCGGCCACGCCCCCGGGCCGCCCCGGGCCGTAGCCACGCCCCCGGGCCCGCCCCCGGAAAGCTCCCGACACGCCCCGAAAACGCCGCGCGGTTCGGGCCCGCCCCCCGACACGCCCCCTCCGAAAACCCCGGGACTTACGCGAGTCCCGGGGCTCTGCGCGCGCCGGTAGGCCTATGTAAAATAGGCTTACCGGCGCGCAGGGCCCTGCTCGCGTAAATCCGCCCGGTTTTGGGCGGATTTAGGCGAGCAGGGCTCTGAAAATCCGCCCCACATTCAATAAACATACACATGCTTACTGTGACTCCATCATCGCTCTAAGCTTCAACAGCAAGAGGAAATGTGGAAAAATGGATTTACACTCACAAAGAGGGGAGTAGCTGGCTTGTTACGGCGGTTACTACCCCAAACCAAATAAGCCTGATACTTCACCTTCAATGCATATAGGGGCGGATTTTAAAAGGAGCGCGAATAGCCTACTTTTGTTTGCGCTCCAGGTGCAAACAAAAGTACGCTGGATTTCAGTAGATACGCGCGGAGCCGCGCGTATCTGCTAAAAACCTGGATCGGCGCGCGCAAGGCTATGGATTTTGTATAGCCGGCGCGCGCCGAGCCGCGCAGCCTACCCCCATTCCCTCCAAGGCCGCTCCGAAATCGGAGCGGCCTCGGAGGGAACTTTCCTTTGCCCTCCCCTCACCTTCCCCTACCTAACCCACCCGCCCGGCCCTGTCTAAACCCCCCCCTTACCTTTGTCGGGGGATTTACGCCTCCCAGAGGGAGGCGTAAATCCCCGCGCGTCAGCGGGCCTCCTGCACGCCGGGACGCGACCTGGGAGCGGGTCCGGAGGGCGCGGCCACGCCCCCGGGCTGCCCCGGGCCGTAGCCACGCCCCCGGGCCCGCCCCCGGAACACTCCCGACACGCCCCGAAAACGCCGCGCGGTTCGGACCCGCCCCCGACACGCCCCCTCCGAAAACCCCGGGACTTACGCGAGTCCCGGGGCTCTTCGCGCGCCGGTAGGCCTATGTAAAATAAGCTTACCGGCGAGCAGGGCTCTGAAAATCCGCCCCATACAGCATAGTTCTCTGCTTCAACGGCAGGGGAGAAGAAAAAAGGGTTCGCACTCACAAAGCGGGGAGTAGCTGGCTTGTTACGGCGGTTACTACCCCAAACCAAATGTGTCTGATACTTCACTTTCGATGCATATGCAGCATGGCTCTCTGCTTCAACGGCTGGGAGAAGACTGATACATCACGCATTTCCAGCATAGCTCCCTGCTTTAACAGCAGGGGAGAAGAAAAACAACCATTAAGGACTGTATAACATAGTCTGGGTAAAACAAATAAGCATGGGTGTAGCTTGCTTATTGCGGCGGTTACTACCCCTACTACCCCTAACTAATCAAGCTAGATATTTCAATGGTGGGGGTGGAAGGGAAATAGAACCAAGAGCTAAGAGAAACAGATAAGTATGAGAGAAAAAATGTGTGAAGCTTGCTGGGCAGACTGGATGGGCCGTTTGGTCTTCTTCTGCCGTCATTTCTATGTTTCTATGTTTCTATAAATAGAAACATACAGACAAAAAATCTGTACGGGAAACAGCAAAAAAAACCTCACTGTATACAGTGCAACAATGAAAAAACAAAACATCACCATACCTCATAAAACAATCAATAAAATCAAGAAATACAAATTATCAGTAATAGTAAACCAATACTAACAGAATAAATATTTCAAAACAGCTGACCAATAGAACATCTGTTAATTAAAAACTCATATAAAAATGTTTAAAAATTTCCCAAACACCAATAAAATATTTTAAAACATCAAATAACTACTATTAATTAAAACTAATAAGTCATCCTGAAATTGTCAGGGATGGATATGTACATAAACCTTCTCCTCGTCCTCATATATTCACACTCTGTAGCCTACATGTTAATTCTTATATACTCATATGCTCACTTGCAAATGCTCAGACACACATATACACTCACTCACATACACATGCTCTCTCATGCTCACACTCACTCATGCCCATTCGTATGTTCACATGCATGCCCAATCACTTGTTCTTACACACATACATGCATGCTCTCACTCACACATGTGTTCACTGACTTGTACTCTCTCTTGCTCTTCTCCCCTCCGCCACTGAATAAGTAAAAAAAAAAAAAAAAATAATGTTTATAATTACATTGGCAATCATGGGGGATCTAGGCAGTGCTGAATGTTGATGATCCCGGAGGTGTCCCTTGGCGTGGGAAGAGATGAGCTGAAAAACTTCAACGCTTGAAGCAGAGAGGGTTATTTTTTGCCATGTCCTGAGTATGAGGAAATTGTACTCCACCATTGACCAGGAGTAAAATATCCAGTGTATAGAGACCATGATTTAAGCCAGCACACCTCTCTACATTTGGCGAGGATGGTGGTAATTGCTAATGCCTTTATTATCATGAAATTTAAATGGGTTGCTACTAACTTGAATGCACATTGTTGTGCACAAACTTTTCTGTACACAAAGCTCTTTACTGCATCAGGAGTACAGTTTGCACACAAACCGAGGGTAAAACTGCTACGTGCACCTTATTACATTGGCCTCAAAATTATCACAGCTGTCCTGGGAGGATGCAAAAGCATACTTTAAATTTTTTCATTATTATTTTTGTGTGCTGTTTAATATTATAATAAAAAGAAATTGAGAAAAATGAAGGGCCATTAAAGCGTGTTTCCTGGTTGTCTCCTTGGCTTGTAGGTGAAGAATTGCACAGTACTTATCAACGACGACTCCGTGTTTGAGCCAGAGGAGCAGTTCAGGGTCCATCTCAGCAACCCTCTTGGGAACCACTGGAGCGGAGCAAGGACTGGAAAGATTGATGTGGCTACCATCTCCATCTCGAATGACGAAGATGGTAAGGAAAACTGCAGGAAACAGATGAGCTGAGGAGGGTAGAGATTTAAGAGATGTTCTCAGGTTCACAGATTGGCATGGTTGGTGCCATCTTTCATCTTCCTGAGGTAGATAAAATGAGGACCAGCTGTGACTGGCTAATAATAACTGTTGACACATTTCGAATAAAAAAAGTACTACATAGGAACTTAAATGCTAGCTCATACTCTTTTAACAGTAAACAAAAATTGGACATCAAAATAGATTGCTCAAAGTCTAACAATTTCAATAAAAATCAATTCTTTCAGTGCAGGTCAGAACTATTTTTATGTAGTGCTTAGTGGGGAAACGTACAGCCCCATATATTAGCGTTCCTATGTGTTTTACTTCACCATCAATGTCTCTTTTAAAATAAGTTAACTTTCTACCTTATTTGCCTTTTTGTTTCGAGTGTTTATTCTCATTAAAACCTTTTAAGCCATGGAAGGAAACACCTGATAAAATCCCCAAGATAGATGTACTGTAGTTGCTGTTGAGACTCCCTAATGGTTAGATTCATTGCTGTTTGAAATAATTAGCATGAGGCCTTACTGTCTCTGTGTCACCGTAGCACCCTGATACAGGTTTTCTTAATGCTGCTGAAAATTGTATTTTTCTTTCTTTACATTATTTCTTCAGCACCTACAATAGAGTTTGAGGAAGCAGCCTACCAAATCCGGGAGCCACAAGGCCCAGACAGTGTTGCTGTTTTAAACATCAAGGTGATCCGAAAAGGAGACCTGGATAGGAATTCGAAGGTCCGCTGCAGCACCCGGGATGGCTCTGCTCAGTCTGGTGTCGATTATTATCCAACAAGCCGAGTTCTCAAGTTCAGCCCTGGTAAGGAAGCCATGATTCAACTTTTTTTCAATTGCAGTTTTGAATTGCTAAGTTCTTTTTTATTTATTGATATTAACCATGAAAGTATTTACTTTGTGGTTTATATTGCCCGCTCCTGTGATACTGATATCATATTAAACCCCTAGAGCATATTAAACCTCAAGAGCCACATGTGGCTTTTTCTTTTTTGTATTTAAATCTTTTATTGGCAAAAGTATAAAAACCTGTACACAATCCGCTATAAACAAAACAAATCGAAAACATAAACCTTCATTGTGATTAGACATTAAGGATAATAAATGCCATTATAATTATAGGTCCCCTTAGTCCCCTCCCTCCCCCCGTAGAGGTGTACAACTAATACCGTAATGAGAATTTGGATGTAAAGATAAAGGGTTTGACAAATTGAGATTCACAGTATAGATGCAGGCCTCGACTTGCCAACCAGATAATAATACCTCAGGGCCACCCATTTTAACTGGGATCCCAAAAGATGCTTAACCAGACCCAATTCCTGTGTGTGTTAATATGTCCAAGCCATTAGGCTATCAATCAACCGGAATAAACTTGCAGCCAACGGTCATATAGCCCCCATATCTTATGGAAGGTATGTAGTGATTTGTTCTTGTAGGCTGTTATTCGCCCCAAACTGTGCATATTCCTGACCGAGGCCTGTACCATCTGTAAAGTAGGTACCCTTGGGTCCTTCCAGTATTGTGCTATGAGACATCTCGTTGCTGTCACCACATATTTAATAAAATAATCATGAAATTTGTAACCATCTTTCCTTTCTTCATTCAGCAATGCTTGCGTCGGATTCAGCTGAATCTTGGTGTTCAGTATCGTTGTAATCCATGCAGAAACCAGTTTCCATAGCTGGTTTATTTTGGGACAAGACCACCAGAGATGGAAGAATGTTCCTTTACCCTGACATTGTTTCCAGCATAAGCCAGTTGAGCCCGGCACAATATGTTGTAGATGAATAGGTGTAATGTACCACCTAAAAAACAATTTATATCCATTTTCGATATGCTGGGCGGAGATTAAACCTTTCCTCAGCCCTTGAAACACTCGTAGCCAGTCCTCCACTGTCCAGTCACATTGTAGATCTGATTGCCATGCTTTTATATGAGACGCCGACATGTTAAAACTACCACATAATAAACCATATATATTGGAAATGTGTTTGTCAACCTTGTCAGCATGTCTACACATATTTTCGAATGAAGGTATACCCTTTGTCAAATCACCTTCTACCTGGTTACGTAGAAAAAAATGTCTGACTTGCAGATATTTAAACTGGTCGGCCATGGGTAATTGGAACTGGTCTCTGAGGGTAGAAAATGGAATCAGCCCTCCTGGTGCCCATACATGTGCTAGTTGTGTTATACCATGTGTAATCCAGTGTGAGAAGGCCAGTGGGTGACCCGCGGGCCGAAAAGCTTTATTATGAAATAAATGTGTACTATGGAAAGAGGTTTGCGTGCCCACTAGGGTTTTTTTCCATTGGTTCCAAACTGATAAGGTGGCCTCTAAAGTCTCAGGTAATTGCACCACCGGAAGCCAGGTAGCCCGCTTTTGCCACATTAAGGCACCTATAGGCAGAGTCCCGAGTATGGCCTGTTCCAGCTGTACCCAAGGCTTGCAGTGCTTAGCGCTATGCCATTCAACAGCTGCTTTAAGCTGAGCCGCCCCTTGATACCGAGCTAGATTGGGCATTCCTAGGCCGCCCTGTAACCGGGGTAGATACTGAGTCTCTTTTGCGATCCTAGACTTTTTACCCTTCCATAAATATTTGTTCAACCGTTTTTGCCATTTATCCAGTAGCTTAGTAGGATTACTAGGGGCAAGGTTTTGAAACAATATAATAATCTAGGCAAATATTCATTTTTAGCACCGCAAGTCTCCCCAACCATGAGATATGGTTAGCGATCCCATTCCTCAAGATCTTTGTATATTTAGCCATTAGTGGCGGATAATTCAATTGAAATAGATCAGTGCCCCGCCCCTAAGTTTACCCCCAAGTATTTTAACTGTTGCTTGGCCCATCGAAATGGAAAATGTTGTGTATCTGGGCTACCATCCCAGGGGGTAACGAGATATTTAATAATTCAGATTTTTCCCAATTAATAGAGAATCCCGATACTGAACTAAAAGCATGGAGTTCCTTGGTAATTGTCCGTAAAGATGGCATTGGGTCCGTAATGGTAAACAGTATATCGTCCTCAAAAAGGGACATTTTGGAGGAGAATTCACCAACCCGTACCCCCGATATACTCTTGTTATTCCGAATCCTATGCGTGAAAGGTTCCAAAAACAGGGCAAATAATAAGGGAGATAGGGGACAGCCTTGCCTAGTCCCTCTCTTAACAGCAAAAGAGGGAGAATACCCCCCATTGATTTTTAAGCAGGCTGTTGGCGCCTCGTAGAGTTTTTGGATCCACCTTATAAATTTATCCCCTAAGTTAAACCTTCCCAGAGTTTGAAATAGGAATGGCCAATGTACAAAATCAAAAGCCTTTTCGGCATCAATGGCTGATAGTGTCATAGGTATGTTCTGGGATCTCGCCCACCACATAGCATCAACAGCCTTTCGTACATTATCTGAAGCCATCCGGCCAGGTATAAAGCCAGATTGATCTCAATTAACCAACTCAGGGAGAAAGGTGTTAAGCCTATGAGCCAAAATTTTCGCTAATATTTTCATGTCTAAATTTATCAAGGAGATAGGGCGATAAGAGCCGCATGCCATAGGGTCGCGCCCTGGTTTGACTAGTAAGGTCACTCCAGCCATATTTGCCTCTCTGGAAAGTGAGCACTGGCCTTGCAACGAATTAAATAAATTTACCAGGGGTGGCACTAATATAGTAGCAAATTTTTTATAAAAAACGGCATTAAACCCATCCAATCCTGGAGACTTGCCCGATTTTAATGATTTTATTGCCCATAAAACCTCTGCAGCCGTGATATCACGTGTTAAAAAATTTTGAGCTGCTAACGATACCTGTGGAAGCTGTATAGATTGTAAATACACTTCTATCGCATCTGGGCAAATGTTAGGGTTAGATACGTACAATTCAGAGTAAAAGCAAATAAATCGTTGCCTTATTTCCGCATTTGAAGTAAGAATTTTCCCCCTTTCATCTTTCACCTTTACTATATTAAATTGGGATTTCCTGGCCTTCAACTTACGCGCCAAATTTCTCCCAGCCTTATTCCCACCGTCATAGAAAAGCTGTTTTACACGTTCTAGTTGATAGGCTACCTGTGCAGCCTCAATTTCCACCAAGTGCATACGTAACTGATCCATTTGTACCAAAGTTCGAGTATCCCCTGTTTTAGAATGTATGAGCTCCAGCCTTTGCAAATGCTGAATAGTCTCCATTTTATCCCTCTGCTTTTGTTTCTTAATAAAGGCCCCTTTAGCTATGAGTTTACCCCTAAGGACTGCTTTAAGACAGTCCCAGAGCGTTATTGGGGAAATATCTGGATTATCATTGATCAATAAATATTCCTGAATATCGGAATACAGAAGGGCACAGAATTCTTCATCTTCTAACAGGCTATCATTGATTTTCCAATATCTGAGGCCTTTATCGTACGCCGAAATAGCTAGCTGTAAAGACACTGGACTGTAGTCCGACCATGTAATAGCCCCTATAGCCGGTTGAGCGACCTGGTTAGAGCAGCTCTTATCAACTAGAAGATAATCAATTCTGGAGTATGTTTTATGAGCTCTAGAATAAAAGGTGTAATTTCGCATTTTAGGGTGCCAGACTCTCCAAGTATCAATTAAGCTATAACGGCGTAAAAAGCCATGGAAGCTCTGACGCTCCTTCCGCTTATTTTGTGTGCACCCATTGGAATTGTCCAGCCTAGGATTGGTAGTTAAATTGAAGTCCCCCCCTATTATGATATGACCCTCTGCACTTTGATCAATAATCTGAGATAAGCGGTCCAAGAAAGTGTCCTGGGCACTATTGGGAGCATAGACGCTAAGCAAAGAATATTTTACACCAGCAATGGCCACAATTACCAGAATATATCTACCCTCTGGATTTGGGTAACAGGCTATATTTTCATAGAGCAGGTCTTTATGTATGAGAATACCCACCCCTAGATATTTGTGGGCCAGTGGTCGCGCAGCCAAATACTGCCCAGGATAGCTGCTATTTTGGAGCAAGCATTCATATCTTTTCTTTAAGTGCGTTTCTTGTATCAGCGCAATCATAATATTGCGTTGAGCCAAATCAGAAAAAAGGGACTGTCGCTTTAATGGTGTATTTAGCCCCTTAACATTAAGGGACAATATATTTATAGTCGTCATGGCGATTTAGTATTAAGCGTGAGTGAGACTAGCATAGATCATAACAGAAATATATGTCGAGCCTGCCATCGAAGTATAGTAACTTGTACTTCCCCTTCTATAGAGATAAAAGTAGTGTAATCCCACCTCTATTCCCCCTCCCCGCTTCCCCACCCCCCATACAGCATGTTCCTCGTCAAAGGCCCATACCATTTGTGTGTGGGAGGACAGAATCATTCCAGCAGTAGCCTTCCCCCCCCCCCCCGACAGCTAATAACCTGAAATATTCCTCAAAAGTTAGCATACAAACACTCCTATTTGAAAGATATACACAACCTCAATCCAGACACTCTAATGCTGCCAATTCAGGTAGATTAGGCAAAGTATAACTTCAACGTAGAAAATATAACTGTAATGTCAGGTATACTCAGCGCCTTTCACGCACAGCGCCGGTAACTTTCCTTCTGCCTATTAAGGACTTATAGTGGCAGCTTATCTTCCCGTCTGAGTGTCGTCAGCCCTGTGGTTCTTTATCCGGATTCCTCCTCAGCCTCTTATCCCCGCGATTCACCCTTTGCCATCTAGGAGGGTCTTCTTTACGTGTGGAAGGCTTAGGGAGCACAGTAAGCTCCGCAATCGCACTGTAGCCCGCCTCCGTTAAAACCTGTGAGGCCTCTGCAGGAGTTTTCACACGGTGCGATTCCCCTTTTACTGAGAAAATCATCCTGAAGGGAAACAGCCATCTGTATCGGACGCCTTCCCGTCTTAGTAGCTCCGTGACAGGTTTAAAGTCCTGTCTTTTCTTAATTGTCGCCGGCAAGAGGTCAATAAAAACCATTATCTCGTGCCCTTGCCATTGCCATTTATTTTGTTGTCGAGCTATTCCAGCTATTTTTTCTTTAATAACATAGTCCTGATAGCAGGCAATGATATCTTTGGGTAAATTGTTAACCCGCAGTCCCAAAACACTATGTGCCCGGGCTATTTTTATCTCTTCCACCGCCGCCGGGATCTGGGCCGCTGCCCCTTCAGTGAGTAACATGGCGCTGATTTGTGTCACAACTGCAGTGCAGTCTAAGTAGTCTGGAAGTTCCGGCACTCCCCTAAACCGGAGGTTGTTCCGCCGCGACCTGTTTTCAAGGTCTTCGACTTTTTCCTGCAATCTTTCCACTTCTGATTGCATAAGCGTTAAGTTTTCACGGTTTGCTTTTACATCCTCACTGTTGGCTTCTGCCCTAGTCTCCACCTCGATTATTCGCCGACCGTTCTCCGCGATATCCCCTTTAATTTCCTCGATGGAAGAGCGAATATCAGCAGTGTTAGCAGCTAATTCATTTTTCAGTTCCTCAAACCACCTTTTCATATCGGCCTTGGTAGGCAATTCAGAATTGTCCGTCGGCTCATCCGCCGTCAGTTCTTCAGTGTCCACGTTGACGGCCACCATGTTGTTTCCCAGCGATTCCCCTGCCAACGCCAATTTATGATATGAATACTTCTTGAAATCAAGAGGTTTCCGCCGATTCGACATCTGTTAAGGGTCGCGCAGCTCAGAGTGCTGTTTGGCACCGATTTAGGCCGGTTAGAGTGCTTGATGCAAATAGATGCTGTCGGTAGTCGGAGGAGACTCGGGTTTAGGCTGCCATCTGCTTGGATGACGTCACTTCCTCCCATATGTGGCTTTTTCATCTGCAAAATGTGGCTTATGCCCTCCTGTCTCCATGGCAACTAAGCACAACCACAGAGTATAGGAAGGGAGAGCCTGGAGTAGGGAGCTCACATAGCAGAATAGAGTAGAGGAGAATTATTCTGCTCTCTACTCCTACTGTCCTCCCAGCACTGCTCTGCACAGTAGAGGGTGGGGCAGGTGAGGGGAAGTGGATGTTAGGGGGATACTGGGGCTGGGCAGAGGATAAGGGGGCAAAGTAACACAAGGAATGGGGTGGGAAGTGATACTCTAGGCCTGCCAAGCCCCCTGGCATTCTTATTGGGGATTTGACTAGGGGGGGGGGGACAGGGTGGAGGAATTGAGAGACAGACAGACATTGAGGAGAGCATGGGTGAAGAAAGAGGGAAATGCTGGTCAGAAACTGGTGGGATAGTGGGGAGGGAGTGAGAGAGGCACTGATTAGGATGAAGGGAAGGGGGAGCGCCTCGTTGGGCCCCACCCTGGAAAACAGGAGGGCCCTTTGGTACTGCGCATTCAGATTCCGGTTGGCCATTCCTGTCCTAGAGAATTGGATTCTAATATATTGCTAATGGTGCTAGTTTGAAAATCTTGATTTCAGATACCAAAGAGTTAGTGGCATTCAGAGAAACCTAGTTCTCAACATGAAGAAGTTGCCCTAACTCCATAAATGAATGATTCCTCAATTGTTTTGGTGTTGTAAACAATATTTCATGAAGATATTCTCTGTCACTTGCAAGTGGTAGATGAGTCACTCTTATTTTTACTATGTAACAATCCAATAATTTATAGGCTGGGACCTCACTTTATCATGCAAGCCAACAAAATAAAATGAAAGTTGGGTGGGGTTGTTTCTGCCAAAACTGAAAATCAGTGCATCTTCTAACAAGGTGTGAAACAGCTGCTGAGGACCCGATGAAGAGAGCGCTGGGATGCTGTGGCTGCCAGGCCATATCAGTGGCAAGATTACTGCCTGCCACTGCAGACTTTCCCCCAACCCTCAGTTGATCCTCAAGCTTCAGTTACCCCCCGTGGCCAGCAGGCAAAAGTCAGAACTTAGTTGTGTCTACCTTCTCCTCCACTGACTGGCTAGAGTCTGGCAGTTTGAATCTGCCAGCATCGCATCAGCCAACATCACCATCTGGCAGAGGAGGTAGCTGCAGATAAGCGCCACCCTCCTCCTGCCAGCCAGGTGGGGAGGCCTGAGGATCAGTTGAGGGATGGTGTTGTTCCATGGCATCCTGGGGGCCCGCTTTCTCAGGTCGCAGCAGTGGAAGGGAACAAGGTTGCCTCTGCTGCTGCCTGGCTCTATAGTGTCCAGGTGATTGTGGGGCGGGCAGGTGATGGGGAGGGAGTGAGGAAGGAAAAGGTTGTAGAAAAGGCATCAGATGGAAAAAACACACGAAATGCCCCTCCTCCCTTTCAATAGTTGGATTCCTGCATATAGGTACCATTCTTAAAAAAAATATATATCTTGCACGAGAAATCTTTTTAATACAGTCATTGGTCAACAGATTGATGGCTAGAAAGAAAAATGTGCAATTGGTGTATAACTGCCTAACCCTAGAAAACCAGAGAGTTGGGATTGGCATGGGCAGGACTTTTATTGATACAAATTAATGCCAGGGACTGAGCAGTCGCACAGGGTACTGCCACTTTAAAGGTGCCTCTATGACTTAGAAAGTCTGCTGCCCTCCCCCCCCAAAGCACACCCAGGTGGACTCCCCTCCCCCCGGCTACACAGCGCATTGCTGTGGTTTGGAAAGGGCGCCAGCGCCTGCAGTGCTCCGGAGAGGGTGGAGTGGAACATCCCCTCAGCCACAGAGGGTGCCATTTCCTGTGGTCGCACAGGGCACTGCCACTGCTAAAGTTCGCCCTGCTTAATGCACTGTCTTTAAAGTACTGTTCCCAGCAAGTGTTATACGGCCAGAGCAGAGCAAATGCAATAGAAAGCAGCTGGCAGCCTGCAGCAGCAGCCAAAGCACAAACAGCTGAACAGAGAACAGCTCGCCCTCCTCCCCCGCCCCCTGAGTCCCACAGATAAGGAGAAGCCAAGTAAATATCCCGCAACTGCGGGGGGGGGGGGGCAACCCGCCCGTGGGCCTCAGCCACCACGGGAAAAGTTTACATGGGCATCGCTCTACCCCCACTCCCAGCAAAGTACTGTAACGACAGTGAAAGCCAGAGCCCTGCTCCCTCCTCCCTCTCAAGCCCCCGATCAAATTTATTAAAGCCACAGGTCTCCTAGAAATAGAAACGTGTGCTTTCTCTTTTCTTTCTTTTCCATAACCAGACTGAGCCACAGCAATGCGTGGCCGGGTACAGCTAGTTTATAAATATATAAAAAGCACCGGTCCAAGTACATATCCCAGAGGCACTCCACTGTTTACCTTTTTCCACTGTGAAAACAGACCATTTAATCCTACTCTCTGTTTCCTGTCTGTTAACCAGGTTGCAGTCCACAAAAGGAAATCGCATCCTATCCTATGATTTTTTTAGTTTTCTTAGAAGCCTCTCATGTGGGACTTTGTCAAATGCCTTCTGAAAATCCAAATATACCACATCTACTGATTCACCTTTGTTCACATGTTTTTTCACCCCTTCAAAAAATATAGGAGATTTGTTAGGCAAGACTTCCCTTGGGTAAATCCATGCTGGCTGTGTCCCATCAAATCATGTCTATCTAAATGTTTTGTGATTTTATTCTTTATAACAGTTTCCACAATTTTTCACGGCACTGAAGTGAGGCTCACCGGTCTATAGTTTCCCGGAATACCACTGGATCCCTTTTTAAATATCAGGGTTACGTTGGCCATCTTCCAATCATCAGGTACAATGGATGATTTTAATGATACGTTACAAATTAGTTGAAAAAGGTCTGAAATTTCATATATACCATCTGGTCCAGGTGATTTACTACTCTTCAGTTTGTCAATCTAGCCTAGCACATCTTCCAGGTTCACCATGATTTGGATCAGTTCATCTGAATCATCACCCATGAAAACCATCTCAGGAATGGGTAGCTCCCCAACATCCTATTCAGTAAACACCGAAGCAAAGAAATTATTCAATCTTTCCACGGTGGCCTTATCTTCTCTAAGTGCCCCTTTAACCCCTCAATCATTTAACGGTCGAACCAACTCTCTCGTAGGCTTTTTTGCTTTGGATATATTTTAAAGTTTTTATTGCAAATTTTTGCTTCTATGGCCAACTTATTTTTAAATTCTCTCTTAGCCCTTCTTATCAATGTCTTATATTTAACTTGCCAACACTTATGCTTTATCCTATTTTCTTCTGTTGGATCCTTCTTCCAATATTTGAATGAACATCTTTTGGCTAAAATAGCCTCTTTCACCTCACCTTTTAACCATGCCGGTAATCATTTTCCCTTCTTTCCACCTTTCTTAATACGTGGAATACATCTGGACTGTGCTTCTAGGATGGGTATTTTTTAACAATGTCCGCGTCTGATTGCAGACTTTTTACCTTTGTAGCTGCACCTTTCAGGGTTTTTTTTTTAACCATTTTTCTCATTTTATCAGCGTTCCCTTTTGAAAGTTTAGCGCTAGAGCTGTGGATTTACTACTATCCCCCTTCCAGTTATTAATTCAAATTTGATCATATTGTACTCACTATTGCCAAGCAGCCCCACCACCATTACCTCTCTCTCACCAAATCCTGCGCTCCACTGAGAATTATATCTAAAATTGCTCGCTCTCTCATCAGTCCCTATAACAACAAAATCTATACCATACTTGGGAGAGACCAGGGGAATCTTACACCCTGAAATGAACCCTGCCTCTTTTTTTGCTTATTAGAAACATAGAACATGATGGCAACTAAAGAACATACAACTCTCCAGTCTTCCCATCCACTCTCCTTCTCAGCTTTATATTCTCTTCTGCTTTCGAGATCCTCTGGATTTGCCCCATACTCTCTTGAATTCCAGTCCTGTACTTGTCTCCACTACCTCCAAAGGGATACTGTTCCATGCATCCACCACCCTTTCTGTAAAGAAACATTTGCTTAGATTATTCTTAAGTCTGCCCTTTTTCACCCTTAACCCATGACCCCTTAATCCAGAGCTTCCTTTTTGTTAAAAGAGGTTCACCTCCTGTGCATTTATTCCTTGGAGGTGTTTAAATGACTCTATCTTATCTCCCCTTTCCTCCAGAACATATATGTTTAGATTTTTGTCTTTCACCATATGCTTTTTTTTATGAAGACCATTGAGTATTGTAGGAGCTGCTCTCTGGACTGACTCTGTTACGCGGAGAGGTGGACCCTGGACGAGATGAGGTTGGCGCTACCTGTAGAAGGCTTCCTATAGGTCCTCATCGTCGGGAGGCAGATGTAGGCGGTGGAGACCCAACCAGACCTTCACCTATACTAGCCCTCGTTCCCTGCAGGTTGAGCCCTTGGGTGCCGGAGCCGGCGGGACTTAGGATTGGTCTCCGAGGAAGACGATCCTGAAGACGAAAGACAAAGGCAAGGTCAAGCGATCCAGAAGTCAGGGCTGGTGGCGAGAGAGGAAGATCCAGGGATGGGCCGGAGGTCAGGGCAGGTAGCTAGCAGAAGAAATGGAGAGCAGGCAAGCAGTTGGGGCAGGCAGCAGACGAAAGCAGAATCCAGGGATGAACCAAGTCAAGAACCAGAAGAGCAAGCCAAGGAGACGAGGAGCCAGGACAAGAACGGAGGCACACGGGGCAGGAAAGGAGCAGGAACGAACAGGAAGCAACTAGCAGCTCAAGGCAGAGCGAGACCTGTTGCAGAGGCGAAGGTGAGGCAGTAGGAGCTGCCTTATGTAGGTCCTGGGGTGGGCCACACATCCGGGACTGCGGGAGGTTTCTTTCACCGCGGCCCCTTTAAGATAAAGGGGGGGCTGCGTGCGCATGCCTAGTGGAGGCTGCGGCTGGCGACGCGGCGGCAGCAGGGCCGGCTTCCCACCATACCGAGGAAGGACGAGGACCTCTGCTCGGGGGAAAATGAGGAGGACCCAGGTCCGGCTGAGGGGTAAGTGTGGCCGGTCGTGGCGTTCCACGGCCGGCCACCGCAACAGACTCCATCTGGTTTCTGTCATTTTGACGATGCATTCTCCAGAATTTTGCATAGCACTTCAAAAGAGATCTCACCAGAGACTTACATAAAGGCAGTATCACTTATTTTCCTCCTGACTATTCCTCTCCCTTGGCACCCAAGCATCCTTTTGGCTTTTTCGTCTTCTTTAGCTACCTATTTGGCAACCTTAAGATCATCAGATACAATCACCCCCAGATCCCACTCATGTTTTATGCACAGAACTCATCCCTATACTGAACTGTTTTCTCTGGCTTTGCAACCCAAATGCTTAACTTTGTATTTTTTTAGCATTTATTTTTAGCTGCCAGACTCTAGACCATTCCTCAAGCTTTACTAGATCCCTCCTCATGGTTTCCACATCTTCCAGAGTGTCTACCCTATTGCAGAGTTTGGTATCATCCACAAAAAGGCAAATCTTTACTGCTAGTTCTTCGACAATATCAAAGACAGTAATTTATCAATCAGATGGCTCCTGCCTGAGATAGCTTTATCAGGGAAAAATCTAATATAATTAAAAAAAAAGAAGGGGAAGCAAAAATGCCATATTTTGACTCTATAGTGTAAAACTGAATAATTTGTCGTCCCATTTTTGTTATGTTTTATAAAATATTGAAAGAAATGTGCTTGCATTCTTAGAGTGCCAGCTGTGCTACAACCCAAGAAAGAGATCTAGGCATCATAGTGGATAACACATTGAAATCGTCGGTTCAGTGTGCTGCGGCAGTCAAAAAAGCAAACAGAATGTTGGGAATTATTAGAAAGGGAATGGTGAATAAAACGGAAAATGTCATAATGCCTCTGTATCACTCCATGGTGAGACCGCACCTTGAATACTGTGTACAATTCTGGTCGCCACATCTCAAAAAAGATATAATTGCGACAGAGAAGGTACAGAGAAGGGCTACCAAAATAAGGGGAATGGAACAGCTCCCCTATGAGGAAAGACTAAAGAGGTTAGGACTTTTCATCTTGGAGAAGAGACGGCTGAGGGGGGATATGATAGAGGTGTTTAAAATCATGAGAAGTCTAGAACGGGTAGATGTGAATCAGTTATTTACTCTTTCGGATAATAGAAAGACTAGGGGGCACTCCATGAAGTTAGCATGTGGCACATTTAAAACTAATCGGAGAAAGTTCTTTTTTACTCAACGCACAATTAAACTCTGGAATTTGTTGCCAGAGGATGTGGTTAGTGCAGTTAGTATAGCTGTGTTTAAAAAAGGATTGGATAAGTTCTTGGAGAAGTCCATTACCTGCTATTAATTAAGTTGACTTAGAAAATAGCCACTGCTATTACTAGCAATGGTTACATGGAATAGACTTAGTTTTTGGGTACTTGCCAGGTTCTTATGGCCTGGATTGGCCACTGTTGGAAACAGGATGCTGGGCTTGATGGACCCTTGGTCTGACCCAGTATGGCATGTTCTTATGTTTTCTTGCTTTCTCATCTGAAAGACACACATGAAACTATTCTTTTAGAATTCTAAAACTGTCTGTCACGTGTCATATAAATATATAGGAGAGGGTTTCTGAGATAATGACCTGATTCCATAGGAAGTAAGTATTCTGTTGATTGAATGTAAGAAGAAGAAAGGAGAATGCCTTGAAAGCTGGTATTTTGACAAAGGACCAAGCTGGTGGAGCCTTGCATTAGATAGAGAGACTTAAAACAAGAATATAAGGGGAGAAACGTTTATTTCCACCTTACTGGCTTGATCCCTCCTTTGTGACACTGACCTTGCTCCCAGCGCCACTGGGGAGACCGACAGCCCATAAGCAGAGGCACACAGTGGCACGCCGAAACCGCATGTCAAAGGGGACACTCCTAGGAGAAATTTAGTCAGGCTTCAGCTTTTTTCTTCCAAATTTCTATGGGGAAGAAAAGATGAGGAGTGTCCATTCTCGTCCGACCCAGTTAGGGCCCAACTTCCTCTTCACAGCCGACATTGGAGTCTTTCTATTCACCAGATATGTTGGGTTCAGTAGAACTTGGAGCGACTAGCTCTATTCAGGAGGAGTCTTGTGTCTCTCTGAGCCCATCTGGGCTTCTTCCTCCTTTGGCCACACTACTAGCTGCTGAAGGAGCTATCGGTTAGAATTTAGGTGCTGTATCATCTCCCCTTCCCTCTAGGGACCAAAAGCTCCTATCACCTGAGGACTTGTCCTTTGTCAGGCCTCCAGGATATCAAGCTGGATTATGTGTGTGTTCAGAGATTCCAGCATTAATAACTTTGGAAACTTTATGAACAGCAGTTTCAAAGTTAGACCATTCTGTATCCACCAAATTTGATTAACTGGCATCCACAATACAAGGAATTTCTTTAAAATTGTCTGAACATTCACAGAATTTGAAAGAACTTTCTGAGAAATTGGAATTCGATGTTAGGTGTGTCAGGATTCATGAATTTGAAGTAGCTAGCACCAAGGGCTCTCAATTTCTCCATCAGAAGTTAGAGAATATAGGTAATCACCTTAGAAGGTGTAACCTTAGATTCTTGAATTTTCCACATTGTGCTATGATCGCTCCCTTGGAAATGCTGAGCAGGTTCTTCTTGGACTTCCTCAGAGTTTCCAAGAAAACCATTCCAGATTTTGTTAGTTTATTGTTTGTCTGGTAAAATGAGTTCCTCTCTTGAGGTTGATCAGCAGACTACTTCTGCAGCAGCTGTCGATATTTCCACCTTATTGGTAACTTTTGCTAGGGAAGTGGACAAACAATGGACTATGAATTTACTTTTTTCAAATTGCTAATAAATCCTTTATGGGTCAAATATTTTCTTGTTTCCTGACATGGTACGGGAAACTCAGGCTAGAAGAAAAGCTTTTCTTTAAAAAAAAAAAAATCTAGAATTTTGGCTCTGGGGACAGCATTCATGTTGTGATTTCCCTGTAAATGTATAATTCAATATCAAGATGATAAATATGTATTTTTTTATCCCATTCAGTTAGAAAGTTTTTTTGCAGGCTAAGAATGTTACTACTTGTTCAATAACTGCAGTTTCAAAGGTTTCCGTGGGGAGGCCCAATATAGAGAATGTGAAATATTTTGTATAATTTTTTTTTCTTTCCCCTCCTTGTTGGGGGTCTAACATATGGTTGGATATTTGTTTTCTTGTATCCTTGTAAACTTTGATTGTACAGATTATTTTCTTTAATAACCCATCATGTTTGTTTCCTTAAACAAGGTTCACTTGTATGATTTTTTTTCTAATTTAATAAATAAATATTTTTTATAAAGGAACAAGAATACAAGGAATCATGCACCAGAAATTTTTATTTTCTAAGAGATGCAGTTGTAGAATGGAACACACAGTTGTAGAATGGATCCCTGGTTGAAAATGCAGCTAAACTAATAAGATCAAGGGAATTCAGCTAAAACGGCTCAGATGGAAGACGTGGTGCATCTAGGGTCATCTCCCATTCTGTCCCTGTGGGAGAAACACGTTATATATAAGGTCTTGTGTGTTATCTGCTCTGCTCCAGCTGATTTATCTCATGGAGTCAAGCAGGAAGTGTGGAACTAATCTGTCTCCCTATTGTAGGCATGGACCATATCATGTTCAAGGTGGAGATTTTGTCCAATGAAGACAGGGAGTGGCACGAATCGTTTTCTTTGGTATTGGGCCCGGATGATCCAGTCGAGGCTATCCTGGGAGACGTCACCACTGCAACAGTGACTATTCTAGACCAGGAAGCAGCAGGCAGCCTCATTTTACCAGCCCCTCCTATTGTGAGTGTCTTCCGCTATATACATGCAGTATAACACCATCTAGAAATGCGATTTGTCTTTGCAGGGAATAGAACCAAAGTTTTGTTTTACATGGGAGGGGGGGGGGGGGGTCACTGCTGAGGTTTGATGCTTACATATTCAAAGTGGTTTGTCTGGCTAAGTTCAGACTTAAGGTTAGCCTGGGTAAGTTTTAACAAATCTTCTTTAACTAAATATATTACAAAACACGACAAGAAGAAATACATTCACTGTATTTTTTACATTTATTTGACGCAACATTTATTAACCATCTAACTAACATTTAAAATCTATCTAACACACCCATTCACACGCACTCATCATAATAAAATCAATCACATTAATGACAAATTATATTCTGCTTTACCAATATTTAAATACCTGTACATTAATACATCTCCGGCGATCAGCGTCACTGATCGCCGGAGAACGTGATAACGTCAAAAGGGAATCCCAAAGTCGCTCTCAGGCCCTGATGATATAATCTCAATCCACATGTGTATAAAAAAGTACAAACCAAAAAAAATGTAATAATCATACATGGTATCTCAAATGTGTATCCACATGCACTTATTAAAGAAATACTTGTAGTTCCAATGAAGTATTTAATCCAAATGGATGTATGGTATTCAGAGTATGTATCCAGCTCTGTTCTGCTCGCAGCAATTTTAAATTAAAATCACCACCCCACCATTGGTGTATTATTTGTTCTAAGACATACTTTCAAGTCCTCAAATTTATGTTGGAACTCTACACAATGTGCTACTAATGGGGCCGTCAAGCGCTGATTTGTAACATTAGATCTATGTTCAATTATTTTGACTTTTAGAGGATGCTGAGTTTTCCCCACATAAGATTTGTTGCAGAGGCACTGTATAATGTAAATAACCCCTGGTGAAATACACATAGTCACTGAGCGCAACAATATAGTTTTCTGCAAAGATGGAAAAACCAAAGAGTCAGTTGTCAGCATCAAGTGACACACTGAACAAGAGCCACATCCTGAATGCGACACCAAAATATTGTATGAGATTTTGACAGATGTATCGGAATGCACTAGCTGATCTTTTAAACTGGCTCCTTTAATATAAATGAAACGTGGTTGTTGTTGGAATTCCTCATAGTCTTGAAGAATAAACCAGTTTTTTAACCATTGCCGACATGGAGGAGAAAGGAACCACACATGTTAACAAATCTTCACATTCTCTTGATTGGGGAAGAAATAACCACTCCCGATGTATATATTTAGCTCTTAAATAAGCTCTTCTGATACATCGTTTCGGATAGCCTCTGGCTGTGAATCTCTGACTCAAATTCAATGATTGTCGTTGGTATTTACCAGAGGTCATACACAATCTCCTAATTCTAAAAAAACAGACTCATTGGTAAATTTTCTTTCAACGATCTGGGATGAGCACTCGAAAAATGCAATAAAGTTTTGCTGCTTACTGCCTTCCAATGGACAGAGGTTATAAACCCCTCTTTTTCTTTCATGGTTTTGATAAGAGATACAATGGGATTGGATATTCGATGTAAATTTGAGATGACGGTTCCATCTGAATTTTTATTATCGCTCTTGAAGTTAGCATTAACAGAAAACTATTTTGCCTTTGAACAACAATTTTTTCAACAAATTCGTGGAGTATCTTGTGTATGATCTTGCCTGCCACTTCCTGATTTGTTGTGAACTTCATCCCAGGAATAGTCATCACTGTTGGAATCAAAAGTTACCCAATTGCTTTTAAGGTGTAATTTCCCTTCTTTCATCCAAGAATACACGTATCCTCGAGTGTAATCACGTTCATCCCTATTGAACATTTCTAGTTTCATCTTTTTAATGTCTGATCTTAATTGCTCAGTGAAATTCTTCATATCTGGAGAACGTGATAATTCATCCTTAAGTGATGATATCTCTTGTTGTAATACAGTATCCTTTTTCTGTGCAGTTTTTATAATTCGTATTATCAAATCGAGACTACATTTATTCAAAATTGCATTCCAATCATTGACGAACTCATCATCTTCTTTGTAGAAATGGGGTTCTTTTAAAACTCTTAGACCCCTAGGGATCCATTGATGACGGCAATATTCTAAGAGATTATCCCTGTGTAGTGTTGTTTGAACAGACCTATGTGAAAGTTTAATCAGTGTATTCCATTGATCATTGTTAGATGGACCTAAAGTTTCTCAAAAAATTGAAATGTGTGATAACATCTTGAAACCGCAGGTGATCGCTTAGTCCGGAAGACCTTGTCGGTGGACGAAGTACTTCATCTGGCTTGCTGATGTGGCTTCATAATTAACTTAATAATTCAAGAGTTTTGAGTTTTTTGGAAAATTGTTATACAATAGAAATATTTTGAATATATAAAATATTGTTGGAGTGAGTGTTAATACAAATAATAGATAATTGGTGTTCCCCTTTTTTCACATGATTTAGTCACATTTGGGAACTTACATGCTCTCTTTTTTTAAGTTCAGACTTATCCAGACAAGTCATGTGATTGGAAATTCCAGCCACGTTCACTGCTGTCAGTTTAACTGGTGAAGTTTTTAACCAGATAAAAATGTTACCAGATAAATCAGGGGCGTTCCGGGATAGTTCTAATTTATCTGGATCCTGCTGATACTCAGCATTATCTGGATAAGTCTGGTCTTGTAACGAGGCAGTCCTAAAGTTATCTGGATAACTTTGATTTATCGTGGGATGTTCGGAAGTATAGCCACACCACTGAATATCCCATCTTAAGTTTATCTGGATAATTTAGCTGGAATGCCTGCCGCTGAATATTGACCTCTTAATCTGTGCCTTTAGATCTCTGGGAACCACAGACATGGCAAAGACAATATTCTCATGCTTCTGGGGGAGGGGGCCTTGCGTTTCTGTTTTACACCCTTTTTCCTTCTTATAGCTGGCAATGGATTGATAGTATGAGAACTCAAAATGTATCTGCTAAACTGAGAACCTGCACCAGGGGTCTGCCTCCTAAGTTTTACTCATTTTCAATGAATAATAATTGTTGTAGTCTTTTTGCATCCCCTTCCCCCCCTTGGAGAAGTGCATTTTACTTTGCACCCTTTAAAGTCTTTTATAGCGCACTTCTCAAGTTTGTATTCATTTGGAGCCAGAAGCAAGCAGCCCAGTCCTTGTGTAGGAAATGGAACGCTCAGAAGTTGCTTTCACGAAAGCTATCAGTGTAAGAACCCCAGAAGAGGCTGCCTCAGCTCATCTGTTCTTAGAAAGAGTACAGATTCTGTTGTTTGTGGGAGAGAGACAAATTGAAACGAAGAGGAAAGGCTGAAAATGTTCTAATTGTCTGTATATCTTGGAGGGGGTAATTTTCAAGCCTCATATTTTTGGACAATAGCCACAGGTACTTGTTTTCCACACTGTCTTTGTCTCGAGTTCAAAAGCATTCTTTCACTTTGAAACTTTCCATGGATACAAAGTCCCCTCAGACGTCTGCACCTAATCCTTTTGTCAGTATTTTTTTTCATGGAAAATAATGCGCGCTGATTCGAAAATGCAATCTTCCGCATGTTATTTTACTTCCTCCAGCCAAAACCCTGCCCTGGGAGCCCCTTGCTGACTTGTACACTCGCTTTCATGCTCACACACAGGCTCCTTGACTCGCACACTCTGTCTCACACGCTGTTACACCCTGACTCTCATACTCTCTCTCACGCTCATATACAGGCTCTATGACTTGCACACGCCGTCACACACAGGCTCCCTGACTAGCACACTGTCACTCATGTTCCCACACAGGCTCCCTTACACATGCTGACTCACACACATACATGCTCTTTCACACACAAACTTAGTTACACTTGCACACAAGGTCCCTGAATCACACCTTCTCGCTCACTCTTCTCCCCCTCCAAATAAGGAACGAAACATTTTTTTTCATACATTAGCGGTTAGAGTGGATCCAGAAAAGTTGGATGAGCTATCTATTGCTACTCCTGAGGGATGTGTCCATTGGTGTGAGAAAGAAGTGGACTGGAAGGCCCTGATGCTTTTCTTTTTAATTTGTTGGTTTTGCCACAGCCTGAGCGGGGGGTGGGGTGGGGGGGGGGATTTGAGGGGCCACAGGTTTTAAATTTCCATCAAAGCTATTGAGTTTCTTGAATATTTCCCACTTGGTTTTGTTTGTTTTGGGTTTTTTTTGCTACTACATGGTGCAATTCTTTGTGATTCTGTTGCCACTGCCGCTCTTTGTGACCTTGGGCAAATCACTTCACCCTCTGTTGCTGCAAGTACAAATTTAGATTGAAGTGGCTGAAAGGCCGAATATAAATCAAATCAAATAAATGAAACAAAAGTTGGACTTGGGTCTGGTTTCCACGCTGCCTGGCCCTTCTTAAATGCTTCTTTTAATGAAACTGCAACCTTGCTCCTTGCTTCAGTAGCAGGGGGGAAAGAGGAATTGGATTCAGACAACAACCAAGAGGGCCCGACTTCTACAGTCTGGGGGTACTGATACGCAGACATAAGGGAAAAAGCACAGGATTGCTCTACAGCCAAGTCTGTCTGGACTATTTGGTCCTTTTCTGCCGTCAATACTATATTACTATGCATATATATGTTATGTATAGTATAATTTACACCAACCATTATGGATTCAATTCATGTTAATCTGCTTAGTGGCACGATGTGCAGGTACTTTTATACCCATGTAACTTTTAGCAAATTTCAGAGAGAAACTACCTGGGTTGTTGCTCTATGAAAATTCACTAAATGTTTCCTGAGTACACAAGTACGCACATACTCTGTCTTGCATCTGCTTAACCTGTGGATAGACTGCGCACTGGAAAATGCATGCGTATATTTAAAATATAATATATGGGCATATTCCCTCTCTCCCCTGACCTTATCACGCTGCTCAGCGACAGTAAATTTTGAAAGCCGTGGTTTGAGCCACCTTACTCCAGAGCTAGATTGCTTTGAAAGCTGCCTTCTGTAAGTGTTATTTCTCTTGTCACGTAAATCCTAACTACTGTCACAAGTATAATATTACTCTTGTGCTCTGAACTGGGAGATGAAGCAGTTGTGTTTTCTGCTACACCAAGTATTTTTTTTTAATCCATTTTCATCACTCTGTCCACAGCCGTGCAGAAACAAATACTCCAGCTTTCTAACCCCTTTAGCTCGTGAAATAAATACTCTCTGCTGTAGAAGAAGTGCACAACAAAAAAAAAAAAGGAATATCTTTTTCTGCAGTCTTTTTTCACCAACTGCTGTTTCTTCCTCAGCTAACAGAAATTGTTTTGTTGTCCCGTAGGTGGTCTCCCTAGCAGACTATGACCAGGTGGAGGAGGTCACAAAAGAGGACAGCAAGAAGTCCCCATCCCCGGGCTACCCATTGGTCTGCGTGACACCGTGTGACGCCCACTTCCCCAAGTATCCCGTGATGAAGGAGCGCTGCAACGAGGCTGGAATCAACCAGTCTTCCATCCAGTTCAGCTGGGAAGTGGCAACCCCCACGGATGGCAGTGGAGCCAGATCCCCCTTTGAAACAATCACAGACAACACGCCTTTCACCAGCATCAACCACATGGTGCGTGCTGAATCATCAGATGTGTGCGCTTTGACAGTTCGCATGGGACTTCCAAATGAGAAATGAATTTTTAGTTCCCAGCAAAAGAGATCCCATCAGAGACTAGTGTTCCCTCATTTTATCAGGGAAACCTAACAGATCCCTTCTAGATGTGCTGCAGAGGGCCATGTGCCTACAAATAATTCTTGCCTGCCCCGTTGATGTGGTTTCACCACAACACTGTATGTTTAGAAACCTGGGGGGGGTGGGAGGTGGAGAAAAAGAGGGAAAAATAAAAGAAGCTGGAGAGAACAGGACGAAAACACATAATTAGGGGAGTGTCCAAGAAAAGAAAAAGCCAGGAAAGGGGGGGAGAGAGAGAAGTTGTCAAAAAATCTGAGCCAGAGCTAAAAAGCAGGTAATAGAAAATGCAGGAATATAGCTAGAAGAAAATACTCTGTAGGTTGGAGAAGTCAAGGAGGGCAGTCTGCTATGGAGTGTGTGTGTATAAGGTGGTGAGTCCCACTTTGGTTATTATTTGAAGGCAAGAGTGAGCCTGAGCTATGGCTCCTCGCTTCTTGAGAGGCATGGGACCCCCCCTCCCTCTGTCTCTAAAAGGTAATTGGGACTGGGCTTAGCCTTCCTTCACTAGCTAGAGAGGCTCCTTCTTGTGATCCAGCTTGTCTTGGGCCACAGCGGTCCCTGCAGCCCGAGGGATTGGACTTGAACTCGCATCCCTTTTTTCGGTGGAGGAGAGGGATAAAACTTAGCATAACAGAAAGAAGAGGGAGATAGGAGCCAAGATCAAGTCCCGTTCCTCCTCTTCCCCCATTCTTTCACCCTCATTATTATACCAGCTCTAACCACACAGGTGCCACTCCTTCCCTCCCTCTCTGTCTTGCTGATATTGCTACAAAGCATTCCTATCCCTCATCCCTGCCTTCTAACCTCAAAGAAAATGAAAATTAGTAACAGAGAATTGGGAATGGAGGGCTTAAAACCACACTCCAAGGGAAAGGAGAGAGTGAAATGAGAAAGGGGTGTGAGCGAGAACGAAAAAAAAAAAAGAGAGTGAGACAAATACAGGCGTATCTAGTGCCCTAGAGTTTATTTTTTTTCTGGCAGTATAATCTTTAATACATCAACCTTAGAATAGTCTGAGGCTGACACTGGACCCTTGCAGCAGGTCTGCCTTTTCTCTAATTTTGTAACCCTTCTAGTTTTCATTTTAACTTTCTCATTGTTTCCTCACTGTCATTCTCTTGCTTTCTTTTCATTCTGTCTCCCTGTCCCTTCCCCCTTTGCTTTCCTTCCTTAGTTACATATAAACTCAAATATCAAGCTAAAATGTCTTTATATCCATGGGCATACTATGTATTATACTTTCTTATAACACAAAATTCACGTAAAACATACAGAATTGCAGTCACATCACATGTAAATGTTACTAGATCTGCTAGAGCAAGCTAGTAGGTACTTAGTCTTATAGAAAGCAAGGGCTAGTCTGGAGCACAAGAGATCATCTAGTCCCACCGTTGCCTCCAGAAAGGTTCACCCCAGACAAATGCTTATTTAATCTGCTCGTAAAAATTTCCAATGACCAAAATTCTGCCCTTCTCTGGGTAACTAATTACAGTGCTTAACTACCTTAACAGTCGGAAAGTTCTTCATGTCTAACCTACTCCCAGCTTTGTTGCATTTTGTCCTGCCCCTTGGGAAGATGGAGAACAATTGATCCTATCCTCTCTATAATCCTCTTCCCCTTTTCGGGTGTGAGTACTGCTCTGAAATAGTCCCCTTAACTCTTCTTTAGACTAACTAAAAAAATGCATTCCCTTGCTATGGTTATAATCTTCCTGTCACCAGAGCAACACTAGGAAATGTCCTTTTTGTCTTTCCAAAATAAGTAATACTTTTTTCAGTTCACTGTCTGATAATCTTATTGTTCAGCTGATGCTTAGCAGCTTGTACTTTCCTATCTGTGTGAACAGTACACGGCAGTTTGAGATTTAGAGGCCAATATTCAGGTTGGAGCGTGGCTGATTTTAGGTGCTAAGGGGGTCATTTACTAAGCATTTTACCCATAGACACAAAATGGGAGAAAACCTAGGGATAGTAACTTTAAAATGAGCGCGTTTGCGCACATAGGGGTAGATTTTCAAAGGGTTACGCACGTAACCCCCGAAAACCAAACCCTGTGCGCGCCGAGCCTATTTTGCATAGGCTCGGCGGCGCACACAAGCCCCGGGATGCGCATATGCCCCAGGGCCTCGAAAAAGGGGCAGTCCGGGGGCGGGGCGGCGATCCGGGGGCATGGCCGAGTGCCCCGACACAGCGGCCTGTATTGGGGCCTGGCGAGCCGGCTGGCATAACTCAACGAAATAAGGTAAGGGGGGAGGGATTTAGGTAGGGCTGGGGGGTGGGTTAGATATGGGAAGGGAGGGAAAGGTGGGGGGGAGCAAAAAAAAAGTTCCCTCCAAGGCTGCTTTGATTTCGGAGCGGCCTTGGAGGGAACGGGGAAAGCCATCGGGCCTCCCCTGGGGCTCGGCACGCGCAAGGTGCACAAGTGTGCACCCCCTTGCGCGCGCCGACCCTGGATTTTATAACGTGCGCGTGGCAGTGCGCACGTTATAAAATCGGGTGTACATTTGTG
Source organism: Rhinatrema bivittatum (assembly GCF_901001135.1). Classification (NCBI taxonomy): domain Eukaryota; kingdom Metazoa; phylum Chordata; class Amphibia; order Gymnophiona; family Rhinatrematidae; genus Rhinatrema; species Rhinatrema bivittatum. The sequence goes on along the minus strand of NC_042615.1, from coordinate 359,596,385 downwards.
CGCGCCAGGTAGCGCGCACAAATGTCGTCCCCCCCCCCCCCGTGCATAATATTAAAAATCTGTCCCATACTATTTAAAATAAGCCTAGTGCACATATGTGTGCTCCTAATTTTAAGTGGTTACGTGAGGAAACCTTATTGGCATTTCTTTCCTTAAGGCTTGTCGGCTTTTCAACCTGCAGGTGAGCACATTTTAAAACATGCGTGCGTGAAGGAAATAATCAGTTTGACCAACTAGTCCACCAGTTTGCCCAGTCTGTCTCTAGGTCATCAAGACCCCTCAGTTTCTTCAGCCTGCACCTTCCCCCCCTCCCGTTTTCGAAGACCCTTCACCCAACCAAGTTTTGGCTATAATGATTGTTTTGCAGACTTACACCTGTTAAAGAGCAAAAGTAAATATGCGCAGGTAACAGCCCAATGCGCATTTTAAAATCGGGATTTATGCGTGTCAATATTGGCCCCGCCCTGGAATGCCCCAAATCCGCCCCCTTTTTTTTTGCATGTTCTTTTGCTCGCACACGCTATAATTTGACAGTTTTAAAATAAGAGGTGCTCGGCCCACACACTCATCTATATGGGTCTTTTAAAATTCACCCTTTAGTAAATGTGCCCATTTTCAACCAATTTTGGGCACCGAAGTTTTGGACTTAACATAGCACCTATCTTTAACTTTACATTCTTAAATTTGGGTCAACTATTTTTTCCCCTAGGTTAGGTGCCCAGTGTTGAAAATCAGCCCTCAGTGATTAACTTCATTCTCCCACCCTGGCGTTACCCTTTAGCCCGCCCACTTTTAAGGCACCTAAATTCAGGCACCTACTAAAAGTAAGAGATCAGTTGAGGAGAATTTTTATTTAGGAAGATTTAGGTGCCTGACACTTAAAGTTAGGTGCCTAGATCATTTGAATTTTGGCCTCTGAATATGATCTTGAAAAGACGTGTGTTCCTAGATGGAAACTATTTTAGATGCATTTTAATCCACCTCTTGGTATATTTTCTATCAAGTGTAATGTTTTCTGCTCGGTAAGTGTAATATTATGTTAATCCATGATACAGGGAGGAAGATAGAGGAGGGCAACCATCATAATATACCATCAGATTTCTTGGTGGTGATATAGCATGGTTGCCATGTTTGTCCACTCAGATATGAAGAAATGAAGGTCAGTTGTCAAGCTGTAGTTGATGAATATTGACTTGTTGAAGGCAATATAACTCTCAAAAGATGTACCACGTTAATCCAACAAGAAGGCATCACCTACAATGTGTTGGTTGACCTTTATTTCTACATATTAATGAAGCAAAAATGCCAAGTATGATCCTGGGAAGAGGGAAATAAAAACAGCCAAATTTTCTAGACTCTGCTATTCCAAGGTATCAGTTGGATCATAATGTAAAGATATGGGAGATGCCAGTTTGGTGGCACCGTGAGACTGAGTATTTAACATGTGTGCAATCTTCTTTTTCATCTTCCTTTCCCTAAGGTGCTGGACAGCATTTACTTCAGTCGGCGCTTCCACGTACGGTGTGTTGCCAAAGCTGTAGACAAGGCAGGGCACGTGGGTACTCCATTAAGGAGCAACATAGTGTCCATAGGGACGGACAGCGCAATCTGTCACACACCCGTGGTAGCGGGGACCGCCAGGGGATTCCAGGCACAGTCATTCATTGCAACACTGAAGTATCTGGATGTCAAGCACAAGGAGCACCCTAATAGGTACGTAGGATTGTGATAGGCCTCGGTTAAAGGGGGAAGCAGCTCACCCCCCCCCCCAGAAAACAGTATTTATTATCTACTTCAACAAGCCCTTATTTGCTAGTGTAGTTTATGCACCATGAACGTTGTCCTAGTCTCTCTTCCTGTTAATGTATTGCGCTGTCATTTATCTGGCTTTTTCTTTAACTGTAGGTTTTGTGCAACAACAATAAGAACCTGCATACACAGGAGCTGCAGAAAAAATCATTTTTGCTTCCATGATCAGTAATACTGCGTTACTCTTTTCTGCGGTTGTTCGTACCGCTCCTCGACACGCTCATCGGTGCCTTACTGACTCAACCTGTGCTACCGGACACGCTGGCACTGAGTCATTCATCGAGGCCTCCTCAGGTCCTGATTCCAATACCGGGTTCCTTGGAAGAGGAAGAATAAATTCCCAGCCAGATCCTTCCACGGGAACCACCGATGCCGGAGCCCATGCCAGGTTCATTGGGGCACCCCATCTGCTCCAGTGCCCTCGAAGCCAGCACGGATTCCATCGATGCTGGTGCCGCATCCATCGAGGCCTTCCCTCCCTCTCGGCTTTGGCATACTTCCTCCCTCAGGAAGCCCACCAGGAGAAGGGGAAAGCCCCTATAATCCATGGGAAGATGCATCCTCAGATGATTCTTCACAAGCTTCCGAGGACTTCCTCTCAAAGCCTTCACCCCGGAAGAAAGGTGACGATCTCCTCCGGAAGACCTCTCCTTTGCAAGTTTTTGTCAAGGAGATGTTTGAAACTATCCCATTTTCACTAGTTACGGAGGAAGATCCTCACCACAAGATGTTGGAGGTCTTACAATTCGTAGATGCTCCAAAAGAGATAATGGCAATACCAGTGCATGAAGTTCTTCTTGACTTCTTGCACCACCTGTGGGACCAGCCAGGTACTGTACCTCCAGTCAACAGAAAAACTGATGCTTCGTACCTGGTCCAACAAGCCCCAGGTTTTCAGAAAAGTCAGCTACCCCATCACTCTGTAGTTCTGGAATCAGCTCAGAAAAAGGCTAAATGATCGCGTCCACATTCCTCTTCTCCTCCTGGTAAGGAACAGAAGGCATTGGACGCATTAGGACGAAGAGTTTTTCAAGGGTCCGTGTTGATAGCGCGAATAGCAGCATATCAACTATACATGACCGAATATAATAGAAATCTCTGGAAACAAGTCCAGGAGTTTGCGGAAACATTACTACAGCAATAACAGGAAACCTTGACCTACATCCCTCAAAAAGGATTGGAAGCAGTCAAACATGAGGTCAGAGCTGCCTACAACTCTTTTGAAACAGCATCTAGAGTTTCGGCAGCGGCTATCAGTGCTAGGCACTGGGCCTGGCTCAAGGACTCAGACCTACACCCGGAAGTGCAGGACAAACTTGCAGATCTACCCTGTACAGGAGAAAACCTGTTCGGGGACAAGATCCAGGACACAGTGGCCCAGTTAAAAGACCATCATGAGACCCTGCATCAGTTGTCAACTGTCTCCCCAGATATTCCCTCCGTAGCCCACAGGGGCATATGTAGGGACTGCAGGAAACAGTTCTACATGCCACGCAGATATTACCCTCCTGCGTCCCATGCACGACCAGCTTGGGCACCTCAGAGGGGACATGCACGCCAAGCGAGAACACCTAAACCACAGCCAGCTCCACAAGCTGGTCCTGCAGCTGGATTTTGACTCCTTTCCAAAGAGCAGCAGCCATTCTCCAGTGGGGGGGCCGCCTTAGCCACTTTGCGACAAATTGGCACCCAATTACCATGGACCAGTGGGTATTGTCCATCATAACCCACGGTTACCATCTAAATTTTTCAAAAATATCCCTGGACTTTCCACCCAATCCATTCTGGACCTGTGACAATCACACAGGAATACTCGAGTCAGAGCTCTCGACCCTTCTGTCGGCCAGAACCGTGGAACCGGTTCCACTGAATCAGCAGGGGAGAGGGTTCTACTCTAGATATTTCCTAATTCCAAAAAAGACCGGCGGCCTCCAGCCTATTCTGGATCTCCGTGCCTTGAACACATTTCTTCACAAGGAACGGTTCAGAATGGTATCCCTAGGCACCATGCTTCCTCTGCTACAACAGGGGGATTGTCTCTGCTCTCTGGACCTTCAAATTGCATACGCCCACATAGTAATCTTCCCTCCTCATCGCAAGTATCTGCGATTCGTGGTGGGTCACAGGCACTGTCAATACAGGGTACTGCCATTCGGCCTCGCCTCGGCACCCTGAGTGTTTACGAAGTGCCTGGCAGTTGTGGCTGCACAGTTACACAGCAGGGGCATGTACGTTTTTCCATACCTGGATGACTGACTCATAAAACGCCAGTCCAAACAAGGAGCCCTCGACTCCCTCGGTCTCACAATAAGACTTCTAAACTCATTGGGATTTCTAATCAATTACTCCAAATCCCATTTAACACCGTCTCACCATCTCTCCTTCATAGGAGCAGAACTGGACACAACACTAGCCAAGGCATTCTTACCCAACAACCACGCAATTACGCTGTCCAACCTTGCCAGCTCTATCCACCGTCGGCAAAAAGCCTTCGCTGGCCACCTACTCAAGTTGCTCGGCCATATGCCATCAACAGTCACCCCAATGGCACGCCTCACCATGAGAGTGACACAGTGGACTCTAAAAGCTCAGTGGCGACAAGCTATTCAACTGCTTTCATCTATGGTACACATCACCAGCCAGCTTCGTCTGTCCCTTGCCTGGTAGACACACAGAGCCAGCTTACAAATGGGTCTTCCTTTCTAGCAATCGGCTCCTCAGGTGACCTTAACCATGGACGCCTCCAACCTAGGTTGGGGAGCCCATGTCCAAGGCCTTCAAACTCAAGGAACTAGGACAACAGCCGAATCAACCTTTCAGAACAACTTTCTGGAGCTTCGGGCGATGCAGTTCGCCCTTTATGCATTCCAGAACTGCCTTTCCAAAAATGTTGTCTTGATTCAAACAGACAACCAAGTTGCAATGTGGTACCTGAACAAACAGGGATACGGGCACAGATTTGGGCCTGGGCCCTGTCGCCACTCATGTGGCGACAGGGTTGGTGGCATGCTCAGTGTGCCAGTCAAAGTTCTAGAAACTTTGACAAAAGTATTCCATGACAGGGCTCCATCTGATGATGTCACCCATATGTGAGTACTAACATCCTGCTGTACTGGGAGAACACCTGTTACAGGTAAGCAACTCTGCTGTGTGATTTTCTTGAATTGTTTCACAGTGAAAACAGTAAAACCCAATTTATGAAGTGCAGTCTATTGGGCACATACCAGCCTCCAAACGCTCCCATTTTTTTATGATAGGGTCAGGAAAATGGAATTGTGAACCCATCCCATTCATGCTATCCAGAGAATATTATCTCTCTGTGACAAGTATAAGTAGTCTGGGAAGGCAAGCATAGAGTTATGAACATAAGTGTCATGCTGAGTCAGACCAAGGTCTTTTGAGTCCAGGATTCTGTCTATGACAGTGGCCAGTCTGGGCTTTTGAAAATTGCTATAAGATATGTTATTGAATTAGGTTTTATCTGCATTGTCCACATAACCATGGGTAAATGGGCTTTTGAAAATTCCTACGACAGGTATAACATTTACATTTTCCTTTTAAGGTTCCCTATTAGCCTGCTTAATTTCTTTTTTACATCTAACTTGCCAGTGCTTATGCTCTTCCCTTTTTTCCTCATGTAGCTTTACTTTCCATTTTCTGAATGATGCACTTTTGGTTTTAATTGACTTTTTCACTTCGATATTAAAACACGCCAGCAGTCGTTTGGTTTTCCTTCGACCTTTTTTAATGCATAGAATATATTTTATCTGGGCCTCAGGGTCAGTAATTTTAAACAGTAATCTCTCAACATTTTATATTGTTTCCTCATCTTGGCCAGGTGTGTGGTAAGGTATCCCCTACTACTATACTCTTCCCTTTTACCTTTGGAATTTATCCATAGGGATTCCAGAGTGTGGTTTGTTTCCTGCAGAACGTTTATCTTGCTTGACTCTAATCTACCCTTAACATATAGTGCCACCCTTCCCCAAATTTTATATGTCCTGTCATATTGATATAATTTGTACCTCTGATATCACAGAGTTCTTCTTCCACCAGGTCTCCAAAATGCCTATTTTGTCTATATCTTTCTTTATCACCATGCATTTTAACTCTCCAGTCTTATTTTTCAGATTTTTCACAGTTGCTTCTAGATATTTTAAAGTCACTTCACTTTCTTCTCCTCCTCAAACTTGGACTGTACATTCTATGCAGTAGTGACATTGTAGAAATGAGGCACTTGCCCTTCCTTAAAATAAGGAATCTGCCTCTAGAGATTCAGATCAGTGAAGGGAAGTATATAAATTATAAAATATTCATTTAATTATAGTCTAATTAAGACCAAATATATCCCTTCAGGGGACAAATGGAAAGAGGTATAAAGCCCAAGGTCAATGTATTTGTATGGTAGCTAGCATATCTGGTTGTAACAGATTGATTACAGCTTGGATTTCTGGAAGCTTCCGCTAATTTCTGCTTAAGCAGTTTCTCCCCCCAGAGTGCCTTAGTTATCAGATTGCAAAACCAGTGGCATCTGCTGGTTTTTAAGACTGTGCAAGCACTCATCTATTAGGTACATTACTCCAAATATTTAGGGGCAATTTGTAAAACTGTGGATTGTTGCAAAGTCCACGGGTTCATTTTTCCCTGCACTTTCCGCCAATTTTCAAAACACAGGTACTTTCCCTTTGTAAACTGCCCAGGGAAAAAATACCCACGGAGATTTGCAGCTGCTTTTTTTCTGCAGAATATTTTTCTGTTCCCTGAAAAAAAAACAACAGGCAGAGTTTTGAAAATGTAAAACTATGTGCGGCGTTGTCTCACCCAACCTAACCCTGCCTCTAATTCTACTTACTCTGTGTCCCATGGGTAAATGTGCATGCATTGTTGATCCCAACCTTCAGGAAAAGACTTAAGACTTGGTTGTTTAAACAAGCATTCCCGGACCCCAACTAATTTCTCTCTCCATCAACATATATCACACAGGCATTTCAGTTTCAGCGATTTGTAATTATCCTTAGCTGACGTTATCCTTTCCTTTTATTTCTCTCTTTGCCCAGTTCATCATCCTTGTTATTTGTAACTGCTTTTTTCCGCACTATAGTTCCAGTTTGAAGTTTATTATGCACCCCTGTTCAACTGTAAACCAGCATGATGTGATTGTATCATGAATGCCGGTATATAAAAAACCTAAATAAATAAATAAATGTACTTTTACCTGGGGAAAGGGTGGAAAATCTTCAGCTTGCCCAATGGCGTTTGAAAATTGTCCTCCCCAAGGCTTTGCTTCTCTTGCTGTTTGAATGTACTGTGCCTGTATTTGATATGTTTTCCAGCAAAAAGTATGGATGACCCTTTTATAAAACAAAACTTTATTACATATTAACTGGCATGATAATGCCTTTCTGAATTGTATACCGCTTGGGTATTTTTTAATTTCCTTTGGGAGGGTTCGTAGGCCCAAGAAGTGGTTTATTAATGTACAAATGAAATTACATCTTGAAAGGATAGCAAGCTTTTCAGTCAAGAACTGTGATCTGAAGCTCCCCTTGAAGAGAGCCAAAATCATAGCGACATTATCACTAACTTTCAGCTGACCGAAATAAAAGAGTAATAAAGTGTTAAAGTCCGTGCCGGCAACTTACTCTGAATTCCCTGAAGTCTTGTCATGTATACCATATTGAAAGAAACCAGAGATGAGAGATGATTCCTGTTCAACTTGTGGGTCCTCTTTTCTGGAAAACAGAAGCTATAACACAGCACAGGAAACTTAGGGTCAATAGAGAGGGAAAATCACAATATAGTTAGCTAAAAAGAACATTCAGTGTCACTGTCCCTGAGCTGTATGTAAAGTGCGTGCATCTTGAGATACTACAGCTTGAATGCTGTCTCTGGCCTGCGTGCAGGAGTAATATAACAGTGCAGTTACAAGCCCTCTTGGTCCTCATAGCTGTCTGGTTATCAGAGCTGCCTGTGAGTCCTCTGCTTGTAGCTTATTAGTGGCAATTGGTTGGTGACCGCAGCACTGCCTAGCCTGCAAGTTACGAAGATCTTGAAATCTTGAAGCTTGTGCTTAGTCTAGCATTCAGGAACAAGTTAAATCTCAGTGACAAAATACCCCTTTAATTATAGTAGTCTATGCCTTTATTCAGGCAGAATGTACCGCTGTTTGCAAACCATGGCCTAGATTCATCAAAATGCTATAAACATAGCAGAAATAGCACCTGAGTTTTAAGAAATGGGTTGGTTAGGCTAATTTCCTATCTTCCGCATCACATGGGCAATTTCTGCTAAGTGCAATACGGTATAAGATCTCACGTCATTTTACACAGCATGCGTTGATTTATGAGTGGTGCGCTATTTGGTTTATGTATATAACAGCTGCCTCTTCGAGAGAGAGAGCACTGAAATAGGGAGAATAGGGCTCTATATATATCTAGCACATTCAACTCAAATTGGGTTTTGGGGTGTGGTATTATATATACACTCAGAGGAATTAACTGCAAATTTTAAACCATTGAAGAATTTTTTATCATTTGAATCAATGAATGATACAACAAAAGGAGCTGATTTGCACGATGCAGTGTCTAGCTGTCTTCAACAAAAAAAAGCTATAGTTATTTCTGAGATTAAATCCCGCATTACTCTGTGTTAACTCCTCCCACTTGCATAGCAAATTTAAATATTTATCATGTGCATTAGACCCATTTAAGCATGTTCAGGGCTTAATGCATTTTGACCCCGCATGTGTGCACCTTCCTGTGACACAGTCTTTTTGTCTTCTGCAACATTTGGTTGCTAATGTGTTGCTTAACATTGTGCTTTGATGTATACAGGATGCCCTGTTCAGGGGAGTGGCTCTGTTGAGAAAATGTTAGGAGTGTTTGTTGTATTTAAAGCCATTCTAGCATTGGGCCTATGGCCGTATCGGACCACTCGCCGGTATGGTTTGACATATCAGGGGTATCCCCCCTGGGGATGAATCAGAGATGGAAGTACCTCACACATCTTAACTATGATACCGCATTCTATACATATCACGAAACAAATGGCGTGAATACGCTCATTTTAATAAAAGACACCAGGACCAACCCATTTATTTTGGGAGACTGCGAAAGCAGTAATGCGTGTGGAGGTGATAGCATATGCCGCAAAGAAAAAAAAATGAGATGGCTAGTGCCATTCTACGCCTAGAAAAAACAATTGCAATAGGCTAACGGCACTACATCAAGATCCTAGCCCACTAACAGAACACAATTCTTCACAACCCAGAGTGCACTTAACGAGCTAATAAACCAAAAAACCAAAGAAAGTCAATTATACTTTAAATTTAAACTGTTTCAATACGGGAACAGAGCTGGGAAGCTCTTGGCCAATCTTACTAAATTTTGAGGAGGGACTTGTAAACCGAAGCGATGTGCAAACGGATGTCAGTATATAAAAGATTTTAAATAAATAAATAAAAAAATAAAAGGGTTTGCTCCAGCATTCTACCCAAGAGATTGGAAACATCTTTTATAGATATTACCAGAAACTAAATAGCTCCGAAAGTATTGAAATCAGTTCAATTCAAAACTACTTAACATTGATTCCACTACCTTTGTCTCGGATCATAATCTTAAGCGATTAAATGCTCCAATCACAGCCTCAGAAATCATAGAGATCAAAAGTCTAGCTCTGGGAAAATCCCCTGGACCAGACGGCTTACCCAATGAGTTCTATAAGATCATACCAGAGGGAATCAGCACGCCCTTAATTAGTTTTTTCGGAGGATTGGAAAAACAATAAGGCAACTATTTGTGTCCTCCCCAAAACCAGGCTGAGATCCCACATTGCCGAGATCCTATAGGCCAATTTCATTCCTAAATTGTGATGTGAAACTCCTGGCCAAAATCATGGCAGATCATCTGTCTACATTTTTACCACAGCTTATCATCCCGGCTCAAGTGGGGTTCATTAAAGGCAGACAGGCTGTGGTAAATGTCAGGCGGGTGCTAGCATCAATAGACTTTTTGCTCCAAAGGCAATTAAACTCTCTTCTCAGTTTTCAGTGCAGAAAAAGCCTTTGACAAGGTTAGTTGGACATTTCTTTTTGAAGCCCTATGAAAATACGGATTTCAGGGGTGTTTTATTTCATTTTTACAAGCTCTTTACTCCACACCTCAAGCAGCTATACTAGTAAATGGGGAATTTTCAAAATGTTTTACCTTGTCGCGGAGCACACTGTTAGATTCGTGGACCCTTGGACCGATCGGAACCAGATCGGTGAGCTGTTGAGTGAGAAGACAACGGAGGGTCCGATCGGCAGGCAGCAAGGTCGGAGCTGAGAGTGGCTGAAGGAAGACCCGGGAAAGCCCTATGCGACCAAGGGCCGTGGCAAGGAAGGATGACACGGTGGAGCTGGTGCAATGGTGAGGAGATCTTCGCCCTGGAAGCCGAGCCTCCCCCGAGAGGAGCTCGTAGGAGTTCGGCCGCTGGGACTTAGGAGATTCACCCTGGAAGCCGGTGTCCCCCCAGGAGGAGCCCGTAGGGACCCGGCCGCTGGGACTTAGGAGAGCCCGCGGGGGCGGAGTCGGACGGAATCCAAGGTTGTCACTCCTCAGTCCAGGGTCGTGTACCAGAGAAGCGTTGCTTGCCAGTCCGGGATCAGAAGCCAAGGATTGCCGTAAGCCAAACCGGGGTCCGAGAGCCGGGGGTCGTCGTAAGCCAGTCCGAGGTCCAGAGCCAGAGGGATCACCGCAAGCCGTACCAGGGTCAGAGCCAGGAATCGTCGTAAGCCAGTCCGGGGTCAGAAGCCGAGAATCGCCGGAAGCCAGTCCGGGGTCAGAAAGCACAGGAAACCAAGAGGGAACAGGAACGCAGCAACTGGAGACAGGGTAAACCTGGGAACCTCGTTGCAAGGCAGAGAAGAGGAGCAACTGCAGGGCTTAAATAGCCCTGCAGCGTCTGACGTCATCGGAGGCCGTCCCCAGCTTTTCCCGCGCTGGCCCCTTTAAGAAGGGAGCTCAGCCGCGCGCGTCTAGGGGGCGGAGCCAGCCGTGGAGAGACGCCGGCTGCTCCACCGAAGCGAGGACGCGACGGCAGGGGAGCCTGCAGGCCCGGGCGAGATGGAAGCGCGCCGGGCCTGCGGCGGCAGAGGCCCCCGGAGGTGCGGGGAAGGCGGCCAGGAACCGGGGCTGCCACGAGGTGAGCGGCGATTCCGGAGCCGACCCGGAATCGCAACACACACACCAAGGGTGTCCCTTGTCATCTCTCCTCTTTGTACTTACAATAGACCCCTTATTATGCAGGTTCTCCCATTCCCAAGACACCCAGGGGATAAATATTAGTAGGGCTACTTTCAAGGTGGTGGCATTTGCAGATGACCTTCTGCTGCATATTACTGACCCAGTACATTCCCTGCAGGCTGCCTTGGAGGAGATAGTGACCTATGCTCCCCTGGCAGGCTTTAAATTAAACTTAGATAAATTGGAAACTATGGAACGTAAAAGTATGGGGAGATCGTTTTCCCCTTAAATAGCGGGAAACCAAATAAAGTATTTCGGAATATGGATACTGGATGATCTTGCACGCTTATACACGCTTAATATCGATATATTACAAGAAAAAACAGAGAGATCCCTCTCAGCGTGGCGCCACCTACCTCTTTCTTTATTAGGTCACAGTCATTTGTTAAAAATGACAATATTGCCCAATGGTTATATGTGAGGGAGTAGTTCCTATCTATTTCTCCGGAGCCATGATAAAAAACAACTTTTGTAGGGTATTTAGCGATTTCTTATGGGGAGGCAAGAAACCAAGACTGGCATCAGGGATCATAGTGAAGCCATTTCAGAAAGGAGGTTTAGGATTTCCTAATCTACAATTATATAATCATGCAATAAATCTACACCACATAGGGGATTGGCTATTAAATACAAATTATTACTCAGACATTCTACTAGAAAAGGGTCTAACGGCCCCACTTTCTTTGCCTTATGTACTTCATGCACACTCCATATTCATATCAAAACACGTACAATCTGCAATTTTTGTATCTCCTCTTCGTAAAACATGGAGATGGCTCATGTCCCATGCTTCTTTGAGTGTCAAATTTTCCCCTTTTCTCCAGTTAACAGGGAATGCCAAATTTATACCAGGACTGGGGTCCTCTAGATTTCAGGCCTGGACCGTAGAAGGTCTAAAATTTCTTGCCCAACTGTACAAAACAGACGAGTCCTTAATACCTTTTTCAGAACTGAGTAATCGGTATAACTTATCCTCAGATTTGTTCTTTTATTATCAAGCCCGTCACTAAGTACCAACATTGAAAGTGGAGGGCATACTTGACCCCGCTGGAAATTCTTACTAGAATGGTTCGATATAGAGGACCCAAGAGGGCATTCAATTTCTTGTTTTTTACAAAGCTATTGCAGATGAGTTCAACAAATGGACCCTAGATAATGCATGGGGTAAGTGGACTCAAGAATTGCAGACACAATTCCCTTGCCAGCTTTTCTTAAGAGTTCTACTGAAACTTGTAAAATTACATGCAGTGTACTTATGAGAGAAAGAAGATATAAAATATTATATAAAATGTATATTTCACAGCATCAAGCATATCTAGCTAAATTTACCGATAATGATTCATGTGTTAAATGGCAGCAAGCGGTGACTCATTTAGGTCACTCACATTGGCATTGTAAACATATTCAATCCTTCTGGAGAAAAGTACATCGGTATGTGGGTTGGATCCTAGACCTCCAAGTCCCTTATTCTCCATCAGTGTCCCTCTTTGGGATGTTTCCAGCAGCATTTAAATGTAAAGAGCCTTTGACTGGCACACTGAGCATGCCCAGCATGCCACCAATCCTGCATCCAGCAGGGATCCCCCTTCACTCTCATTTGTAGCAAATGTACGAGCAAAAAATAAAATAAAACGTAAGTGAACCCAACTCCGCAGGGTGGCGGGTTGGTTTCGTGAGGACTAATATCCTGCTGTCCTGGGAGAACACCTGTTACAGGTAAGCAACTCTGCTTTCAGGACAAGCAGGATGGTAAAAAGAACTGGTAAACACCACGGATTCTTAATTCTTTATTGAGCATCAGAAAAGCCCGACTCAGGCCGAGTTTCGCTCAAAAGAGCTGCTTCAGGAGCTATTAGAAACACATATAAAACATGTATAAACAAATAAATACTTATAAATACATTTAAAAACATATAAGACGTATGAAGCCAGATATACCAACATGGATTGAAATAATAAAAAATAATAAATTATAAATAATAAATTAAATAATAAAGACGTACTAAATTGTTACCATATACTTAAAAACATAGAAATGTAACAATACTTTCAGTGTTCATGTATATGAATTCAATCTTTGAAAAAATGTGATTAAATCATCAAATTGAAAATTAAAAATTACCCAAGGAGAGCAAAATGGAAAAAAGGGGATCATCTAAAATTATGTCAATAAATACCTATGCTCAGTGTGCCAGTCAAAGTTCTAGAAACTTTGACAAAAGTGTTCCCTGATTGGGCTCCATCCTGATGATGTCACCCACATGTGAGGATTAACATCCTGCTGTCCTGGGAGAACACTTGTTACAGGTAAGCAACTCTGCTTTCTTTTAGCAATGGCAGCAATACTGAGAGTGTGGAGACAGTTGGAAGTGCCATCGATGGTACAATGGAAAAACAGCATACATAATATCATGGAACTGATGATAAGTCAAAATTTGACATCCATTCGTGTCAAAATGAAGACTATGGACATTTGGATGCCCTACATATTGTCCTTACCACACAGAGCACGAAGTCAGATATTGAACACTATTGCTCTATAAGTTCAGGTTTAAGAGCCACAAATTGCACCTTCTTAGCAGCGGAGGGAGGGAGAGGGTGGGGGAGGGTATTTTGGAGGAGAAGTGGAGAGTTTGTTTCATTTTCTATATTGTAATACACACGGTGCATTGCAGAACAAAATGTGTATTGTGTATTTTGATCGTTTGGAATTTGTTATACGCTTTGAATAAATAAATTTCACATTAAGCCATTCTAGCTGCCAAACCCTTAAAATCAACAGGGAAGACTTGTTCCGCCTTCTAAAATCCTTTGAATGAGTTATTTCAAGTCCTGCATGCACTGGGAATATTAAAGAACTTGTGGAACATCTTGTAGGTGTAATGATGTTAGTTCTGGGCAAATTCTAGCATGAAATGCGATACAGTAATGACTGTGCTATTCTCCACCTCAGTGACAGACGTACTTTCTCGGTATAATTTATTATTACTGTTTTTGATGCTGCTTTATAAAGCTGCACTTCAGTGTATGACCGATTCCCATGCAGTGGTATAGCACTGAGCTTAAGTGGAAAATTATTTTTTTAAAAGCTTGTTCCTATTTCCTTCTCTGGAGACACTGCGTCCTTATTAGGCCCCTGTTAGGTCAGAACTGCAGAGAATCACAGCACATCCAGGAGTGCAGTATTCAGAAATATCTTGGCAGCAGTAGGAATTAAACCACTTATGTTTTACAGTTAGATTGCCTCCTAGGGGTGCAATTGTAAAATAACAGTGTTAGTCCACAGCAGCGTGCGTCCTCATAGCTGTTGGCTGTGCTGAGCATTGTGTTTCATGAGATCACCAAGAATAGCAGATTCAGTCATGCCTTTCTGACAATGGTTATAGTAATCATTGTGAAATAGACTTACAGTAATAAGATATTTCAATAGCAGCATTTTCCTTCTTCTAGAATTCATATTGCCGTGCAGATCCCTCACCAGGATGGAATGCTTCCTCTGGTGTCCACCATGCCACTCCACAACCTGCATTTTCTGCTGTCGGAGTCCATTTATAGACACCAGCACATCTGTTCCAACCTTGTCACCATCAGAGATCTTAAAGGCATTTCAGGTAATGTCTTTGTGAACTTGCATATTGGTTTATAGCTTTTCCTATGTGGAAAGTAAACAAGAGAGCAAATAAAATAACTGGGAACACTTCCACATAGGGCAATAAAAAGTACCTCACTCACCAAAACTGGAAAAGGTAACAAGAGCGACCCACCTAACAGAGGTGTGCCTTTGAAACATACAGTGTATCCCAGCACACAGTCTGCCTCCTTTAGACATTTGTAAAATGTGACTCAGGGTAATTTGGGTGGTGTGCACATATTGCCAGAATCACTTTATTTTGCAGTATTTAACTTGTACATCCATGAAGCCCCCCCCCCCCCCCCCACCTTGTTCTGCGGCAAGGATGAAAGTTAAAGGCCCATGACACTGTAAAAATCAACCGTGCATTTCCCCAACATCAGCTCACTTTCCACGTAGCTGACTGTTCTTTTCCAGTGAATAGAAGGCCTTGGAGGCAACTCCAGCTTAAGGAGCGGCAGCCTTACACTGGCACATTTCTTCTCAAGATACGTCCTAAACAGTGGTGATAATGTGGCTTTCTCACATTTCCCTGTGGCAGCTTGTTGGTGTTGGATTGGCCAGGCATTCCAGCTCTGAGTAACCGTCTTCTTCACAAGGAGGAATGCCACCGTGTGCTCACACACATCTGAGGCCATCTTGTGTAACTGCTGACTTCTGGACATTCATCATATTTTCTAGGTTCTTTCCTTCCCCTTAACATTTTATAGAAAAGGGCAGCCATTGAAAAGAATATAACAGGTCTGCCAGAAAGGAGAAAACATCAACAGATTGATTTTTTTTTTTTTAAACTTTGGAGCAAGTGACATCGGTTATTGAAACTCTGACCCTGGTGTTATTGTTCACAAGTTTCCAGCGTTTGCTGATTTACCAGGATATACTGTGGACTTTCCTTTTGTTTGTTTTACTTTGGTTGGGAGTTTTCTTTTTGGATGGAGTTAATGTCTCTCCCAGAGAGCAAAGCATGCCAACAAATGTTCCCATTGTTAATCACCCACAGCACAAAAGGATGTGTGGCAAGGTGATTGACAGCATTTGTTCGTATTTTATCTCAGCATTTCTTGTTGCCATCTGGCACACAGCAATGATAGATGATCAGAGTAAATATCTCCTCTCCTAGTCACTGAAATGTCAGCTGGTGGCATCTACAGCCGGGTTCCTTTTAATAATGAGAGGTGCTTACTCTTTTTCCTCCTTCATGGTTTCTTTTCCTTCCTCCCTCCCTGCCTTTCTTTCAGAAGCAGGATTCCTGGATGAGGTGACCTATGACAGCATTGCCCTAGGTCCCGGCTATGATCGTCCTTACCAGTTTGACCCCAGCGTGAGAGAACCCAAGACGATCCAGCTCTATAAACACTTGAACCTAAAGAGCTGCATTTGGACATTTGACGCCTACTATGACATGACCGAACTCATTGATGTCTGTGGGGGATCCGTCACGGCAGACTTTCAGGTAGCACTAATTGAAAGTGATTGGCACATTGTCGCTCAGAGAAGTGCAGTCAGCCTCAAGGTCTGTCCACGTAGACACAGAATGGGAGAAAAGCCTCAGAGGACTAGGACTTTAGCCTGTGTCACTAAGGCACTGAGTAATTAGATAGCAACAATGTATATGTCCTCCAGCAGGTTCAAACCCAATGCAAAACTTTTGGTGGCCAATTTCCATTCCGCTTTGCTCCATCACATTCAAAATAACCTCGCTGTACATCTTATAACACCACAGAAATGATGATTACCCTGTTTCCCCGAAAATAAGACATCCCCCGAAAATAAGACCTAGTAGAGGTTTTGCTGAATTGCTAAATATAAGACCTCCCCCGAAAGTAAGACCTAGCAAAGTTATAACTTATAACACCACAGAACACCAGAGCATGCAGCTGTGATTTTTTTACCCTGCAGGATTCACAGTTAGTTGTCATCACAAACCAGCATAACCAGACAACTATTCAGAATATAATAAATGTTCATTTTTTTGTTCAACAATATATGTGAATTCTTCTTCATGGAAAAATAAGACATCCCCTGAAAATAAGGCCTAGTGCATCTTTGGTAGCAAAAATTAATATAAGACACTGTCTTATTTTCGGGGAAACACGGTAGTAGTGGCAGTAAAAGGCAGCAGTGCCTAGAGACGATGTTTCTAAAATGACACCTAAGGAACTGCACGGAGATCATCATTTGATTCTGAGATGGTGTCAAAAGAAAGTGATTTTCTCCCTGTGAATATGTGCCTGGTGTGTGACAGGATAAGAAGTTTGGAAGCCCTTACTAATACCTCATTGTACTGTTCTGCTACTTGTAGGGCTTCCAGCGTAGTAGCAGCAGTTACAGACCTGTTACAGCTCTTGTGCTTTTATGGTCGGGGCAGGCCTTCTGTGCACTGCAAGAAGAAATGGATTAAATAAAGTTGGGGGTGTGTGGCCATCATCTGCTTTTATGGCTTGGTTGGGACCTCCTTACCCTTAGGTTAGTCAACACGGGAGCGGCAGTTACAACCCTGAACACCCTGCTGGGCATACTGGATGGGCCACGTTATCTGCCAACACTTACTGTGTTACTATATTTAATACTGAATAGGGTGAACATAAAGAGTCAATGATTTCCACAAGTCATACAGCTGAGGGACCCTCCAGTTCAGCTTACCACAACAATATCAGAGTTTCAGCATCATTCCTCAGGGCAAGGTCTTCTCTTCTTCATGGATCAGCATTGGCGTGTACATCCTACATCAGTACAATTAGCCCTTGCCCAGCCTTTGCGAACTTTCTCCAGAGCCACCCGTAACCCAATTTGTCTTCCTTTTGTTTTGTGTTGGGCAGGTGCGAGATTCTGCCCAGTCTTTCCTGACCGTGCACGTGCCCCTCTACGTTTCTTACATTTATGTGACGGCTCCCAGAGGCTGGGCCTCCCTGGAACATCACACGGAGATGGAGTTTTCCTTCTTCTACGACACCGTTCTCTGGAGGACAGGTATCCCCACTTCCATCTCAGGTCCTTCCTGGAGGCCTGGGCCTCGCGCTCGGCCTCAGCTGAGCCAGGAGGCACCATTGTTAATGCGCTAGATGACATGAGGCAGGTCCATCTTAGATTTGGTGAAGGTTTGCTGAAAACCTAAAGAAAAACATAAAATCCTTGCAGTATGTACAGTATTTTGTCATTTATACCCCTGATCACAAAAGTTACTGCATGGAGACCTCTAGCTGAAAATTGGCCTTCTATGAAGCTACAAATTTAAACTAACTTAAATCTTAGTGAATCCTTATTTTGAGGGCAATTTGGAAAGCCATGTCCATGGGGAACATAGTGTTTTACCGGATGTAATGGGCTTCTAGAAAGCTGGCCCTCCCCGTGTTTGGGTAAAGGTACGCACCTAGTGACACCGCACGCATAACTTTAGCAGCAGTGAGAGGAGGCGTTCCCCGAGGGAGGGGGGGGGGGTGCACTTACACGCATACTAGGGAATTTTCAAAAGCATGCACGGACTTTTTCCTTGGGAAAACTCCCCCTCCACCCCCAAATTAGCAGGTGTAAATGTGTGTGGGCAGTTTTCCTGGATTCATTTTCCTAGTGAAAGTTTTCCCTTTGAAAACTGGTGCAAAATCCATGGGTGAAAAGTACCAGTGTGAGCAGGTAGGAAATTACCCGCACCATGCTTTCGTGGAAGGGGGTGGTGGATGCCTGGAATGCCCTCCCGGATGAGGAAGTGATGGAATTAAAAAGGGCGTGGGATAAATAGAGGATCCCTAATGACAAGAAGATGGAATGAAGAACCGGGGTAACCTGAGGGAATTTTTCTGCAAGGGGATAAGGGGGGGATAACTTGCACAGAGCAGCAGTTACAACCTTAAACACCTTGTTGGGCAGACTGGTTGGACCATTTTGTTCTTTATCAATTGTCATATACTGTAGTATGCATTAAGGTACAACAGAGGTTTCACGTACCTTCCTATGATGCCGGACAGCATAATACAAAGTCAGGTGACATTTGTGGAAGGGAGTGAATAATGAAGTTGTCCACAGCTGCTGGAATGCTTTTTTTTTGGCATTGCATTTTTGCTTACCGCAGGCAGGGCCGGAGGAACCACTAGGTGAGCTAGGCCTGTGCCTAGGGCGCCGAGACTTAGGGGGCACCGCGGCAGGCGGCAGAATTTTGAAAGGGCAAAAAGTGCCCTTTCAAAATTCTGCCAGCCCCCGCCTCACCCTCCCGACGCCCCCCTGATGGTCCAGTGGACGGCCTGCGAATGATCTGCCGCTCCCGGGGCCTCGGCTGCCACTAACCAAAATGGCGCCGGTGGCCTTTAGCCCCTACCATGTGACAGGGGCCAACCAATGGTACCAGTTGCCCCTGTCGCATGGTAGGGGCTGAAGGCCACCGGCGCCATTTCAATTAGTGGCAGCCGATGACCCAGGGGCAGCAGATGGATCCCGGGCCCCCCGCTGGACCACTAGGTGACTTGTGAGTTTTCTTTTGGGGGGGGGGGGAGTCGGGGCTGTGACCGGGGGGGGGCGGTGCAAGGTTGAAGGTGCCTAGGGCGCCCAATCCCCTTGCACCGGCCCTGACTGCTGTCACTTCAGCAGTGAAGTTCTGCCTGGCTTATCTCACAATGGTGACTTCTATTTGAAGCCTGCCATGATAAATGATTTTGAGGCTTCCTTGCTCAATTGCCCTCTTTCCTGATGCTGCACAGGCCATGGCTGTTTCTCGATCAGGCCGTTATCACTTGCTTCCTGATCAGTCTGCCTCTTTCTCTCTTCTCCCTAAATGGTCTTCTTCCACCACTGCTCTTTTCTTTCCCTACCCTTTGCTCCCATTAGGCCCCTACTGCCTTCTCCTCCTGGCCACCTCCTCTTCCCAGCTGTGATTCTGTCACCATCTGCTCCTTCCTCTTTCCAGCCCTACAGGGACCAGTGATAATAACATCCACTGCTTCATCTTGTCAACCTACAGTAGGCAGAGATGGAGGCTTACTCGGGTGGCCACAGGTGCAGTAGTATAGGATAGGCCAGCCCTAGGTAACAGCAGCACAGGAGGATGAGGGGACAGAAGTTAAAATAAGCCAAAGAAGTACAGGGCTAACATCATGGTTGTAACAGATTATTTATTTGCAAATTTTTTTATACCAACATTCGTTTAGTAACATCACATCGGTTTCCATTTAACATAACGGATAGCAACGGTGCTTTACAATTGAACAGATGAGATAATTTGAATAATAAACAATCTAGTTAATACAAAAAATCTAAAGAAAAATTGGGATACATAAATAACCAAAACACATAATAAATATTGTGGGATAAAATACAAGTTGAAAACATGTGCAAAAAATTGAAGATATGTAAAGTAGCAGGGAGTTAGCACATCCCTTTCTAGCCAATCAGGATTGTACAAACCTCCATGTTCTATATTCCAACTATTAGAAAGGAACCGAGGATCTTTTTTTTTTTTTTTTTTTTTTAAGAAAATCAATTGTGAGATAAGCCAGGCAGAACTTCACTGCTGAAGTGACAGCAGTTAAGAGGAATGTTAAAAACAGGAAACATTGAGAGGTTAATATTCAAAAGCCATTTAGACAGATAACCCCAAGTTATCCATATAAGTAGCAAATTTGGCTTATTCAGCCACTTATCAAATTTAGCCAGATAAGTCATTATCCAGCTATAATTTGCTGGATAGAAAAGGGGCGTTCCAGAGGCACTCTGGGGAAGGGTTTAGTTATCTGGCTGATTTAGCCAAATTTCAGATATATCTAGCTAAATTAGCCGGATTACTTTAGGCTATTATATATGTTACCGTCAGAACAATGGGATGTTTATCCCACTGAATATATGGTGCAAGTTATTTGGCTAATTTTAGCCGGTTAACTTGTCCACTACTCCACCTTTCTGAATATGACCCCTATATTTTTTAATATATTTGAAATTCCATTTTCCAACAATGTTGCACCCACACCACTGAATAGCCAGTATAGGTTTATTCAGCAAACTTAGCTGGCCCGTTCACAGCATGGTATCCACCTCCTCCTAGTTTCAATAAATATAGGAACCTTAAAAGTAGATGGCTATGGGCGATAGGCGCATGTTAGGAACCTAAATCTAGGCAAATGAATAGAAACCCTAAATTTAGGTTTCTAAATTTTAGGATTTTAAATGCAGGAGAATTTTCAATCAAAAATTTCAGCCCCTAAGTATGACCAAAAGTATGCTCCTAATTTAAGTGCCTAAATTTAGAGGCTCCGGAGTTTTTTAATATTGTCCTCAAAATTATTTGTAATCTTTCATACTGCTATTCATCTCCTATTCCTCACATCTTTCAGGGATTCAGACAGACAGTGTGCTTTCTGCGAGGCTTCAGATCATAAGGATTTACATCAGAGAAGATGGCCGTCTTGTCATTGAGTTCAAGACACATGCAAAATTCAGAGGTAAGGTGCCCTGCAGCATTTTCCCCACAGGAATATTTCCTTCTCTGTTGTGATAACAAAGTTAAAAAAGATCAGGATTTTACGATGCAGTAGAAAGAACGCCCATCATGAATGACAGGATTTGAGAAAATTTCACAGTGGGGTAGTCACTCAAGCCATTCTTTCTCAAGCGTAGAAAGGTGAACTCCATGGAGTACACACAATTTCCAGAAGCAATTTTTACATTACGTGCAGATTGAGGTAGATTCTGTGGCAAAGCTTCTGAAATTCTGTGGCAACTACACTGCACATTTGCATACATTTGAATTCTTTGCATAATGTTAATTTGTTTAAATAATATTAATCTAACATAAGAATAATAAGATAGTACCTTGGTTTGTATTTTAATATTTGATTTTGTTCTTTTGGGACTTAATGGGTGGGCAATTTCAGGTATCACGGAGGAGAAAAGGCAGAGAAGATCTCAGGGATGAGGTGGGGAGGAAATTTCAGGAATGGGGAGGTAGGAAGAAAGGGAGGAGTAGAGATGGGGTGGAAAGAAGGAGAAGGGGATAGGAATAGAGTGAGGAGGAAAGGGAGGTTCTGGGATCATGGGAGGATACAAAGTGGGATAAGAGATGTGGGGGGATCCTGAGAAAGGAAAAGAAATGTCCTTTTATTGGCTGCAGCCCTGCACCTCCTCTCATCCCTTCCCTCCCTCTCCCTCCAGCCCTTACCCTCTCTCTTTTCCCACCCTGTCCTCTTTCTCTCCTTTCCTCTGTTGACCTCCACTTCTTTTTCTGTCTTCAACTCAGATAACCCACATGCATACAACCACCCTACCCCAGCTCTTCTTTCACAAACACCCTGAATCTCCAGCCCCCTTTTCACACCCCCACCCCCTCCCTGTCAACCCAGACTGTGTCTCACAACCCCCAACCTTTCTATCACATCTTCCAACCCCTCTTTCACATAACCCCCAACCTCTATATCACAACCTCTCATCAGAACCCCCGCCCCTCCTTCACATAAAGCCCTCAACCTCTTTCACGACCCCCATCCTATTGCACACAATTCCCCCCACCACATGCCCCGTCTCCCAGCCCTTTCTCACATTACCCCCCCCATCCCATTTCACACAGTCTTCCTCCTCTCTCCGTCACATCCCTCCGGTCCCTCTTTCACAATTTCCTCCCCCAGTCACCTTCCTGATTTTTACCCGCTCCTACCCTGGCAACGGTGGTCACCACAGCAAGGAGGATAAGAGCAGCAGGACAGGTTTGCTTTCTCCTCCTCTGCCTCTAGATCCCTGTAGTGGGTTGTAAGAATGGCAGCTTTTACCTTGTAGTCTGGATCACCAAAAACACACTAAGAAAATAATAACACCTTACTAAGGCTTATGTGAAAGTATGAAAAGCTATATTCTCTGTATAATATGTGCACAGAACAAATACTTATGACAATGTGTGAGAAATAAACAAACACAGGTTATATTATAAATCCTTATATTCAGACAGATACCAAAGGTTATGATATAAAGAGCAGTAGCAAAAGATATTTACAGTGACACTTCTCTCACGTTCCCAGTACAAGAAAACATCATGATCAGGGGAACCCAGTATTGGAGGTTTAGTCTCAGGTCTTCAGGATGGCTGATGGCTCTCTCCTTACCGAATTTGAATCTTCATCCTGATTCTCTCAGCTTTTATGCAATATTTTGGGCTCCCTGCCCAACTATTTTATGTGAAGCTGCAGCTGTTCTGTTCCTAACCTAATCTTTGTTATGTAGGAGAGTTCTGCTTCTAACCTAATCTTAGTTATATAGGAAACAACCTTGTAGCTGGTCCGTGAGTTCTGAGTTCTGCTAGTTCCAGCTACCTCCCACCTTTCATGTACATTTGTCTTCACATCCTCCAATTAACTGCCTACGAAATTTTCACACACCCCACTCCATCCGCCTTCTTTGGAACAAGCAGATTATATGTATTTATTTTGCTGAGCGTGTAAGTACATGCATAACACAGTATGTTTCTCAGTAATTTAAGCATAAATCTGCATGCTAATAACTATCTCATTATAAACAAACCATAAATGTATAATGGCATTTCTCATAAGGGATTAAATTAGCCCTTCACATGATACATCTGAAAAAGACCGTCCTTACACACTAATACAAGCCCAACAACTGCTCTCAGCTGTCGGGGACACTGTAAAGCCTCATAGTTTAAAACAGCTGCTGTTCCAGGCAGCAGAAGACGAGGATGCAGCCTGACCTGCTCTCACTGTTTTCTTCATGCCATGGTGATTAGCGTTGGCAGTAGGTGAGTAGAACAAGGAAAAGGATTGGGGGGGGGAGAGAGTTGGAACACATCACCACAGTCCTTCACCTTCCCGACCTGACCTGGCTGGAACAAGCCCTCTGGTTTTCTGCTGCAGTTCCACGTGGAACAACAAATTCTGTGGAAAGGGACAGATTTTGTGGCCCTTCCTGCAGCCGTGCAATCACAGGAGACCTGATGCCCTGATTATGTGTGTTTATATGTGTCTGCTCAGTCCCCAGTCCATTCTCTTTCCCTCCCCCAGCTCAGATCTTAGTCCTGTTTCTCCTCACCCACTCAGTGCACCCTTCTCTCAGTTCCTCCCCACGCAGCCTCAAACATTTAGCTCAGTGCCCCATCCCAACAACTCTTCTCAGCTTCAGTCATCCCCCTCAGCCTCAATTGTCTCACTTATCGCCACCACCCTTACTTCAATCTTCCCACTCAACAGCACATATCCTTATTTATTTTGATTTATCTCTGTAGAATAGGTTGACAGCACCCCTCCGCCTCAGTTCCCTCCCTCAGCCTCAAAAGTCCTCTCACCTACTTCCCCAGCCTTAATTCCTCCCCCTTCAGGATCAGCATCACCCCCCATGATCCTTAATTTACCCCTCACTGTGAATGGATCCCCCAATTCTCAATTCCCCTGTTTATGTTTGTGTGGGTGAGAAATTCCTAAAAGCAATTCAACACAAAATTGTGACTTTGAGCTTCAGGCTAGCAATGTGGTTGCCTGGTTTTTTGACGGAGGGTTGAAAAGCAGATTGGTTTGCAAGGGACTTTATGGTGTGTGAGGAGCCTTCAAAAGAAAGAGAGAAAAGGTTTTGAAGTCCCCTCCACCATGAGCTTACATTATAATGGTTTCCAGTTTACTGGCTGCAAGTTTTGACCTGAAATAAATAAGGAGAACTAGTGTCCATGAACAGCGATTTTTGCCAGGCACTAGTGGACTGATCCTGTAATCAGTGTTGTCCAACCTTTTGGTGCAGGGGGCCACATGAACAATTGTTGAACAGCTCGCAGGCTGGATTAACAATATCACTATTATTAAAAACACCAAATTACAACTTGAGAAAGTTTTTAGACCAGTGTAATCCAACAGTCTACTCTACTCTAAAATTTAGATTCTAAAAAGTTAACCAAAGTCTCTCATATCATAAAGACACAATATCATAAGCTAATCACGTTCAGTGGGAAATCTGACACTGCTTTTGTTTACACAAGTAGTCTATATCAGCTCCAACTGTAGAGCTTGCAGTGCGCAATGATGCTGTTAAATGTTCATCTGTAAGCAGAGACTGTGACTTTGTTTTAGCGTTTTTCATTCTTGAAAATAACTGTTCGCAGCAGTAGGTGCTACCTAACAAAGCAATGAACTTCTTGGCATCTTGTGACAGATTGGGGAACCTGTGCGGTGAAACATAAGAACTGTAGAATCTCAGAAGATCATGTTCAGTAAAAGCTCTCTTCAAGACACTGTCATTCTTAATGTCAATGAGTTCCATCTGGTATTTATCAGCACAGTCTTTTGAATCCGTTTGAAACGGATTACTCAGTAGCTTCATGACGTCAGTATGTTTTCTGAAATCCTTGAACCTTTTTTGAAGTCATTAATCAGTATGACAACCAATTCTGAGTACTTTGCATGTTGCACTGTCAGTAGGTCTTGTGGAAAGGATTTCTTCAGAATCAACTGTGAATGAATAAGCTCCAATTTCTCAATGAATGTAACGACATGTTCATACAATTTGTGTGCCAGCTGATTCTTTCCTTGAAGTTTCACATTCAAGACTGCCATATATTTGATCATATCGACCAGAAACTCCAAGTCACTCTCCCACGAATTATCATCTAGGAAACTTATATCCTTCCCTTTGTTGGCCATGAATGTCTTTATTTCATCATGTAAACTCCAGAATCTGGATAGCATGGCTGACCTGCTGAGCCATCGAACTTGGCTGAAGTAAATCACATCATCATGATCTGAGCCCACTTCCTCCAGAAAAGATTTAAACTCCCTATGATTCACACCTCTGGGTCATATGAAGTTGACCCTTGATACAACTTTTTCCATCACATTCTTCATTTCCAGTTTGTTGGCGCACAAGTTTTCCTGTTGAATGATGCAGTGGTGTATGCTGACTTCCTGTGGCACTGATTTCTCCAACAAGGTCGCAAATCCGTTCCACTTCCCTGCCATGGCTGGCGCTCCATCTGTTGTTATGCCAATCAGCTTGTTCTCACACAGATTGAACTTCTCCATTACCTGTTTGACTTTAACAAAGATCTCTTTTCCTGTTTTCGTGCCAGATATCAAGGACAGATATCAAGCAGTTCCTCGATGATGGAAAACGTTTCTGTAACTCCTCTTACAAATATTGCCAGTTGAGCTGTGTCACTTATGTCTGTGCTCTCATCAACTAAGCTGTAAAACTCACAAGCATCAAGTCTTTTGATCAAGTCTCTTGAATGTTTGTCACCAGGTCATCAACTCTTTAGCAATAGTCTGATGAGAAAGGCTGACATTTTGCACCACAGACTTCTTAATCTGGACAAACCACATCCGTAAACAGTCACAAGCATTCCTTAACCAAATTCCCATCTGCAAATGGTTTTCCTCTCTTGGCTATGGTTTCTGGTATTAAAAAGCTGACCTTTGTTGCTGCTTCAGAACTCTGATTGGCTATGTTAAACAAAGACTGTTGGCTGATGATGCTTTGTTTCAACAAGTTGATGTGATCAGTTCGTGGTTGACCAACGAGGCTATCGAATTTACTTGCATGCTTTGTAGTGTAATGTCGCTTTATGTTGTACTGCTTTTGAACAGTAATTGTTTTTTGGCAAATCAAGCACAAACCTTTACCTACATGCTTCACCACAAAAAGTCATCCATCCACGAATTTTTGAATATGCGGTTTTTGACATCACCTTTACGTTTTTTACTCATCCTACTTCCACTCGCAGATACCACCATTTTTGTTGTCATATTTACAACAGGTGTCTGTAAAAGCTGGAATGGACCGAAACAGACTTTAACTCTCTCCCTCTGCCCCCCTCCTCAGGCAACTCTGTGTCCCCTCCTTATGCAGCTCTCCCACTCACCCCCTCCTTCAGATCCAGCACATCTACAGCTCACTTACACACACACACACACACACACTGTCCTCTTCCCTCGTACTCCCCACCCTCAGATCCCCGATTCTACCCCCTCACCTCCCACCTGCTGGGTCCCAGGTCGATCAGCACTGGCGGCAAAGGCAATTAAAGGTTTCCTTCACCTTCCTCTGTTGGCGTCGGGGCCTTTTCTGCTACACAGCATTCTGCCCATGTGACAACAAGATGTTGCATCAGAGGGGACGGGACGCAGTGTAGCAGAAAGGCCCCAACGACGGCAGAGGAAGGCGAAGGAAACCTTTAATCACCTTTGCTGCTGGCACTGATTGACCCAGGACACAGCGGGCGGGAGGTGAAGGGGTAGTGTGGGACATGGGAGGACGAGATGTGGTCCGTCCACCCCTGTTGCAGCACGTGACTCAGAATGTGCGGGCTTGTTTTCCCTGTTTTGTTTTTTGTTTTTTTTCAGAATTAGAGGTGGGGTGGTTTCCCATCGGAAGGCAGCCGCAACCCCAAATGAGAATTCTGCGACCCACTATTTGGGAACCACTGCTTTAATGGCTGCTAGATATGGAAGGGAATTTTCCCTCACACTTGATCCTCTTCCCAGTAGTCCCCGCACTCCTCCTTCGCACCTGATACGCAGGCCAGATAGAAAGGCTTGGTGGGCCACATTCTGGCCTGCGGGCCATACGTTGGCCAACCCTGCTGTAAAGCATGGTTATCAAAGGAAAGAAAAGTGGCATCTCTGTAACTGTGAACATTAATAGACTGTTTCCTTATGGGACCATAGACACAGTCCTCCAGAGACAGTGTCAGCCTGTGTCTGTGGGAACAAAGCAGTGAGACCAGTATGCTCTGCAACAAGATAATAGAGTCTGCTATACCTTCTGCCCCCAAGATGGACAATAGAGAGAGTTGTGCTCCAATCAGAACCATCTGTTCACCTGGTTGAATTCCTGACCAGAAGCCAGGATGTTGGTGCCAAAAAGATTCTCTGGAAGTTGCAGGGAAACAGATACAGAGTTGAAGCACCCATAGATAGAGACCAGGAGCGGATTGCAGGCAAATATCAACCCAGGGGATTTTTTCCAAAACCAGCCCACGGGGTATCTGTGACTCACTTGTGCACTGTGTGGCATATACTTTAACAGCTCCCAAAAGCACACTGAGCTAATCATTGAAACATAACATCATGTGACCTGGAGCCTAGAAGAATTGAGAAAAAAATCTCCAACATAAATTTCACATTTTTCCTAACAAATTGACAAGCCAATGCAATAAGGTGCACCCAGCCTAGCACACAGGTATACTCACTGTTGGGCATGGTTTTCAGGTGTGCAATAATAGCATCTAATGCAACAAGGAGATTAGCGTGTCTACAATACATGCCCTAACCAAAATGTATCGGATAGCGCCCATGGCTTATAAATTCCATGAAAATGAAGGAATTAGCTATTACTGCCCGATGCAGGAAAGTGTGCCCAAAGGCTGGGCACCCAACAGAAAATTAACTCCAGCTCTGGAGGTGGAGTAAGAACTCATGAGAAATATATAAAATTTGGTCTTGTGTGTTGCAATAAATGTGCCCCTTGTAGGGTAGGGTTGTTTAGAGAGATTAGTATAAGGATTAATTATTTGGGGTTAAAACAAAAAATAAAAAGATGTATATAGAGTAGTGGTGCAGAGCATGATGATTAGCTAAAAGATACTTTAAAAAAATTGTAGGTGATTGCTTTCCTTTTGGTAAACATGTATTGCATATTGCTGTAATTTTATATAAGGGATGCACTTTTGCTAGGCCCACACAATTCAGATGTCTGTGCACCCAATGCAATAAACGTCTGATTGCTTGAAACGTGCATTTCTCCTTAGCGCACCCTTTTTGTGCACCGCTCCACTTTCTCTCTCATTTAAATATTGCATCGAGCACACAGGGGAAGTGGATGCATGCGCCTTAGGTAAATGGGCGCTCAATATATCCCTCTCAGAGCTCAGCCCAGCCACCTCAGTCAGAAGCCTCACCCCCTCCCTTTCTATCAGCTCGATCCAGTAAAGTCCGCGGGAGAGCGGACGAACGCCCGCTCTCCCGGCGCGCGCACCGGCCCCTCGCCGGTGCGCGCTATCCAGTATTTAAATGAGGCGACGCGGTGCAAACGGGGAAAAGGAGGCGCTAGGGACACTAGCGCGTCCCTAGCGCCTCCTTTTGGCCTGGAGCGGCGGCTGTCAGCGGGTTTGACAGCCGACGCTCAATTTTGCCGGCGTCGGTTCTCGAGCCCGCTGACAGCCACGGGCTCGGAAACCGGACGCCGGCAAAATTGAGCGTCCGGTTTTCGGCCCGACAGCCGCGGGCCGAATTCAAAATTTTTTTTTATTTTTTTTTTTACTTTTTTTACTTTTGGGGACCTCCGACTTAATATCGCTATGATATTAAGTCGGAGGGTGCACAGAAAAGCAGTTTTTACT
Source organism: Rhinatrema bivittatum (assembly GCF_901001135.1). Classification (NCBI taxonomy): domain Eukaryota; kingdom Metazoa; phylum Chordata; class Amphibia; order Gymnophiona; family Rhinatrematidae; genus Rhinatrema; species Rhinatrema bivittatum. The sequence continues at coordinate 359,567,359 of NC_042615.1, read as the reverse complement.
GCTTTTCTGTGCACTTCCCTGGCGCCGGAAGAAATTAGCGCCGACCTTTGGGCGGCGCTAATTTCTTAGAGTAAAATGTGCGGCTTGGCTGCACATTTTACTTACTGGATCGCTAGGGAATACCTAATAGGGCCATCAACATGCATTTGCATGTTGAGGGCGCTATTAGGTGCCGCGGGCGGGCCGCGTGTTTTCCTCCCCTTACTGAATAAGGGGTAAGGGAAAACACGCGTCCAGAGCAGGGTGACAGTGCGCTCCGACGGAGCACACTTTACTGGATCGAGCTGTATGACAGTAGCTTGCCTCCACTTCTCAGGGCCTCCCCCACTACAACAGGTGCTCATTGACTGTGTGCTACACAGTCTACTGCTTTTATGGTTCCTTAGGCTCTGCTCTGTGTACCTACTCCTGGGGAGAGGTGACCAGACGTGATCTTTACTGTCTGCTTCTTCCAGGGTTTAAGGAAAAGAAAATTAAGCCGTGGCCAAGACTATATGCATCACTGCTACAGCCAAGACTAGGGAGAGCCTGGCCCTTAATAGCACAGCTCCATATGGAATTCTGCTTTCTTACATGGAGCCAGAGCTGGTGCAAGAGTATTAGCCATTCTTGATAAACCTTACAGCCCCAATCCCCCCTCCCTTGCCCACACACACACAATTATAAGTTATGCATTTGTAATAAGATTTGCATGAAAAAAGGGCATTCAAAGTACCATCTTATGAAGTAAATATATCACAACATATATACTATCTTTACATGCACTGCTGTGGTGCCAACCAGAAAAACTTGTAAAAAAGATTGGAACTCATATGGTATTAGGGATATTCTAATATGTGACAGAGGTGGGCTTGGCCCTCAGAAAGCCATAAATAAACTAAATTACAATTATAATATATTAAACCTTACATACCAAATGTTATGCCTGTCAGTCGCAGACGGCTGCGACCATGAGTACTCACTGCTTACACCGCAGTCCTGCCCTCCGCGGGCCTGCCTACACCCCCGTGTTCCTCAGGTCTCCTTATGGCAGCATGAATGCCGCTACTTCCTACTTCGATGTTGGGCCTTCCTAGGCGCGCACGCGCGGGCGTCACAGGCCCTGCCTTTGAAGCCTCTTCGGCGGGAACCTCAGGGGCATCCCTGATTGATGATGTCTTCGGACACTTGTACTTAAGCTCCACATTCAGCCCCAGCAGGCCAACTTGGCAACAAGTTCCGTACAAGTGCTGTACTCCTGCCTAATATTCATGAGACGCTGCTACCTGCCTAGCTCTTGGACCCTGTCTGGCACCCACTCCTCGGGGGTCAGTGTGTGCTCCTACGGGGACTTTCTCCTCTGCCTACCCAGCTCCTCGGGCTGGCTCCGCGCCTCTTGGGTCCTACCATACTACATCCTACCATCCTACATAACGAAATTTACAAAGACAACAATTCATCCCTGGACAACATGATCTCAATTCGCAAATCACCCCGCTCTTCAAGATCTTCTGACAAATTACAGCTATTCATTCCTCCTCTCTCATCTGCAAAACTATCCTCTACTAGACATAGAGCCTTCTCTATAGCTGGACCAACAGAATGGAACTCTATCCCAGGATACCTAAGCTCCATCAAAGATTCCAAAAATTTCAAAAAAGAACTAAAAACATGGTTGTTTAGACAATCATACACAGAATGATATGATCTATATATTCCAATTCCAACCTTCATCTTGAACCCTAATACTTCTATTATAAGTTTATGCAAAAATTAAACCTGTATTGTCTCATTCTAACATGTTATACTCTGCTTTTGCCGAGATGTTATATATATATATTTTCTCTCTGTATTGTGTTATAATTTATAATTTATAACTGTTCATTGTATGAATTTGTTACACTGTAAACCGGAATGAAGGCACTCAGCTATATTTCGGTATAAAAAAGAATATAAATAAATAAATACCCAGCAACCAGCTCCTACTACTCAGGTCTCCCTTGGAACACTGCGGCAACCTGTGAGTTCCTTGGCTGGCCTTCCCCGCTCCTCGGGTTGCGCTCACCATTCAAGAGACTACCTTGAGCCTCCCCACTCCATGGCGTCTGCTTCAGGGTGTACAACCACCATCAGCTGTCCTGCTCCTCAGGCCTGCTTCTCCACTGGTCAGCCGGTTCTCCGATCTCCAGATACTTGTCTACGTAAGCTACTGAGACCGGGTTTGGATTTCCCTGCCTCGTGGGTTGGCCTGCGCCTTCCAGTCTACATCCACTACGCTGCAGCTCCGCCCCTCGGGGCTGTCTTCCCGGAGAACCTTTTGCAAGGCTATTCCTGTGCCTACCGTTCCGCGGTCTGTCTGGTGCTTCTCTCTCTTCAGGGCCTCACTCCAAGTACTGCTTTCAGTCTGTTACCCTACGGGGTCACTTCCTGGTCTCTGAGGATCTCCCCACTACTGTGCCCAGATCTTCCTGCTGCATCTATAACTTGCGTCCTGACGGTGCGGACCTGTGGGGCTCCTCCCCATAGGCTGAAACAACTAGCACCTCGGGCCAAGGGTCCACATATCCACAAATCATAACACCCAAAGAGCACTAACTGCCAACACTCAAACAATAACAACCCTACTCATGCAAATGCAACACTGCAATTACACCAAGCCCTAAAAACATCAATAAACCTATTAAAAGGAAAACACAACAAGCTGACCTACTATATATATCCCTACATAGAAACTATACCTTAATAGAATATCTCACCCAGTCTGGCACAGGCAGAACACAGACAAATACAGAATAACTAGACCATAAAAGTATACGTAGACACAGAACTGAACTGGAAACCACAACAAGCGAAACGCTGTATATAAAAAAACACAAACATAACTATTCTTCATAAAACAATAAAACCAAGAAATAAAACATAATAGTAAAACCATATTAAACAAAAGAACAAATACTTAAAATAGAATATTCAATAAGTAAAAACTCATACCTTTTTTTTTAATTTACTGTTTTTAATTTTTTTTTTTTTAGTGTTTGGGAGACTTTTCAAACATACCCAGTAATTAAACTAGTAATGATTAAAAGAGAAATACCCTGATCTCCATACCTGGGAACATCTGATTTCCAGTAAATCCTAAAATTGTCATAGATTTAATGAAGAGAGGGAAGTGCGCAAATTCTCTTCTTCCTCCCATTCTCACTCACATACACAAACTCTTCCCTCACACACAACAGCCCCACCCTCCCGCCACACACGCAAGCAAGCTGCCCCCTCCCCCCACACACACATATAAACTGGTTGCCCCTTCTTCCTCCCACACACATAAGCTGGCTGCCATCCATACACACACACAAATTCAAGCTGGCTGCCTCACACACACACACACACACACAAATTGTGCCTTTTCTTCTTCTTCAGCCACCACCAGCTTGGGATCCGGTGGCAATTTGCATCCTCTTTTTTGATTTCTTCACCACCTCCAGTCTGAGCTGCAGCCTCCTTTCCCTTTCTTTGGCCACCACCGGCTGAGCTCCGGTGGCAGCACGCAGTCGCTCTTTTTCTTTCTCTGCTGTCACCGGCCTGGCCTCTGGTGGCAGCCTGCGGCTTCCTTTTTTTTGGATGGTAGCGGGCTGGGCTGTGGCCACCATTCCCTTTCTTTGGCCCCTGCCGGCCTGGGCTCCAGCAGCAGCACGCAGTCTCTTTTTTTTCTTCATTGGCCACCACCAACAGCCCACGGCTTCTTTTTACTTTCTCTGCCACTTCCAGCCTGGACTCTGGCAGTAGCCCTCGGCCTCCTTTCTCATTCTTTGGCCACCACTGGCCTGGGCTACAGCAGGAGTCTCTCTTTTTTTTTTCTTCCTTAGCTGCACTCGTGCCCTTCGCTTAATTTCTTGGCTGCCAGCAGCCTGCACTCTTGGCGGCCCACTGCCTCCTTTTTTTGTTTTCCTGCTGCCACCAGTCTGAGATACGGAGGCGACCCCAGCCTCTCCTCTTTCTTCGGCCACCAATGAAATGAGCTCTGGTGATGGCTCCTCTGGGCCCTTCTTTATATGCTAACTGGAGTCCTGGGGATACTGTAAACAGAGGTCACATGGCCAATTTGATCGGCCCACCAGGGCGTGCCTGAAGCCCTGAGAGGCCAATCCACCCCTGACAGAGACTGCTGGAGTGAAGAGATTGCTGGCTTGGTCGTCCTGGTGTAACCGTCTCTTTTTAGTCAGTAAGGAGGTCCAGACAACTGATCCGTAAAGATAGACTTTTATTGCCAGCAAGATGCAGCTAAGACAAAGGCTCAGTACAACTGCATGCCCCTCCCCTCCAGGAGCAGACTCTTATGCACTTTACAGTTCTTATCTTTTACACATGCGTCCTAAGCATTGCTGAGCAAGCATATTCCGGCTGAAGGGGCTACTGGCCCCCTCCCTAGACACCCTGGAACTTTCGTGAAACTTCTCCCAAGTTCTGCAGGAGAGGCTGCTGGGACTTGCAGTTCTGGAAAGGAATTCGCGAGTCTGCAGTAATACAGCCCATCACATAATACATCCATTGTTCTAATCTAGGTTACAGCAGTGAAAGCTTATCAGAGAATAAGAACAGCGAAGCCAAAAAAAATGAAAATGTGCAATGTGCTGACAGAGAGTTTCTCAATGTCCTAATTACAGCTGTATTGCAGACTGTAAGTAAACCCGTCATGAAGCAGGGAATTCTGGTACATGAAGTCCTTTGTCAGGTTGAAGCGTTCAGACTCCTTCATTCCCCCCTTTGATACTTATCATTCTTTATGAAAAGTATCACACCATCACAACGCAACTGTGGAGCTGAAAGAAACAGAAACAAGAAAAATTAGCAATTTGAGTTCTCAGGGGGCCCTAATTTCCCAAACAGTCCGATGGTTTCTTCACGGGTTTGAGACGGATGGGCCCTAATGGCTCCACCCCCCTTTGTAGCCCGAACTTGTCATGTATGGGAAGATGGCCCAGGATAAAACATGAGGATGGTTAAACAGGTTCTATAGGCTCAGAGGAATACATGTACAGTAACAGGAGCTACGTGGCTGTTTTGCGTTCAGCAATGTCCTTCATCACCCGACGAAGGCGGTTTGAGCAAGAAAGGAATAATTCAGGGTCCTAAAAGACAAAACAGAATTAAACTGGCTGGGATAACAAACAAGCTCTTAAATCCATCGATCATGGAAAACCAACCACGGAATCCATTGGCCCATCCCAAGCACTATTCCACTGCTGGACAGGGATGTGTGCCATCTTGACCATGCGATCAGTGATGTCTTGGATAACCTTGTTTTGGTCATCTACCTGTAAACAACAATTGGAGAGGTTAAATGTTCCACAAACCCTCCTTCCTGGGCCAGAGGATAATCTAAAACCAATCTATTCTGGTACACTGCAGTCATAATTTTGGTATTTTGTTTTGCCCAGAGTTTAAGAGCGAAAGCAGTCGTTGGTGATGAGCTCCAGGACTGCCTGAAGCCTGATTGTTCAGTTGTTTTCCCTCTATAATGCTCCATGCACTTGAATTGTAAGAAAGGCATATTTAGAGTCTGTATAGATATTTACAGTTTTTCCTTCTGCCAACTGCAGAGCTCGAGTTAGGGCAATTAGTTCAGCTTTTTGTGCAGACGTTCCTGGGGGAAGAGGTTAAGCCTCAATGATTTCATCTTCGGATACAACAGCATATCCAGCAGAACGTATCTCATGAATGATTTGGCTGCTCCCATCAGTGAATAAAGTCCAAGCTCCTTGCCAGGGTTGATCCTCAGGTCTGGTCTACTGGAATGTATTGTAGTCATGACTTCTTCACAGTCATGGGCAACTGGTTCAGGTGCCGGCATAAGAGTGGCCGGGTTCAAATTTTTGCTGTCTTGTATTTGAATTTCAGGTGTTTCACACAGTAAGGCTTAATACTTGACGAGACGTGAATTAGTCATCCATTTTGGTCCATGGGTCTCTCGTAGTCCTTGAATAGTAAGAGGAGTTGTTACTTGTAAAGTCTGTCCAAATGTTAGCTTAACAGCTTCGGATATCAGTAAGCATGCAGCAGCAATGCTTCGAAGACAACCTGGCCATCCTTTTGCAACATTGTCCATTCCTTTTGACAGATATGCAACAGGTCGTTCCCATGAGCCTAGAGTTTGAGTCAATACCCCAATGGCCATGCCTTTCTTTTCATCGACGAATAGATGGAATGGCTTCATTACATCTGGCAATCCTAGAGCAGGTGGTTCAATCAAGGCATCTTTCAGTTGTTGTAAGCTTGTCAGTTCATGGGTTTCCCACTGAAAAGGCTGAGATTCTGCCTCCTTTCCCCGCAGCTTGTCGTACAGGGACTGGGCAATGACAGCGTAGTTAGCAATCCACAGTCTACAGTATCCTGCAGCTCCAAGGAACGCTCGGAGCTCTTTCTTGCAAGTGGGTACAGGTTGACCTCGTATTGAACTGGTACGGGATATTCCAAGGCAGCGGGTACCTTCCCGGATTTGGAATCCCAGGTATTCTACTTCCAATTCACAAATTTGCACCTTCTTTTTACTTGCACAGTATCCTTTTGAGTACAACGTCTTTAGTAAGTGGAGTGTGGCTATAGCACATTCGTGATACATTTCACGAAACAACAGAAGGTCATCCACATACTGTATTACTGGCCCATACGTGACTTGGTACATCTTCAAGTCTTTTGCCAGTTGCTCCCCGAACATCGTGGGTGAGTGCTTAAATCCTTGCGGTAAGCGAGTCCATGTGTACTGCTGCTTGATTCCAGTTTGTGCATTTTCCCATGTGAAGGCAAAGATCTTCTGGCATTCTTCTGCTACTGGAACGGAGAAGAAAGCGTCTTTGAGGTCAATGACACTGTACCACTTGGAGGTAGGGGAAACTTGAGCCAAGATTGAGTATGGATTTGGTACAAGGGCTACTAGATCTGCTACTTGATTATTCACTTTCCGTAAATCTTGTACAGGTCGGTAGTCAGAAGAACCGGGTTTCTTTACGGGCAGTAGAGGGGTGTTCCAAGCAGATCGGATTCGCCTGAGAATTCCCAAATCATACAGTCTTTGCAGATGTACTTCAATTCCTTCTCTGGCCATATATGGAATGGGGTATTGAGGTTGATTGATCACCTGTGCATTCTGCTTCATCTCTATCCATATGGGGGTAGCGTCGATAGCTATTCCTCCCGGGATCTGTTCGAACCATACTTGGGGTACACTATCCATCAGTTGTCTTCGTTTTTGTTGAGGGGGGGTGTTGTTTTCATATCGATGTTCGATGGTTCGTTCGACTATGGGAAGATGTAGTCTCCATTCTTCTTGGAGGGGACAGATGAGTATCACTGGATGGTCCCCGAAGGAGGCTTTAACTTCCCCTGTTGGTTGAAATCTCAATGTGGTCTGAGGCTTACACAGCAGGTTCCATCCGATAAGGGTCCCGCCTACTTGTATACTTCATTTTTTCTGCAGAGGGGCAGTGAGTACCTGACCTGAGGCACCCACTATAGAAACAGTCTCTTTCGTCGGGGGGGCCGATTGGTGCAGTCATGACAGATCGTTGGCCTCTGAGTCCAACAGGCCCCTGATTTTTGTTGTGTTACCTCGTGGATCTCCACCAGAGGGTCAGTGGGGATTCTTCCCTCCCGGTCTCTTCAGGCTGTATGCTCCTTGTCGCCTCCCCCGCCATCTGCCAGTGGGGGTTGTCCAATCTCCATACTGCTAGCCATCATCTACCTTAATAATTAATACTCTCCTCGGCCCCTTTGTGTAGGTGCAGGTCCATTTTTGTCGTTAGTATTCACTGCAGGGCTCCCGTATTTCTTTTGCCATTCTTCACAGTCTCTCTTCCAATGGCCTTCATTTTTGCAGTACGCACACTGATTCTTTCCCAAAGGGGGGTCTTGTTCCCCCTCCTCTTCGCGGTCTGCCATTGTCTTGGCTCCTTCCCGTCCGCGTGTCCTCGAGAGCGGCGGCTAACAGTCACTTTCTCCTTCATGTCTCTACTTGCTTCTCTCTTTTCTCTTCCACTTCTCTATTTCCACATACCTGGTCTGCTATAGCTTTTAACTGGCTGAGGCTCATGCCCTCAAAGCCTTCGGCCTTCTGCAGGTTCTTTCGGATGTCAGGTCTATTATTAAGTTCCTGGTTGCAGGGACGGGCCCCTTTTCTTCTCTTCCTGATCCCTGTTCCCATACATCTCAAAATACGATGAAAAGATCCAGTCCATCTGGAAATTGAATAGGTGACCTGCGCCTGGAGGCAAATCAATTCTGACGAGGCTGAGAAGCTGCAAAACATTGCTTCCTTCATACTTGTAAGTTTGACATTGGGTTAATTCAATAAAGTCAACCTGGATCTGCAGGCAAGGATCCAGGGGGGGCACTTTAGGTGTGCAGGAGTGATGATCAAACCCTTGGAAGCCTTGTACCAATTACATTGCAAACACTAAGAACATATGGTAATAGCCAGAGCCCAGCCCCCACCAGTGGTCAAAGAACATAATTGCAATATATATATATATATATGTGTGTGTGTGTGGGCTACTACTTTATCATTTGGGCCGACTCATATTTGCTCTTGTTCCTAATCTTGCATAGTGGCCCCTTCTCTTGCCCACAACTTCCAATAATCCTTATCTTGCGCCTGCCACTGAATCAAAATTTGTAATATTAAGTCTTTGTTTTCTCTGTGTTTTTTTTTTTTTTGTTTTTTTTTTTACAAACGGCATCCTGTAATTCCCACAGTCAGAACTGCAGCTGTCTTATCTTGCCGCTTGCTATGCTCTGTATATTTAACAAAGCTTTAACAAAGGTCCCATTCTTAATCATTTCTCCTCTAATTTTCCCAGAGACAGCTTCAAAATAAACTGCGTAAGCAAAAGAGAGTTCATAGTTTATCATGCGTTCCAATGTAACTTTTAAATAACAGATAATATATAGGAGACAAGTAAGAACAATAATTAACATGGTATTAGAGAATAGAAAGATAAGCATAGGGAGGACACTGGGATAGAAGATATGAGAAAACTAAAACTTCTGATTAGCAATGCCAGCATTGAAACGCACAGCCATATTGAATGCCTACGCACTACGTACTGACACGCAGTGGGACGCACCACCATTCCACTTTGTACTGTAACAATTAATTTGCTGCTATAAAATGTCTTAAAAATAGCCTGCATCATAAGGCACTAAATGATTTGTAAGGGACCCTTGGTTCTGGTATTTCTTTGCAAGTAGCAATCCTTTGTCAGATTACAGACAGTTTTAGCAAGGACCTTGGAGAATAAATTTAATCAGCAGAAACTTGGAGCTACAATCTTCCTTTCTTTTAATTAACATACCACAATTCTATCTTTATTCACATACGCACACCATCAACTAACTTTCAATAATGTTCTGTTAAAACAAACGAAACAATTTTTCTTTCTCTTTGTCTTCATTCACCCAGGCTAGCCCAATGTCCCTTTTTTTTTTTTTTTTTCCTTTCTCTTCTCTCTCTGGCTCGATCCCCTCCTCTCTCCTGTAATTATCTCTGCCGTTAACCCTTAACTGCCATCAAGTTCTAAACTTCAACACCAGTAAATGCATTCTCAGTAATCAAATCAGTATTTTAACTTAACACTGTACATTAATTTGTTGTATAGTAGTCTTGTGCAGCATCTGTAAACCAAAATCTCTTCTTATTAGGGTTTAAAACAATTAAAAAAAATCCCTGGTACATGTGCTTGCAATTCACAGATAGCAGTTATCAAAAGAAATAATGCATTTGATCACAAAAAGAAATTTGTCTAACCGATCTACCACAGTAGAATTTTTTTTTTTTTTTTTTTACAGGTACCTTACAGACAGACAGACACTGGGGACTTCCGGTTCCCCATTTTGCGTACTTGAGTTACCATTACGAGGGCGGCTCCCTCTACTAGCTTCTTTGCCCACGATGGAGGATTTTCAATAACTGCGATCCACGCGGTTATGTATGGTATATCCTCAGGGCAACCCGGGTTTCCTTCTCGTATGACTATTTTATGGACCCGTGTGGCCGTTTGGAAATTAAAAGTTCCTGTAGGGGGCCAATTTACACAGAAACCGGGCCACCTATGGGTACATTGTTGAATCATTCCGGGTTTAGTACATTTATGTTCATCGAACACTTCGCTATAGTGTTCCGTCATGACTTTTAACGGAGTCGACCCGCTCCCTCCCATTAGGATAGAATCACAGACAAAGGAGGGAAGGGAAGACGGATAGGTAAGGGGTCCGTATCCGTCAGACACAAAGGGTCACAATCGCCCCGACTAGGACGCGGTCAGCCCGGCCTAGAACTGCGAGGCCATTCACTCTCTTTCACACAACAAGAAACCTATTCCCACTATCGTATACGTTTACTTATTATTTCCATACATATCATCCGCGTGGTCTTCGGAATGTAATTCCTACTAACACACTGCGTGGGGTGTGATCAAGGCCCCCTCGGTCAGCCAGAAAAGACCGGGCTAGTTCCTTAGCTAGCTAGTCTTTACTTATTTCCATATTCCCATAATACTCGCCTGCAGGGGTCTTCCGATCGTCATGAAAGCCTTCTTCCCGGATCATCAACCCAGAGGTCCCGGCAGAATTTCTGTGGAACGATCCCCTCAGAAACCTGATCGCTGAACTCAGCGGTGGCCACTCACCAGGTGTATCAGGGGGACTGCTCCGCCACCAAACTACCGGACCTTCTGGAGAGCTAAAATAGCGTCTCCGGTACCTCCTGGCTGAGCTCGCCAATGTAACCGTCTCTTTTTAGTCAGTAAGGAGGTCCAGACAACTGATCCGTAAAGATAGACTTTTATTGCCAGCAAGATGCAGCTAAGACAACGGCTTAGTACAACTGCATGCCCCTCCCCTTCAGGAGCAGACTCTTATGCACTTTACAGTTCTTATCTTTTACACATGCGTTCTAAGCATTGCTGAGCAAGCATATTCCGGCTGAAGGGGCTACTGACCCCCTCCCTCGACACCCTGGAACTTTCGTGAAACTTCTCCCAAGTTCTGCAGGAGAGGCTGCTGGGACTTGCAGTTCTGGAAAGGAATTCGCGAGTCTGCAGTAATACAGCCCATCACATAATACATCCATTGTTCTAATCTAGGTTACAGCAGTGAAAGCTTATCAGAGAATAAGAACAGCGAAGCCAAAAAAAATGAAAATGTGCAATGTGCTGACAGAAAGTTTCTCAATGTCCTAATTACAGCTGTATTGCAGACTGTAAGTAAACCCGTCATGAAGCAGGGAATTCTGGTACATGAAGTCCTTTGTCAGGTTGAAGCGTTCAGACTCCTTCACTGGAAACACAGTTCCTGATGATAGCTGGGAAAATCAGATGCAGTATACATATGTTGCTACAATTAGTGTCGGTTCATACCCATCCTTGGTACATCATTTGCATGCATATATGGAGGTGCGGAGAGGAATGCTAGTATTTTATTATCTGCGCAGTAGGAGATGCACAGTGTATAAAATACTGTGTATTTCTGCCCCAAACATACTCGAGTATGTTTCAGTACATTCAAATATTACCAATATCAGAAAATGCATTCTTTCTCTACCCATTTTATAAACATGCATGCTTATATTTTACACACATTCAATTATGGCACTGCATTAGTAAACACCCAGGATTAAATGCAGAGGCAAGTATTTTATAAATGTGCAAGTACTTAGAATCACCAGTTTGCCAATGCATTCACCAGGTCACCCAGTTCTCCAGTTCACTTAGACCTCCCACCCAAAACTGCAGCCAACAAGTCTGATTTCACTTGCTAATACAGCTGTAAAAGAGTACAAACAAGTCTGGTAATGTTTACATGTATGTCTCTTACAAAGTAGCCACCACCGTGTGTACTTTTGAACCCTGCACCGGAATGGCGCAGCTCACCCCTTTATTCCATGGCAAAATGTGCGCATGAAACCAAAAATAAGCACGTACTCTAGCCGGTTATAAAATAGCAAATACATGCATATTTATTTATTTAAAATGTTTTTTCTGTGCGTACATGCTACCTGTGCACGCATTTCCTGTTTTTACGCACAAAACCCCTTTGAAAATTCACTCCTTGAAATAGGAATGTAGGTAAGCAAAGGGACCAGGAAGATGCCAAAGAAGTTGTGACAAACATGAGCTTATTTATTTATTTATTTATTTTATTAAAAAAACTTTTATATACCGGTATTTAGTATGCATACATCATACCGGTTTACAATGTAACTTAAAAGGCAGAAATTACAATGAACAGGGAGGGCGAACAAGGAGGAGTATACAAAGAGCAGGAGGTGGAGGAGTTAAAGCAATAAATAAAACTGCAACGGACTATTTACAGGAATATACAAGGCGTAGGCAAGATACTTGCGGAAGTCAGTGTACTTAATCAGGGTAGGCTTGTCGGAAGAGCCATGTTTTAAGTTTTTTTCTGAACTTGGCGTAACATGGCTCTAGCCATGGGTGCAAGACATCCGGAAAGTAATTTAGATACTTCTTGCATAGATTTAAAATTCAGTTACCAATAGACTTTATACCAATTTTCAAAACCAAAGTGCATGTGTACTTTCACTTTGAAAATGATGCCACCAACAACTACCCGCATACAATTACACATGCTAATTTGTGTGCAGATTTTTTTCTTTGAGGAAAAATACATGTATACTTTTGAAAATGCAAAAGCATGCATATAAGTGCAAACCCTTATCCAAACATTTGCCCGCCCCCCACCCAGGAATGCCTCTTGTCACTGTGGGTAAAAGAATGCACAGGATGGGTAACTTTCAGATTCCTCCGCGTGGCAGACTATACGTGCATAGGTGCTGCCTGGTGATCTACGTTACTATTTTATAACCCACATGTATCAGATATGCACGTATCAAAAAATATGCTCATCTCCACTCCGCAACATACGCACACATGTATGCTTATGCACAGAAACATTTAATACACATACTTTTCCTACCTAGTTTTAAAATATACACACAAGTGTTTTATGTGCGAAAATAACGTAGGACTTGTGTAAAACCCGATTTACACGCCTAAATCGATATATGTGACAGCATACACATGTAATCGAAATTAACCAGTTTATCAATTACTCCAGCAGTTCATCCAATCCTTCTCCAAATCATCGAGACCCTCCTGGTTCTTCAGCTAGTCACAGATGTATTAAGTTAGTCTAATAAAAAAAAGTGTCACCTACAGTTGATTTTTTGAAGTATATATCTGTATATTCAAGTGGAAAACACTTATAACTACTACACTACTTCATACATATATAAATGTTGTATGCTGAAATGAAAAAAACATCTGGTTTGTGTCTGCTATAGAGGCGTTCTGCGCAACAGCTGCTCTGTTTGTAACAGGAAACTTCCCCACACAGCAATAGTGGCAGGTGCTCCTATGCCTTGCTGTGACACTAGACTGCTCACGGTTTTGATGGCACTTTAGGGGGATGGTCAAGTTTTAAACGTCTACCTCGATAACATTAGTGAACCCTGCAGAGACTAGCAACTAAACCTCATCCCCCCTTCCTCCCAAACCAAAGTCTGCTTTTCATGATATCCACAGTGAATATGCATGGGCACATCTGCATAATTTAGGATGAAGAGTCAGGTTGCTGTGCATGCCAGTGTATCTCTTATATGTTCATTTAGATATCCTGAACTCCAGACCAGCTAGGGAATGGAGCGGCAAGACAAGGATTGGGTAGAGTACCACAGAAATAAACAGAAGCAGATGACCTTATGGAGGCTTGGGAAGAACCCAACTCCTATTTTGAAGTACAGTCTTCCCAGCCTGAGAGGATGGGAGTTTGGGATTCAATTGATCTATTTTGATTCTTCATTCCCCAATAACATATATTAATTTTTCTAGATATGTGTTTGTATTCACATGTGTCTTTCCTCTCTATAGGGCAGTTTGTGATGGAGCACCACACCATTCCAGATGTCAAATCTGTTATAAAAGCTCCAGATCATCTGGGTGGTATCGAGTTTGACTTGCAGCCTGTATGGCGTGCTCAGACTTTTGACTCGCCATATCAACTCTGGAGGGCTACCAGCTCCTATAGCAGGTAAGAAAGGAGTAATGAGAGAATGGAGGTCATTTGCATTTTGTATTACATATGAGTATGCCAGAAAAAAATGTGTAGTTGGGGTCCCTTGCTTGCCAAAACGTACACTTCACAATATAAGGTAATTTCCTAGCGTGTAGCCAGATGGACTCAGGACCAATGGGTTTATGCTCCCCTGCCAGCAGATGGAGACAGATTCAGGCTTCAAAGCTGACGTCACCCTAGATACACCCCTGCAGTGACCTCAGCCTTCCAGTATTTCTCCATCTCCAGTAGATGCGGACATACTTTCCCTATGGGGATTGCTGTACCTTTTGGAAGAAGAAATTCTACTTTTAAATTGGAGAAAAGATTGAGCCCCACTCTCCTGCAGTGATACCTAAAGGTCCATCCCCCAGTTGAGAATTCCTGAGGTGATTTCCAAGATCCCTCAGAGATGTGCCTTGGTCTGGTAGCCGGTTCCCGGCATGGACTTGCTACTTGTTTAGCTGAAAGGCAGTGGATGCAGGAAGCTGAGTGCGGGCAGCCCCCAACCATCTCTATACTTAGCCGGTAAGCGCTGAGCCCAGGTAAGTAAAAAAAAAAAAAGAGAGAGAGAAGAGGATTTTCTCCCGATTCAGAGGCGTTGGAGGTGTTTCAGTAAAACTTCCTCCGGTCTCCTTGCTCGGTGCGCCATACCAACGTCGTTCCCGATCCCATTGGGATAAGGGGAAGTGAGCTTCTGAGCAGGTTGAGCGGCCCTCCCCGTGGGTTAGGCCCCGCTTTAGGCTTGGTCGGCACACCACTTGATAGGCTATGGCGGAGCCATCTTGCACTCATTTTTGTGCTTGTATTACCCGCCATAGAGCTTCAGTACGCACAGCGCATGTTGGCACCTAGCACACAACTTACTAGGCGCAGAATACAAGTAAACCCGGGTGCACAGGCTGTGCGTGTGGCCGCGAAGGCACCCGAAATCTGTGCACATAGAATTTTAAGCACGAGCCTTCTGAACACTCAGTTACAGTTGCCAATGGCTCCGACAGCAAAGAAACATAAGCACCTTTCTCTCGGCGCCGCTTGTCATATTAGAGCTGCACAGTCTGACCTGGATTCTTGCTTATGTCAACACTGTGAGGAAGCCCAGGGAGAGGTGGCATCCCCTGACTTTGCTAAGCCCGGCTCCTCCCATTCAGAGGATGGGCAGCCACAGCCTTAACCAGAAGTACCCAGGATTTGTGTAACCCCGGGCCTGGGTTATCCATGGGAGAGGGAAATTTTGCGGCACCTACCCCAGTACCTCCTGGGCTAGGCATGGACCCGGCCGCCTTCTCTTGGGTGGAATTCCTTCAAGGCCTTCAAGCCTTCATACAGCCACAGTCTGCTACCTCACGTGCCCCTGTCCGGACAGAACCTCGGCTGGTAAGCCCTCCCTTTCCCAGTCTTATCTGCAGACCTCGAGGCATGTCTCAACTCACTAAGAGTATCCCTGGCAGGGACCGGACAGCACAGATGAAGAAGACGATCCAGATTCCTTGGAAGATGGAAAAATCCCCCCTGGTTTAGAACCATATCGGCACTCCCTGTCACCTGTTATACTGCATTGAGAGAGAATAATTTCCTAGCTGTTGTCCCTCCCGATGCAGCCAGCTTGGCGAAACACGGGGTCCATGTTGGGAGACCTGTGCAGTTATATTGAAATGTTGTATGTTTAAACAGTGGAGTTGCCATATTAAAATACAAAATTATTATTACAGCGTATTTTGGATCTACAAGAAATTTTGTCTGTGCTTGTCATGTATTAACTGTCATATAAAGTGCAGCCCCAGCTCTTGTTGGTTTTTTGTTAGAACCATATCGGACCATTTTACGGTTTTTCCATAGAGACGAATTGCCAGCCCTGATTTCCCAGACCCTGAAGATGGTGGGAGTTCCTGGGGCGGATTCTATGATGGAACCAAAGAAGAATCCCTTTCTGATTTCCCTATGGAAGCTACTTTCCAGTACTGGAAGCCATCCAGTTGATTGACCTGAAATGGGATGCCCAAGAAGCAAGTTTTAAAGTTGAACAAGCATTAGAAGCTCTGTACCCACTGGATCTGGCAGCGAGAGAACGATTGCATTTCCCTAAAGTGGATGCGCTGATCTGTGCTGTCTCTGAGCGAACAACTATCCTAATGGAGGAAGGAGTAGCCTTAAAGGATGCGCACGATAGATGGATGGAGTCCATCCTTAAACAGGCCTTTGACGCAGTAGCAATCACCTTACTGATTGCTTCTTGTGCCTTGGTTGCTCGTTCGTGTCTGCTCCTCTCTCGGCAGTTAGAGGACTCGGGGGCAAATTCCAGAGCGGTTATGGAACCCGCCGCCACCTTTTTAGCTGATACGGGCTCGGACCTAGTCAGTAACTTGGCCAGAAGAGTGGCCTCAGTGGTGGAGGCCAGAAGACAACTATGGCTGTGGAATTGGTCAGCAGATGCAACCTCCAAACATATCTCATAAAGATTCCCTTTAAAGGATCACTTCTCTTCAGAAGCGAACTGGAAAAGCTGCCCAATAAATGGGGTGAATCTCCAGTACCCTGGCTACCATAAGATAAGAGAAAGCAGTTACAGTGCCCCCTTGCCCATGACTGGTCGATCCAGGGGCTCCCTTCGCTTTCGCCCCTACAGAAACTCAACATTTCAGAGGTCTCAGTCCTTTTGGAGTTGGCAGCCCAAAAGAGGGTCAGCTTCAGGTTCATCCCAAATCCCCCATTGAAGTTTTGCTGAACCACCCTTGGAACAAGGAGATAGGGGGTCGACTGTCACTCTTCTACCAACAGTGGGTGGAGATCACTTCAGACAAATGGGTACTGGAGGTCATATGAGAAGGATATCTGCTGGAATTTCACAGCACTCCTCAGGACATATTCATGATATCTCCTTGCCACTCCCAGCACAAGAAGCAGGCAGTACTGGGAGTGGCAGGCTCCTCATACCTGCACCCCAGGAAAATATGGGGCGTTATTCCATCTATTTCATTGTACCCAAGAAGTAAGGTTCCTTTCGTGCTATCTGGGACCTCAAGAGTGTCAACCAACATATATGAGTGATTCATTTCCGCATGGAAACCCTACGCTCCATAATAATGGCCGTACAGTCAGGAGAGTTTTTAACATCCCTGGACCTATCCGAGGCCTACCTACATATTCCAATCCGGCAAGAACATCAACATTTCCTATGCTTTGCAGTACTGGATCGCCATTATCAGTTCCGGTACTGCCCTTTGGCAGGGCCACCGCCCCCAGAACATTTTACAAGATTATGGTGGTCTTAGCAGACCTGAGCAAAGTCTGTGGAAAAGAGTCTCCGGGTGACCAACAGGGTGTCCTCCTTACTTCAGGAACTTGGTTGGGTTGTAAACCTGAACAAAAGCAGTTTCAAACTCTCCCAGTCCTTGGAATATCTGGTAGTCCGGTTTGACAGTAAGTAGGGCAAGATCTTCCTCCCGACCCCACAGATAAGGAAGTTCATGTCCCAAGTACATTTGTTGATGAACACAATATGCCCGATGGTGTGGAGCTATCTTCAAGTCCTCAGTTTGATGGCGGCAACCCTAGAAGTAATGCCATGGGTGAGGGCACACGTGTGACCACTTCAGCGCTCCCTGATTTCACGTTAGAACCCGCTGTCTCAAGACTATTCAATTTGCCTCCACTTACCGATGGAGGTATGTTCTCGGCTCCAGTGGTGACTGCAGGAAGCTCATCTGGGAAGGGGTGTACCCCTGTTCCCTCTGAACTCTCTGGTCCTCACAACAGACACAAGCCTCCAGGGCTGCAGAGCTCACTGTGAGGAACTGACGGCCATGGGGCATTGTATCAAGGAAGAGGCCCTCTAGAACATAAAACGCCTGGAAGCCCAGGCAGTCAGATTGGCGTGTCTACAATTCAGCCACATACTCCAGGGTCAAGTGGTCGGCCTAATGTCGGATAACGCAACAATGGTAGCCTACATCAACCAACAGGGTGGTACCAAAAGCCAGCAAGTGTCATAGGAGATAGATCTCCTTATGGAATGGGTGGAAATACATCTACAGATGATCTCAGCCTCCCACATCGCAGAAAAAGACAACGTCAGAGCAGACCTTCTAAGCAGGGAGAGTCTGGATCCAGGAGCGTGGACGTTGTCAGTCAAAGTCTTTCAGCTGGTAGTAAATCGCTGGGGTCTCCTGTCCATCGAACTGCTGGCCACATCTCACAATGTGAAGGTTCTCCAGTTCTTCAGTCGCAGAAGAGATCAGTTGACCCTGGGGATCGACTCTCTTGGTCAGACCTGGCTGGAAGAAGATCTGCCTTCCATCTGTGGCCCCACCTAGGCAGGGTAATTCACAGAATCGAGCGCTACAGGGGATTAGTCCTACTAGTAGTTCCAGAGTGGCCTGGGCGTCCATGGAATGCGGACATGCGGAGACCCCTGGGCTTCCCATCACACAGGAACCTGCCACAGCAGGGACTGGTCCTTCACAAGGATCCAACTCTAATTCTGTCTTGAGGGCTCGCCTGATGAAGCGAGGATATTCGGCAGCAGTAATTGCCATGTTACTCCGCGCATGGAAGTTCTTTACGTCCCTAGCATACATGCGGGTTTAGAGAGTATTTGAGGCCTGGTGCGAGGAATGTAGTGTTTCCCCTTGGATAGTCAAAATCCCACTAATTCTGGAATTTTTGCAGGACGGCTTGAATAAAGGTTTGACCCTTCCTTGAAGGTCCAGGTAGCAGCTCTCTCCTATTTCAGGGGTGAAGGGAACGGAACCTGCCTGTTGGCTCATCTGGGCATGGCCTGTTTTCTCAAAGGGGTGAAACATCTCCAGCCACCCCTATGATGGCGGTTCCCTTGTGGAATCTTAATCTAGTATTGGAGTTTTTGGCAAGGCCTTCTTTTGGCCACTGCACAGTTTTTCCTTGCGTTTATCAACCCTGAAAACGGTGTTCCTGGTGGTTATATGCTCAGCACATCACATCTCTGAACTACAGGCATTGTCATGTTGGGAACTGTTCCTCCAGATAACTCCAGGAGCATTACCACTTTGTACCATTCCATTCTTCTTGCCCAAGGTAGTCTCAGAGTTTCATTTGAAACAGTCCATTTTGTTGCCATCCCTAGATAAGCAACAGGACACAGAAGAAAACCACCTCCTCCGGAATTTGAATGTCAGTAGGCTTTTGGTGCGGTATCTGGAAGTTTCAAAACCGGTCCGAAAGATGGACCACCTGTTTGTCCTTCACGGTGGAAGGAAGCAGGGAGAACCAGCTTCGCAGGCCACCATAGCTGGCTGGATTAAGAAAGTGGTCACAGGAATCTGCATGGGGGCAGGAAAGCCATTACCCCTTCAGGGTAAAGCTCATTCAACTAGGGCTCAGGCAGTCTTATGGGCAGAAGCTAGAATGCTGTCTCCTGTCGACATCTGCTAAGCGGCAATGTGGTCCTCCTTGCAAACCTTCTCCAGGTTCTATCGCCTAGATGTTCAGGCCCGGGAGGACGCAGCCTTTGTAAGGGCGGTGTTAACCGGACCGCGGGCAGCCTCCCGCCCCAATCGGGAGTAGCTTTTGTACATCCCATTGGTCCTGAGTCCATCTGGCTACACGCTAGGAAATGGAGAAATTCCTTACCTGATAATTTAATTTTCCTTAGTGTAGACTGATGGACGCAGCATCCTGCCCACGGCTGCCCAAGAATGGTGCCAAGGATTCACCTGTGTAGTGGATATCGATTCCAAGAGATTATGGGTAAGCCGTCATCCAGTCCCTAGATCAGGGCATCTATAATGTTACTGGGGTTCGGTGTTTGTTTAGTTGAGCACAGTTACGCTTATCCGGTTTTAATCAAGTTTTTAATCGGTTTTTTTTCGATAGTATGTCCACAGTGGCTTTTGAAAAGAATACTGAAATGCTGAGGTCACTGCAGGGGTGTATCTAGGGTGATGTCAGTTTTGAAACTTGACTCAGTCTCCATCTGCTGGCAGGGGAGCATAAACCCATTGTTACTAAGGCATTATCAGCTGTAACTCGTAATCCTCACAACAGAAGAATCACATTTGAGTGGAATGGGTAGTCTTTTCCATACCATGCAAGGTGAAAGGATTTAAAGCACAGATGTCAAACTCCATTCTTCAAAGGCTACAAACAGGGTTTCCTCAACAAATATTCCATTACTGTGCAGTCCAGTTGAGGTTATCAAATCCTTGTGATAGTGCAAGCATAGACAGTACAATTCTCATTGAACTTTCTTTCAAGCAGTTTAAAATGTTTTGCATGATGATTGAAGACCATTTGTTTTACATTTTATAACCAATTTAAGCCCAGTTTGGAAAATCCTTTGGATGAAAAGATTAAATAAGGACTATAGAGCAGATGTATTACAGATGTTTTAGAAATTTTATGTTAATAGATTTATTTTAGATTCTGTAATGTATGCTAGTCTTAAGTTTTACAATGTATGCTAGTCTTAAGTTTTACAATGTATGCTAATTTTAATTGTTCTTATCTGTTGTGAACCATTTCGATGGACTCTGAGCGACAGTATATAAAAAAAAGTTAAATAAATAAATGTGTATCAGTCCAGGATAGGCAGAACTAAAAAAATGCAGTTGTGTATACACAGATTAGATATATAGATACAAACTTAGCTCAGCCCATGGATTGGACGCCACATGTTGCTATAGAACATTTTGAAAGCAGCATCAAATATTTCCAAATGTTAAAATGCAAGAGCACTGAACCAGTCTCTTTTTACTCACTGATCAGACAGGTTTACTTCTACTACTATATGGCCAGAAGGGCTAAGGGATTTCTCCCATTTTGAGTTTATGTGAGAATGCTGAGCACTTTGAACCCCATGCAGATGTATAAAGGTCTCAGTCTACAAATATTTTCAGATGATGATAAAGATAATAGACAGCCCTAGTGCTGTAAGAATCACATGCAGTCAGTAAATTGGGAATTTGTTTCCCTATTAATTGTGGCTAGAGATTCTGCTTTTCCTTTTGGGAAACATAAGCATGCTGTCAGGTCTCGTTTTCGTCTATAATTTCATGCTTATCTGTTAAGGGGCAATTTTCAAATCTCTGCCAGTAGTTGCAAAGTCTGAAGTTACTTTTGCCCGTTGACTTCTGCACTAGTTCTCCAAGGGAGAGGACACACGTATATTCCCTTTGAAAATTGCCTTGAGAAAAAGTACACTCAGAGACTTGCACCTGCTTTTTCTGCAGGCATCTTTTCCCTTCAAAACAACCTGTGTAATTTCGAAAATGCAAAACTGCAGCTCCCCTGACCTTACCCTGCCTCTGATCCCATCTACTTTTCCTGGGGGGGGGGGGGGAAGGAATACAGGCAACATTGATTTGTGCATTCAAGGTGAGCTGTTTTCAGACTGTTCTTTTACCTGGCTAAATGGCTTTGAAAATGTTCCCTCCCCAAGTATTGCTGGAAGATTGTACATAAAAGACTGGGCAAAACCAGCAACTCTGAGCTTTTCTCCTCATGTATAGGATTCTGTGAGCCTGTTGTCATTGCTGGGGATTACCACGGAACTCCTGCTGATCTACTGTACCTTCACTCCTTCCTCATTTTGGAGAATTAACTCAGTATTCAATAAAGTGACAACTGTTCCCTTCTTCTTTTCCAGGAAGGACTACTCTGGCGAGTACACCATTCACTTAATCCCTTGCACGGTGCAGCCCACACAGCCCTGGATAGACCCGGGAGACAAGCCTCTGGCCTGCACAGCGCACGCTCCCGAAAGGTTGGGAAAATCTATTGTTTCACTAGCAGCATTAGCCAAACTGAAACCTGCACACTGTCACCAAGCACCTGCAGTAACATGAGACCAAAAGTAGGAAGGGGGGAGGGGGCAGATAGCTTTGGGTTCAGGAGCTTGCAAACCCAAAAGTGAAGCATTTTTTGTGTTCAAAGTTCATTTTTGCTCCAACTGTGATTTTTCTCTTCCCCCATCGGAACAAGATGCGGATAGTTGGCAAATCTCGTTCAGATCTCACTTCAGCACCATAAACTGTAGCTCCAGTTTTCAAGGCAGCCCCTAACATGCTTTCACTCCAAACGCTTTGCTCACCTGCCTTACACAGCTTGCATGGCAGCAGGAATCCTTCTGCACCAAAATTATTGTCTTCTAGTAATTTAGTAAACTGTTCATTTGTTTTATTTTTTCCTGCTTGATGCAAAATAATTTTTGAAATGTGTCTCAAAAGCCCCTTTCCTATTTAACTCCTTACCACAGTGGTGCACTTTTAAGAAAATTAAGATGTTGCTATAGAGATTGTTATCAGTAACTTTTACAAATGTCATTGTAATGTCTCTGCTGTTAGTATGTGTCATACCCAGTTCAAGAGCAACCTCCAGAAAGGAAAAAAAATTAAACACTGTAAGAAATACTGTTGGGTAAAACAATAAAGGAAACCCGGGAGAATGATATGCAAAGAAAGAGTTATAGCCACAATACAGGCAATGGTTAAAGACAGGATAACTTTTCACCAAAAATGATTTCAGCAAATTCTAGGCTTTTTCATTTTTAATAGAAAATATCTATTAAAAAACATTTTTCCCACATAGATTTTCTTGTAAAAGGTTTCGATGAAATGGGCAAAAAGGGCAAAATTAGCTGCAGATTATCGGGTAGATTTTATAAATTTACGTGAGCGCGTACTTTTGTTCGCGCACCAGGCGCGAACAAAAGTACGCTGGATTTTATAAGATACGCACGTAGCCGCACGTATCTTATAAAATCCGGGGTCGGCGCGCGCAAGGGGGTGCACATTTGTGCAACTTGTTCGCGCCGAGCCTGGCGCGCCCTACCTGTTCTCTCCGAGGCCGCTCCGAAATCGGAGCGGCCTCAGAGGGAACTTTCTTTCCACCCCCCGCACCTTCCCCTCCCTTGCCCTACCTAACCCACCCCCCCGGCCCTATCTAAACCCCCCCTACCTTTTGTTGGCAGATTTACGCCTGCCAAAAGCAGGCGTAAATCTGCGTGTGCCAGCGGGCTGCTGGCGCGCCATCACTCGACCCAGGAGCTGGTCCGGAGGCCTCGACCACGCCCCCGGGCTGGCGCCACGCCCCGGTCCCACCCCAAACTGCCCCCTGACCCCCGGACACGCCCCCTCCCCGCCCCTTTTACGAAGCCCTGGGACTTATGTGTGTCTCGGGGCTGCGCGTGCGCCGGCGGCCTATGCAAAATAGGCACACCGGCGTGCGAGTGCCCTGCGCGCGTAAATCCGGCCGGATTTACGCGCACAGGGCTTTTAAAATCCGGCCCAGTGGGTCAGCCAGATTTTGCCAATTTCCAGTAACTACATCTGCAAATTTTGCAGGATTTAATGTATTTATTAATTTAGTTGTTATGACTTGTTGATCCTGTTAATAAAAATAAAGTTTCACCCAAGGTGGTGGGTGCGATAGAATTAGTTATAAGCTACTGATACATCTATCATATAAGGTACACATGAAAGTAAACAATAACATTGGTGCAGCTGAATTGACGGATTATACAGGATGACATTACACACAATTCTAAGGATGTTGATGGATATAAATAGTTCCTTAGGCCTTAGCCGCTGACAGACAGATGATATTGGTACAACAGTCATATAAATAACAACATTTGATATAAAGTACATAGGGGCCGTTTCAGTAATTTTCGCGGGTTGTTTTTATTCAATTCCCAGACTACTTTGTTTTGTTTAGTTCATTTGCCAAACCAGAAAAAAAAACCCAAACCAATTAAAAACAAAAGCAAATGGGCCTCCTAAGCCAAGGTCAGATGCAATGCCAAGGTCTAGGCCTGGGCTGAGGTTTCCAGTTGCTGGTCCTGCCACTTGAAAAATGACGCTGTCTACTTGGATAACTGCACCAGGGATGTTACTTTGGCACTTTTCACCAGGGCGGCTGGCGCTATTTTAATGTACAGACGAACATCAAAATGGCATCATCCGCAACAGAGGAAGGCACCGAATTGACACCACAGTCCTCCGGGTGGATGCTGTCATTTTTCATGCGTTGGGACTAGAAAGAGCAATTGGAAGCCCTGGCCCGGGCCTAGGCCTCAGCACTAAGCCTGCAGAGTATATGTGGTACATAATTTTACACACATATCGACAGGCAATTATCAGAAGGGCCATTTCTGCGTGAAAAAGACTGTTTTACCTGTAGAAGTCCCTTTAAAAATGACCCTCAACTTGACCATATAAAGCAGTCATTAACGACTGAAATCAAGAAAAATCACCCTGAGCTAACACGTTTCTCTCCCTTTTCCCTGCTTTAGGTTTTTGATCCCGATTGCGTTCCAGCAGACAAACCGCCCAGTGCCTGTTGTGTACTCTCTGAACACAGAGTTCCAACTCTGTAACAACGAGAAAGTGTTCCTGATGGACCCCACCAAGACTGAAATGTCCTTGGCTGAAATGGATTACAAAGGAGCGTTCTCAAAAGGTCTGCTTTTCTGTGGCCCTTACAGGAGACGAGACGGAACAGGGATGGGAGAGGATGTGGTCTGATGGTCAGAGTAGCGCAGTACAATTGAAGAAAGTGCAGAGTTCAAATCTTCCTCTCCACTGGCTCTTGTACCTGGGCAAATCACTTGATCTGTCTTTGCCCCAGTTCACCTGAATGTAATTAAATAGTAATAATATGGCTCCTCCACCCTTCTCCAGTCTAGAAGTTTTCTTGCAAATTTAGCATCAAAATTGGTAGCCAGAAGTCCCACCTGAAAGGCAGGTGTCTGCATGTGTCTGAAGTACTAAAGTATAAAAGGTTAGATGAATGGCCCTGTATAAATATAAAGGGAAGCCAATATTCAAAAAATCTAAAACAGATAACTTATCCTGCTAAATTTAGCCAGATGAGTTGTCCTGAATATTCAGCAGGATAAACATCCTGCTGAATATCCCCAATTAAAAATTATCCAGCTGCTTTTAGCTGGGTAATAATTAAACCTCACTTTTTGAATATCACTAGTCAATTTTTACGTTATCCGGTCTCGAGTGACTGGATAACGTAAGCTGTAATCTGCTATATTCAAGTGAATATAGCTAGTTAAGTGGCATGGTAGTGCTAAAAAAAAATGAATTGCCTAGCAGCCCGAATGACAGTGCCACCTACCCGAGCTATGGCAACTGGCACTACTGGGCCGAGCATCCGAAACCCCTCTAAAGAAATGAAATAAATTAAAAACGGAAGTGATCCGGCACCAGCCCGCCCCCAGCCGCCTCTCCCCCAGTCCATATTTTTATCTGGATTTGTAGGTTTCATGTTGATGGGTGCACAATTTTTTATTCCTCGTGATGTGAATGGAGAGGTCCCCACTGAAAAACTCGTGCAGGCTTTTGAAAAGGCGCAGGATTGGTTACGGTGTAATGGCTTGTTTTTAAAACTGTTATTCTGGAGGTGAGCAGAGATTGCCTCCTGTTGCCCCAGGTATAAACGTACATATTGGAAATATTGCTTTACCTGTACAAGACAAGGCTCATAATTTAGAGGTGGTAATTGACTGTAAACTTTCATTCAAAATGCAAATTAGAGAAATGGCGAGAATAGCCAGATAAATGTATTTGGCCAACTGACCCTCACTCCTGAATGCCCTTGATACACCCCTTTCTTATTCTGCTAATTCTTACCTGAATAATGACTTGCCCAGCTAACCTTTAGCCAGATAAGCAAGGGGAACATTCACACTTACCATGTACATGGATAACTTGTGCATTATCCAGCTGAATGGCTTTGAATATGGACCTCAGTATGTTTAATAGCAGCCTATAAAGCACTGTTCAGAAAATGAAACTGTTAGTAATAATGACTTAATGGCCTAGATTATCAAAGACAAGCAGTTGACAACATGCTCTAGATATTAGATGCATACAGATAGACAGAAATAAAGAGCAGATCTGATGTCTACATTCTGTGTCCAAATCTCCATTTGTATATGGGATGGGATGCTCTACCTGGGCACCTAACTAGGCATAGAAATACCTGATGGAGATTGACATGCCTAATACAGTATAGACAGGTATAACACGATGGCAATTAGTTCAGTAAGGCCATGTGTATGAACCGCCTGATTTTATGAATGTTTAGCCCTAAGCATCTAGCGCACATGACATTTCATTAGGTGCCTAACTGACCTGTTTGCATTTTCATATTTCTAATTTAGCCAGCTAGCTATAGGGGACAACGTTTGAACATCTAAGCCACAGGTTGCCGAGTTCTCAGAACGTAGATCTTGTCTCTCTTCACATGACCGGTGCAGTTTAACCTTTGCAGGTCAAACCTTGTATGGACGGGTACTGTGGAATCCAGACCAGAACCTGAACTCTGCCTACAAGCTGCAGCTGGAGAAAGTCTATCTCTGCACCGGAAAAGATGGCCATGTGCCTTTCTTTGACCCCACTGGGACAATCTACAACGAAGGCCCTCAGTACGGCTGCATTCAGCCCAACAAGTACCTAAAGCACAGATTTCTCCTTCTGGTGTGTGATGTATTTATTTATTTACTGGCTAACTTACCTATTGACAGCACAGGGATCCCAAGATTTCTGTTGCATGACGAGGCCTTTCCTGTTGAAATGTGGCATGCTTGGGAGGGGGAGGGAGGACTGTCCCGGCCAACCCACCAGGCCCAATTTCGCCCACCCAAATGGGGTTTGGTGCCCTCCTTTCTACTGCAGGAAGTTTAAATCCTGCCTTTTACCAAGCGTTAAATTTCCTGCAGTAAAAGGAAGTGTACTAGGCAGCCTCCCCACTAGTATTAACTAGTAAGTAACTAATAAGTCTTATTACCCTGCAATTAGCATGAGATGCACTTATTTTGCCACAGGTTTTGAATATTGTTTTAGTGCGTGTTTTCTGTTACATAACAAGGTTAGGGTAGCACGGAAAAAAACGGTACTAAAACAGGAGTTAAAACCCACAGTACGGTCTACGCAGCTTATTACATTGGCCCTTTAGCTCTTTAAATTTAGGAAGCATTGATCAATACCTACTGTACCTGGATGTAATTTGCTTGAGCTACTATTGAAAAGGCATGAGCTAAAGGTAAATAAACAAAAGAGGCTTTTCAACACCATTTGAAAGCTTCAGAGCAGAAGACCTTCCTTTGCCTGCTTCTGTTTTAACATATATTCAACAAGGATATCAAACAGCACAGCTCTTTTTAAAATCACTTTTTCACAGTGTGCACTGTATGTTTGCACTTGTGCAGGTATATTCACAAGAGGGTCTCTCCTCTCTTTCAGGCCGATACAGTACAGTGCGCTCCGGCAGAGCGCACTGTTAACCCGCGATTGGACGCATGTTTTCAATGCGCTAGCTTTACCCTTTATTCAGTAAGGGGTAATAGCGCATCGAAAACGTGTGTCCAACCCCCCCGAACCTAATAGCGCCCGCAACATGCAAATGCATGTTGATGGCCCTATTAGGTATTCCCGCACGATTCAGAAAGCAAAATGTGCAGCCAAGCCAAACATTTTACTTTCAGAAATTAGTGCTTACTCAAAGGTTGGCGTTAATTTCTCCGGGCACCGGGAAAGTGCACAGAAAAGCAGTAAAAACTGCTTTTCTGTGCACCCTCCGACTTAATATCATGGCGATATTAAATCGGAGGTCCCGAAGGGTAAAAAAAGAAAAAAAAATTTGAAGTAGGCTCGCGGGTTGAAAACCGGACGCTCAATTTTGCCGGCACCCGGTTTCCGAACCCGTGGCTGTCAGTGGGTTTGAGAACCGACGCCGGCAAAATTGAGCATCGGCTGTCAAACCCGCTGACAGCCGCCGCTCCTGTCCAAAAAGAGGCGCTAGGGACGCGCTAGTGTCCCTAGTGCCTCTTTTTGTCGCGGGCCCTCATTTGAATACAGAATTGCGCACACAGGGGAGTGGCTTGTGCGCGCGCTGGGAGAGCGGGCACTCTGCTCTCCCGGGACTTTTACTGTATCGGCCCGTTTATTAGTTAGCGTGTTCATTCCCTCTTCCTGTATGCTTTCCTCATCTCTTGCCTCAGGGAACAATAACAATACCTTGGAGTTATGGTCTCCCTGTGGAAGTAGTGCCATGCATGAAACAAAACCTTTGCATTGGTCAGTTATGCTCCACATGTTTATTGAGATACATTAGTTCCCAGGCTGGCAGCAGCACATGGTGGTTAAGAGCACAGAGCTGCACACCTAAGGACTCTATACCATTCCCTTCTTCACTTATCACTCTATGTCCTTGAGCCTCCTCGTACTCGTCCTTAAGGGGTAAGGGCACTTGGTGCCAGGGAGGTTGTAGAACTGCATGAATCATCTTGAACACCACCGCACAGCTGTATAATTCATACTGTAAGGAGTATGGATGGTATTCTGGTTCCCGGAGAACAGCTGGGCAGCCCTTAACAAATTGTTACACAGAGTATTTCCCATGGCATAATATGGCTATCTAGAAGAATTATTTTGGGGTTCAACCAAGAAGTATTACAAAGAGGTTTCTAAGAAGGGCTGGGGTAGTGGGTTGTTTTTGGTTTTTTTATTAGATTGCGATCTGCAGCTGGATTTTCTTGGGTCACTGCAGTCCGATCATGATCCAAAGAAAGTTCACCCTCTTGGAAAATACCTAGAGAAAGCCTCGTCTTCTTGGATGCTTTCATTGCAAATTGGCCTCTCTCTCTCTCTCTTTTTTTTTTCATAAAGAGGTGCCACTGTATTTTATAGTCTGTCAGAAGTTCCGTCGCATGTGGTTTTTATTTATTTATTTATTTATTTTATTTTAGCATTTTTTATATACCGAGGTATAGCAGAGTTGCCTTCACTCCGGTTTACATACAGAAACAACATGTTACATAGAACGATGTATGAAGATTACAATTTAAAATTAACGATAGTAAATACAACAGGAGAATGTATAACAAGATAACACAGGATAGAACCCTGAATAGATGTACATATATCTCATGAAGCATTGAAGGGCATCTGTATCATTGTAACAGGGAGATTGAAGATTGAAAAATGGCAGAATATATAAAAGAATTTTAAAGTCATTGAGTGCTATCTTTAAAAGATTGGCTGAGAAGCCAGGGTTTTAAGTCTTTTTTGAAGGATTTTAAGTTATCTTGATTGGTGAGGTAATGAGGAAGTGAGTTCCAGAGCTTAGGGCCGATGATGGAAAAGGCTCTGTTTCTGGTGGAGGATAATTTAGCCTGTGGTAGTGAGGGAATCACTAGATTAATTTTGCTGGCGGTTCGTGTAGTACGTTGGGAGCAATGGATGTGAATGATGTCATCAAAGGCGGAATAGTTGGCATTGTATATTGCTTTGTGGAGTATGGTGAGGACTTTGAATTCTGCTCTTTTTTCAATAGGGAGCCACTGTAATTGGTTGAGAACAGGTGTAATGTGATCAGCTTTTCTTGTACCTGTTAGAACTCTGGCTGCAGCATTCTGAAGGAGCTGCAAGGGTCTCAAGGAAGATTTTGGAAGGCCGATCAATAGGGAGTTGCAGTAATCCAAACCTGAAAAAATGAGGGCTTGAAGGACAGTTTTGAAATCATGGGGGTGGAGTAGGGGTTTTAGATGTTTTATTATTTGAAGTTTGTGAAAGCCTTCCTTTATTTTTGTGGAGATGTGTTTTTTGTAGATTAGGTCAGTGTCTAACCAGACACCCAGGTCTTTAACGCTCTCTTTGAGAAGGACGAGGGTCTTGTCAAAGTAGAAGGGTGGAATTGTTAAATGTCCAGGATTTTTGTGTCAGGTGAGCCGGGGGGGAAGTCCGCGTTCCACTGTTGGGTATCTCCTGTGCAGTCTTGCTTTCTCCTTTCCATGTGGACAGACATGCACACTCTGTCGCCTATCATAGTAGCAGCAGGAATAAAACATGTGCGCTTTCTTCAGACCTTATGCAGACATTTCCTTTCTATGCTTTCCAGGACCGAAACCAGCCCGAGGTAACTGACAAATACTTCCATGATGTACCATTTGGTGCCTCCTTTGCTTCTGAGTCGCCCGACTTCCAAATGATGGGCACAATGCCAGGAGTAGATGGGTTTACTATGAAAGTGGATGCTCTTTACAAGGTGAGGTCATTTTTGTAAACTTTTCCAAGTTTTGTGCTCACAGAAATGGCAACTTTCACACCGGCATGCCGATGCACACCCAGGGACGTGGCCGTTTTTTAAAAAATATGCACACGTTATAAAATAGTCTGGCCGCACACAACGTGTGCTGAATTTTAAATGGGTGCACACAAATCCCACTTCTACCGCATAAATCGGGGGATTTTAAAAGGGGGTGTGCGGATGCCATTGCTAGTTTTACCAGTTCATACCCAGTTTAGAGAGGGGGTCCTCCAAACCCCCCCTAGTTTAATAGCCTTCACTCCCCCTAGTTAGCCCTGACCCTTCAAACCCCACAGATCTGCCTCGGTTTTTTTGAATTTTAAACTTACACCTCCTCCATAACAGAAGTAAAGTTATGCGGCCGGGGACCTCGCGCACACCAGGGTGCGTAAGTATTTATGTGCACATCTCATCCCTTTTTTAACTCTTTGCAGTTGTGTCAGTGCGGGACATATGCGTGGATCCGTGCGGCCTTTAAAATTCGTTTGGTGCACACGAGCCCAACCTTTTCACGCATCCTCTAATGCACGCCAGGCTTTTAAAATTCACCTCTTAAGAAACTGTGGGCAGGTGCAAAGTCTATGTGTACTATTCCCCGTGGACTTTGTGCCAGTTCTCAAAAGGAATGTTTATGTATACTTTCCCTTGGAAAATTTCTCCAGGAAAATGTACGCACAGAGATTCACACCTGCATTTTGGGGTCAAAACAATCACACAAGGGGGACGCGTGACGTCACACGCCTAGATGGTAGCTTGATCCGGGAGCTCCTGCCGGCCCTCACCAAATCCTCCAGAATCTGCGTTTTATTCTATCTGAGTCCTGCTATCTTCTCAACGTAGAGATAGCCTAACACTGGAGCAATGACTACTAGACAAAAAAAATTGGACTTTCAGCGTTTTTCATATCGCAAAGACGGAACAGACAATCCCCCGAACCTCGAGGAGGTGGAACAAGATGGCGCCGCTGAACAAGCTATCGGCCCGGATCCTCCTCAGAGTGCTGTTGATTCAGCCGAGAGCCAGCTTACTGAGCACCCCACCAGGGCAGAATTCCGGGAATGGTTCTCCAATATACGGGCTGACATTAAAACCTACCGTCAGGACCTGCAGGCGCGTATGGAGGAAATGCGGGACGATCTTAATTCATTAGGCCATCGGGTAGATGACCTGGACGTCAGACTCTAAGGTACAGCTGTGCTCGCTTCCTCTAATAAAAAGTCGTGCGACGAGAACCGTGCCGAGAGCGTTCAACTTTATGCTAAACTGGCCGATTTGGAGAATCGCACCCGGCGGAGCAATCTCCGCTTTAGGGGTTTTCCCGAGGGGACGCCGTCGGAAGATTGCCACGCACTAATTAAAAGTTTCTGCCTCTCCCTTCTGCAAGAGACCGGTCAAAGTGATGCAGAAACTCTACCCCTCCTCAGGTTTGATCGGGCGCATCGAGCACTGAAAGCCCCCCAACCTAATAAAGCGAGAGACATAATTGTTTGCTTCTCGGATTATTTAACCAAGGAAAAAGTGGCGTTTGCAGCGAGAGCAAAACCTCAATGGCCTTGGGAGGGACACTCTATTTCCATTTTCCCGGATCTCTCCTTTGCCACTCTGCAAAACCGACAAACATTCAGGGACATAACGGCGTTTCTACGTACCAAAAATATAAAATACAGATGGCTGCACCCCTTCGGTTTATCCTATGCTTTGGATGGGGTCACTCATAAGTGTATCCACCCTGATGAGGCCTATTCCAGTCTGTCTGCCATCGGCTACTCTTCACCGCAGTCCCCCCTGAAGAGGGGGAGTCTTCAGACGTCGCGACCGCCCTATCCGGCATGGCAGCGGGTCGGCCCTCGCAACAGTCGCCTGCGCCGGCAGTCTGGGGGTTCTTCATCCAGCCAGGGTCCGGCCAGCGTTCCTTGAACTGGGGCAGGGTTGACCTGCAATTTGCACAAGCTTGCAGTTTCTCTGCTGCATATGACCATTGCTGCCACGTTGGCTGACTGTTCATATTGCTGAACTTGAGTGTTTTGGGGAGTACCAGTTTATGACGCAGTTTACTAATTTTTCATTTCTTGTTGATGTTTTCTACCTTTGGAGGGTGGATGGGGGTGGGCAGTGAGATTTATACTCCTGTGATCCTACCTCTACCCCCAATTTAGGATGGGAGGAAGCCTGCCTGGAGGGGATTAGCAGGCAGTTCTTTGGGGATAGGAGGATGTTATTAATCCTTCTGGGGATCATGCTGTTGTTTACTCATGGGTTGTGTATTAGAATGCCCACGCAGGTTTTGTTTTTCATGCTCTGGGAAGGTCGGACGGCCCTCGACTGTATGTTACCCCAGGATTGGGGCTTCTTATTTCTGATTTTTCCAGAGGCCAGCGCTACCATGGTTGGTACCGTAGTGGAGGAGCTTCGGGTCCTCCTGGTGGTTGGGTTTTTTGACCCATATCCATTTATACCATTATGGCCCAATTGAAAATTCTGTCCCTTAATGTTAAGGGCTTTAATTCGCCTCAGAAGCGCTCCCTTTTTTATAAGGAGATGTCCCTTATCTCACCTGATATAATACTATTGCAGGAGACCCACTTACTGCGCAGTTATGAATCCCTCATGAAATCTCCGAAATTTAATAGCCAATACTATGCTGCTGCCTCCAAAAAAGCTAAATATACTGGAGTGGGCATTCTTTTTGCTTCCCATCTGGCCCTGGAGTGTAAAAAATGTGTTTCTGATCCGGGGGGACGATATTTACTTCTTTGTTTTTCTGTCCATAACATGGATTTTACCATTTTAAATATGTATGCACCAGGCTGCTTTTTTCAAACAAATGCAACATCTCATTCTACAACATGCAGAGGGTAGGCTCATTGTCGGTGGTGACCTCAACGTTACTATTGCACCCTCTCTAGATACCTCTAAAGGTCACTCTCACACGGCTATAGCGCACTCCCGAGCTCTTAAGGACTTAATGCAGGCGCATGACCTGGTAGATCCGTGGAGACTCACCTATCCCCATTCTAGATCATACACATACTATTCCAAGGCCCACGATTCCTACTCTAGAATTGATTACATGCTGGTGGATAAATTCCTTTATCATTCTATTCAATGTCCTGAGGTGGGAATAATTTCTTGGTCTGACCATGCCCCGATCATGATTACGTTATACCTCCACGGCGGCGATTCTGGATGTAGGTTTTGGCGCCTTAATGACTCGGTTCTACTGGACCCTTCCTTCACTGAGGAAACCAGGTCTATTATCACCGATTATTTTCACCTAAATGACTCCTCGGTACCTTCCCCCATTACACTGTGGGATAGTTTTAAGGCCTACATTAGAGGACATTTTATATCACATTCAGTGCACCTCAAAAAACAGAGAGAAGCAGCCTGTCTCCACCTGAGAGATCAAATCCGATCTCTTACGATTCGACACGTGCAGACAGGGTCTAAAAAGGTCCTTGCTCAGCTATCCCAAGGCTAGGGAGGAATTGCAACGGCTTGACCTGGCCCACATCGCTCATGTGCTTAATCTTACCAGACAGACTTACTTTGAAGGGGGCAATAAGGCTGGACGGATTTTAGCCCAGTAATTGAAAAAACAGTCCCTCCAAAATCATATACTAAAAATTAAGACGGATCGGGGCGATATTGCATCCTCCCATTCTGTTATAGCTCAGCAATTCCTCAAGTTCTACCAGACCCTGTACACTGCGGAATCTCATATACAGTTGGGAGATATAGATAATTACCTACAATCTATGCAATTGCCCCAGTTGTCCCCTGAAATGACGGATCTTCTCAATGCAGAGATATCTGTCCTTGATATAATGATGGCGATCAAAACTCTAAAGGTTGGGAAATCCCCAGGCCCGGATGGCCTCACTGCCAAATTTTATAAATCTTTTGGCTCAAATATTGCACCTTATCTAAAGCGCCATTTTAATACCTTGCGGGAGGGCGGAGTCTTACAGGCTGACTCTAACAAGGCAGGCATTACCATCTTAGCCAAACCGGGTAGGGACCCCACGCTATGCGCCTCCTACCGACCGATCTCTCTCATTAATTTGGACCTTAAATTGTTGGCTAAGATTCTAGCCGATAGGATTAATCGTTTTGTTGCGCGAATCATACACCCAGATCAGGCGGGATTTATCCCGGGGCGCATGGCCAGTGATAATGTCCGCAAAATTATTAATATTATTGGGGGTTCCTCCACTCAACCAGCTGCCCAGCTTTTGTTAGCAATAGACGCTGAAAAAGCTTTCAATATGGTGCATTGGCCATTTTTATTTCAGACTCTGCATCACATGAACTTTGGCCCCTTCTTCCAGAATTGGATCAGCACACTATACCATCTCCCTACCGCCTGTCTTAAGATCAACGGGAGGTATACGGCACCCTTTCCAGTGTGTAGGGGGACTAGGCAGGGATGCCCCCTGTCACCCTTATTATTTGCTATTTTTCTCGAGCCCCTGGCAATCAGCATTAGGCATAATCTGAATGTGTGGGGATTTGCTGTCAATGCTCAGCAGTACAAGCTGTCGTTATTTGCAGACGACATCCTTTTCACAGTGGGTAAGCCCAACACTTCCCTACCGGCAATTGAATTGGAGTTAGCAACTTTTAGTGCCCTCTCCGGCTTTAAAATCAACTGGGACAAATCGGAGATCCTTAACCTGACTTGCCCACCAGATTTGGTGCGCTCGCTGAAAGCTTCACACGCCTTTAAGTGAGCTTCCCATAAGCTGAAATATCTCGGGGTTCACCTTAGTAACAAAACGGCGGATTTGTTCCAGCTTAATTATGCACCTCTTATACAGAAGATAGATAAAGACCTCGACAAATGGCAATCCCTACCTCTTACGTGGCTGGGCCGACTTGCGACCCTTAAGATGAACATTCTTCCACGACTTCTCTACTTCTTCCAAACGCTACCTATTCCTGTGGGCAATAACACTTTGCGCCTATGGCAGCGGAAACTCCTGCGCTTTCTCTGGCACCACCGCCCACCCAGGGTTGCACGCGCCATACTATATCTTTCCAAAGCGGCGGGAGG
This sequence comes from Rhinatrema bivittatum, assembly GCF_901001135.1. Taxonomy (NCBI): domain Eukaryota; kingdom Metazoa; phylum Chordata; class Amphibia; order Gymnophiona; family Rhinatrematidae; genus Rhinatrema; species Rhinatrema bivittatum. The sequence goes on along the minus strand of NC_042615.1, from coordinate 359,532,123 downwards.
TCTCAACTTGCCCAATTTAGAGTGGTACTATGCCGCGTCACAACTGCGACCTATAGTCAGCTGGCATGCACGGGATGATCCCAAACCCTGGATGCTCCTCGAACAGGAATGGCTGGGAGATACCCCTCTTGCATCGCTTATCTGGCAACCAAGAAATACGTGGCGGATGGGACTTGTCATGTCTCCCACTACCAGACACACATTGCAGATATGGAAGCGGTGGAAACCGAAACTGGTGGGGGATTTTGACTATTTTCTCCAATCTTCACTCTTCCATAATACTCATTTCCCATTGGGCCTGCCCAACCTCGCTTTCCAGCGCTGGAAGCAAGCTGGAATCACCAATATTTTTCATCTTGTTGCACAAGGTACTGAGATCTCCTTCCCTAACCTGGCGGACATGTACCATTTGTCATCTCAAGATTTTCTTTCCTACTTGCAACTTCGCCACTTTTTACTACAACTCCGATCTCAGGGAAGGATCTCCCTGACACGTTCTCTTTTTGAGGGTTACTGCGCATCGGATAAGACTCCCAGAGGGTTGGTGTCCAAACTCTACACACTCTTATCCCAGCGTCCGTTCACAGTATATACTCATTTGAAAGCCTGGGAGCGGGACTTGGACAGGCCGATACTGGAGGAGGACTGGATTGGCATTTTTACTAGGCTCACGCAGGGCAATATCTCGGCCAGGATCATTGAGGCGAACTATAAAATGTTGTTTCGTTGGCATTATACACCCGTCCGCTTGCACCACTGCTTTCCTTCAGTATCTCCACTCTGTTGGCGCAAGTGTCTCCAGGAAGGCACATACTTACATGTTTGGTGGGACTGCCCCTACATTCAGCCGGTGTGGACATACATATCTACAATCCTGTCTACTATCTTAGCGACCTCCTTTTCGGTTCGGAAAGAACAAGCGTTATTATCCCTTTTTCATGATGACCTAACCCGCACCCAACAAACTCTCATCTCCCAGGTGTGTGCCGCTACCAGGATGGAGATTGCTCTTCACTGGAAACGGGTATTTCCACCCACTCCTCAGGAAATTCTGAACCGCCTTGATAGAAATTGTCTTCTCTACAGACTTACCGCCTTGAAAAATCACCGACTCTCAAAATTTACTGCCATTTGGGAACCATATACCACCTGGAGGGGCCTGACCTTTTAACGTCTCCTTGTCACCGTGGCCATGTGAACTTCTTTTGATGTCTATTCCTATACCTGTGGGGCTCAGAGCATTGGGCTTTGTATTTTTCTTTTTTCTTCTTCTCTGCTCGGCATGATGTCTTGCTATTACCATTTTTTCAGTTGTTATCTTGGATCAGCATGATGAAGGGGGTGGGGGGTGGGAGGGGTTGGGACTATAGAGGATGTATTCAATTTGTAATGATTATTATCTGTTTTTTGTCTGACATTACCTGTTGCCTGTTGCTGTTTATGCACTATTTGTCTGTCGGCAATAAAAATTACAAATTAAAAAAAAAAAAACAATCACACAAAACTATGTGCATTGTTGCCTCCCCCGACCCAGGAACACCTCTCCAAAAATGCGGGTAATGCGTGCAATGCGGCAGAACACGTGTACCTGTGCGTGCATACCGGGAAGGCGGGTTTCAGTCAACGTGCTTATCCAAGCAATGAGAAATTACTACTTACATGATAATTTCCTTTTCCTTAAGGTGCATAGATGGATTCAGGGCCAGTGGGTTATGCACCTTTACCAGCACATGGAGATGGTGCAAACTGACATCACAGTATATATAGCCCTGCAGTGATATCAGCCTGCAAGTATTCTTTTCAAAAGCAACTGTGGACAGACTAGCAAAAAACTTGATTAAAAACAGACAACCATTTCTCTACTCAACCAATAAGAAACACTGAACTCAAGCAAGAACATATGCATACTAGTCTAGGGACTAGATGAACAGTTACCAGCAATCCCCTGGAACACGCAGCCACACAGGAGGACCATCACACAATCATTCAGCAGCCAAGGGCGGGAAGCTAAATCTATCTATCCACCTTAAGGAAAAGGAAATCAGATAAGTAGAAATTTCTCATTTCCTGGCATGTGGATAGATGGATTCAGGACCTGTGGGATGTACCCAAGCTACTCCCGAATAGGGCGGGAGGCTGTCCGCAGTCCAATCAACACCGCACATGCAAAGGCTGCATCCTCCTGGGCCTCCACATCCTGGAAAAAGTGTGTAAAGAGGACCACGTTGCAGCTCAGCAAATGTCTACAGGAGATGACAATCTAACCGCTGCCCATGACGCTGCCTGAGTCCTAAAGGAATGAGTCCTAACCTGAGTAGGAAACTGCTTTTCAGCAGCCACATATATGGGCGTGACCTCCTCCTTAATTGTAGCCCGTGAAGCTGGTTCACCCAGTTTTCCTCCATCATGAAGTACAAACAGGCAATCTATCTTTCAGAACGGTTTAGAAAACCTCCAGATACCTCATGACATGTCTATTGACATCCAAGGGATGCATCCGGCAATATTCTTCCACATCTCTTTCCTTATCCAAGGACGGCAAGGAAATGGACTGATTCACGTGAAAACCCAAGACCACGTTAGGCAAGAATGAAGGAATGTATCGCTCCTGGAGTCACCCGAAGGAACTGCTCCCGGCAAGACCAGGCCTGCAGCTTGGAAATTCGACACACAGAACAAATCAGAAGAAACACTGTTTTCAAGGTTAGTAACCACAAGGAAAGATTGCACAGCAGTTGAAAAGTTGGGCCCGCCATGAAATCCAACACCAGGTTAAGACTTCACAAAGGAACCGGTAACCACAAGGGAGGACGAAGATGTTTCACTCCCCTCAAGAAACGGGCCACATCAGGGTGAGACGATAAGGATTCACCATTCACCTAAAACAGGCAAGAGCCAATACCTGTACCTTCAAGGAATTAAGGGCCAAACCTTTATTTAACCCATCCTGCAAAAATTCCAAAATGAGCAGGATCTGAACTGAACGAGGAAGAACACCTTGATCTTCACAGCAAGCCTCAAAACACTCACCAAATCCGCACATAAGCTAAGGAAGTGGAAAATTTTGAGCTCGTAGCAAGATGGCAATCACCGCAGAAAAATATCCATGCTTCAATAAGTAAGCCCTCTCAAGGGCCATACCGTAAAACAAAACCGAGTCAGATCTTCATGAAGTATAGGCCCCTGCTGCAACAGATTCCAGTGTGGTGGAAGATGAAGAGGGGCTTCTACCAGGAGTTTTCACAGATCTGCTTACCATGGTCTTCTGGGCCAATCTGGTTCAACCAGGAGCACCATCCCCCTGTGGACTTCGATCTTTCGAACTGTTCTGCCCAACATGGGCCACAGGGGAAAGGCATACAGCAGCTTGTCTTCCAACCAGACCTGCACGAGAGCATCGATACCCAAGGACTTCAGATCTCTCCTGTGACTGAAGAATCGAGGAACTTTTGGATTGCGAAAAGTCACCAGCAGGTCTATAAACAAAAGGCCCCAGCAGTCCACTATTAGCTGGAAAGCCTCATCTGACAATGCTCATTCTCCTGGGTCCAGACTCTCCCTGCTGAGAAAAACTGCTCTTACATTGTCTTTTCCTGCAATGTACAATGCCAGAATCACCTGAAGATGCATTTCCGCCCATTCCATAAGTTGGTCTATCTCCTGTGATACCTGCTGGCTCTTGGATCCTCCCTGTCAACTGATGTAAGCCACCATCGTTGCGTTGTCTGACATTTTTCGGATTGCTCAACCTTGCAGTCTGTTGCTGAACTACAAGCACACCAACTGGACTGCCCAGGCTTCCAGCTGATTGATTTGCCAGAGAGTTCCCCAACTTTGGAGGTTTGCATCTGTTGTGAGTAGCAACCAGTCCAGCAATGTCAGAGAAACTCCCTTTCTCAGATGATCCACTTGCAACTACCACTGGAGGTGAGAGCAGTCTTCCTTTGGCAGGTGGAGCTGAATCAAATAGTCCTGGGCCTTCAGGTTCCAATGAGACAGCAGGGAATGCCCACTTCACCATTTCCAGTCATGGGATAGGAGGCGATGTCCTTTCATGGATTACAAACTGGTTAAAAGACAGGAAACAGAGAATAGGATTAAATGGTCAATTTTCTCAGAAGAAAAGGATAAACAGTAGAGTGCCTCAGGGATCTGTACTTAGACTGGTGCTTTTCAATATATTTATAAATGATCTGGAAAGGAATACGACACGTGAGGATATCAAATTTGCAGATGATACAAAATTATTCAGAGCAGTTAAGTCACAAGCGGATTGTGATAAATTGCAGGAGGACCTTGTGAGACTGGAAGATTGGGCATCCGAATAGCAGATGAAATTTAATGTGGACAAGTGCAAGGTGTTGCATATAGGGGAAAAAACCAATGCAGAAGTTACGCGATGTTAGGTTCCATATTAGTTGCTACCACCCAGGAAAAAGATCTAGGCATCAAAGTGGATAATACATTGAAATTGTCAGCTCAGTGTGCTGCAGCAGACAAAAAAGAAAACAGAATGTTAGGAATTATTAGGAAGGGAATAGTGAATAAAACGGAAAATGTCATAATGCCTCTGTATCGCTCCATGGTGAGACAACACCTTGAGTACTGTATACAGTTCTGGTCACCGATATAGTTGCGCTGGAGAATACAGAGAAGAGCGACCAAAATGATAAAGGGGATGGAACAGCTTCCCTATGAGGAAAGGCTAAAGAAGTTAGGGCTGTTCAGCTTGGAGAAGAGACGGCTGAGCGGGGGATAAGATAGAAGTCTTTCAAATCATGAGAGGTCTAGAACGGGTAGATATAAATCGGTTATTTACTCTTTCGGATAATAGAAGGACTAGGGGACACTCCATGAAGTTAGCAAGTAGCACATTTAAAACTAATCAGAGAAAATTCCTTTTTCACTTAACACACAATTAAGCTCTGGAATTTGTTGCCAGAGGATGTGGTTAGTGCAGTTAGTGTGGTTGGGTTTAAAAAAGGTTTGGATAAGTTCTTGGAGGAGAAGTCCATTAACTACTATTAATCAAGTTGACTTAGGGAATGGCCTCTGCTACTACTGGCATCAGTAGCATGTGATCTACTTAGTGTTTAAGTACTTGCCAGGCACTTGTAGCCTGGATTGGCCACTGTTGGAAACAGGATCCTGGGCTTGATGAACCCTTGGTCTGACCCAGTATGGCAATTTCTTATGTTCTTATGATTATGCTATATTTAGCAAGCTGCTAATTAACAACAGTGTTTCGGTACTTTCCAGGTTCTTGTAGCCTGGTTTGGCCACTGTTGGAAACAGTGACCCACTATGGCAATTTCTTAAGTTCTTATGTTCTTAGGGTTGCTGCCATCAACCCAAGTACCTGTAGAAAGAATCACACTGTCAGGCGTATAGTGCTCACCAAGAGACACACCTGAGACATCAACTTTTGAATAAGACCTTCTGGCAAAAACACTTTGCCGTGCATCATGTCGAATCGCACACCCAGATACTCCAATGACTGAGATGGCTGAAGACTGATTTTGGCTAGGTTCACCACCCAACCGAGCTCCTGTAACAGGGAGATCACCCTGCAAGTCACCAGGCGCCACTTGGCAGTAGTGATCATATCATGATCAAATTTAACTAATGACTGGAAGGGGGACAATATGTAAATCTACAGCTCTAACACTAAATTTTCAAAAGGGAAATGTTGATTAAATGAGGAAAATAGAAAAAAAACAAAAGGTGTAGCTGCAAAGGTTAAAAGTGTAAAACAGGCGTGGACATTGTTTAAAAATATAATTTTAGAAGTGCAATCCAGATGTATTCCACGCATTAAGAAAGGTGGAAGGAAAGCCAAACAATTACCGGCATGGTTAAAAGGTGAGGTGAAAGAGGTTATTTTAGCCAAAAAATATCCTTCAAAAACTGGAGAAGGATCCATCTGAAGAAAATAGTGGAATGAAAAAATGTTTAGCAAAGGACAACAGGAAAATAGAGACAGTGTATTTCTCATGAACAAAAGCCTTTATTTCTTATGCACATAAGGAAGTCAGCTCGTAAGCCTAAGAAACTGACTTGATTGGTGGTTGAACTGGCCAATCTTAAATACAGTTTTGCCTGGTAATTAAAACAACACTCCTTTGATTTAGGGTCACAAGGTAAAAGGAAACATTTGCTTACTTCTAACATTCCACAGAGCCCTGGGAAACTAACTAACCTTGAAGATAAGAACATAAGAAAGAACATAAGAACATAAGATCTACATTTTATGACTACATTTATGACTACATTTTATGACTACAAAAAGATACATTACTTCTTCTACTTATCTAAAGAGAGACAGTTCGAGAGAATGCCTCAATTTACAAGCAAGCAGTACCCCCTGGAACCCTTTTGGTGAATTTCCACTAAACAGATGGCCCTAATAAATTTTATTATCACAATAGGAAAAAGCATAAGCATTTTCAAGTTAAGTGTAAATCATTGAGAATTTGAAATGAAATGAAGTTGGCTATAGAGGCAAAAACTCATAATAAAAACTTTTTAAAATATATCCAAAGCAAGAAACCTGTGAGAGTCGATTGATCTGTTAGATGACCGAAGTGTTAAAGGAGCTCTTAGGGAAGATAAAGCCATTGCAGAAAGACTACATAAATTCTTTGCTTACTAATGCGAATGTTGAGGAGATACCGGTTCCAGAGATGGTTTTCAAGGGTGATGAGTCATATGAACTGAACCAAATCACTGTGAACCTGGAAGATGTAGTAGGCCAGATTGACAAACTGAAGAGTAGCAAATCACCTGGACCTAATGGTAATCACCCCAGGGTTCTGAAGGAACTCAAAAATTAAATTTCAGATCTATTAGTAAAAATTTGTAACCTATTATTAAAATCATCAATTGTACCTGCAGACTGGAGGGTGGACAATGTAACGCCAATATTTAAAAAGGGCTCCAAATGTGATCCGGGAAACTATAGAACAGTGAGCCTGACTTGTAGGGACAAAAAAGCTTGGAACGTCTGAGACAAACCCTCATACCAAAGGGGCGCAGCAACTGCTTCTTATCCTCCCAAAACCGAGGAATTGGAGATTCGCCCCACTTACTGGCAAGTTTCTCCAACTCACTCCCAAACAAGCGTGAGCCTTTAAAAGGCAATTTTGTAAGGTTAGCCTTAGAGGTTGCATCAGCCAACCAATTCCTTAGCCATAACTGGCGTCTGGCCGCTATTACCGAAGCCTCTAGTCTGGCCGAGGTGCGGACCAAATCGCAGCCTGTTTCTGCTAAGAAGGTGGCAGCGGGTTCCATAACTGTCCTGGAAGACACTCCAGCCTCCTGAGAGAGAAGCAAACAAGAGTGACCCACCAGGGAACAACAGGAAGCTATCTGCAAAGTCATTGCCAGTGCTTCAAAAGCTTGCTTAAGGACGGCGATGGCCTCAATTCTATCATGCACATCCTTCAAGGCCACTCCTCCCACCACAGGGATAGTTGTCCTATAGAGACAGCTCAGACCAGCACATCCACTTTCGGGAAATGTGGATGTTCTCTTGCCACTGGATCCAGGGGGTAGAGGCCTTCCAAAGTCTGACCCCCCTTTTCAAAATTTGCCTCTGGTGCTTCCCAATCAAGATCAATCAATTCTTGAATGGCTTCCATAACCTGGAAAAAAACAAGAGGCTGTATGCAAAGAGACCAAAATGGGATTTTTCTTTGGATCAGACATGGAATCTGCTTCAGGAACTCCCAGCATGTTCAGTGTCTGGGAAATCAGGGTCAGCAATTCATCTCTATGAAAGAACTGCAGCATAATCCTATATGGTTCTAGTCCTGGAGCAATTTCCCCATCCTCCAGAGAGTCAGGATCTGCCTCATCATCAGTGTCCTCCGGATTCCTGTCAGGAACACCTGCAGCTTGATGAGTACTTTGGCGCTTAAATGTAATACCAGAAGAGGGAGAGGTCAGTGCCTGAAGAACTGACCTGACAAGATTGGACGGGGCTGAGGACTGCGCCTGAAGAATGGATTTCAATCCCTGAAAGAATTCTACCCAAGAAAAGGCAGAGGATCCATGCCAAACCAGGAGGCACTTTTGTGGTGCCCACTGAGCTGCCGTCCCCTGCTGAGGAACCAGTCAAGGGAGTTCCAGTATCAGGTGTTTCTCCTGACACATCTTTACCCATAACCTCACCAGGCTGGGAAGAACCAGGCTTAATAGAATCAGAGGAAGATAATTCTCCCTGATCCTCTAAACAGGGCTAGCGCAAGCTAGAGATCACTCCAGGCTGAGACACCCGAATATGACAGGCAGCGCACAAGGCAAAGCACTTAGGCTTCTTAGCTGTAGGCGCCATTCAATTTATTTTATATATGTGTCCAAAATTTAGACATCCAAGAGCTAGGCATCCCAAGACTAGGTTCCGCAAGGCTAGATGTCTCAACTTAAGCACACACAAACGTACACCCAATTTGTGTGCACAGGATAAGCGCGTGCCCAAGCCAGTCACCGCTTAACCTGGATGCCCAAGTCAACTCTCAACTAAGCGTCTGAAACCTGGACGTACACCGAGACGCACCACTGAACCAACGTCCGATAGAGGGCAGCTGAACGTGTAGGCAAAAGAGCAAGAAAACACTGTCGTAGCCTACCATGCGGAGCACAATGGAAAAGCTTCAGACTGAGGCCTAGCCAAAAGGGGCTGCTCAACTTGCAAGGCTGCCCATCCCCCCCCCCCCCCCCCCCCATCCCTGAAGCACCCTTGTGGCGAGATGAACTTCAGAATGGTGCGCCAAGCTTGGAGACTGGAGAAGGAGAATCCCTGAACAACCCTCCTTCACTGTCTCTCTAAGGTATCTTTTTTTTTTTTTTTTGTTTAAGTAAAACTTAGCTTCGCTCATCTCTTCTCGGCTGAGTACAGAGATAGTCTCCAGCTGCGGGAGGAGAGGGCATCTGCTGTTACCGCCACACTTGGCTTTGTTCACCCACTGCCTTTAAGCTGTACAATCAGTTAAGTCCACACTGGCTGATAAACCAGCTACCAGACCAAGGCACACATCTAAGTGGACCACAGAATTCACTTCAGGAATTCTCAACTGGGGGAAGGACCATTAGGTATCACTGCAGGAGAGCAGGACTAATTAATGTTCCTTTTATTTCTCCTTCCAAAATGTGAAGCGATCCCCAGTAGGGAGATGCACGTCCATCATTTGCTGGAAACGGAGAATACTGGCAGGCTGATGTGACTACAGGAGTATATATACTGTGGCATCAGTTTGCTCAGTCTCCATCTGCTGGTAGAGGTGCATAACCCACTAGGCCTGAATCCATCTATCCACATGCTAGGAAATAACCATTTACACCGGTAAATGACTTTTCAGCATTAACCTCTAAGGGGGTAATTTTCAAAGCCATGTATTGCATAAAATAGAAGGTTATGCATCAGTGGCTTGTTATAAAATTGGCAGAGGGTGGTGCGCATAAAAGTACATGTGCTACCTGATTTTGCACACACTTGTATGCGCACAAAACAATAGGCTTTCTATGGGGGAGGGGGGCGGAATTGGGATTTATGTGCATACTTTTGGTTTTAAAAAGTATTTGCATAAATTACCTGTGCGAGTTACGCCCTGCAAAGAAGCAGGTACAACTCTGTTCGGGTGCTTTGTGCACAATTCTTAGGGATCATTTTCAAAGCGAACTTCATCACATAAGTTTGCTTTGAAAATGTGCATAACTTATGTGTTTTGGCAATGCATAAATTAAGCAGGTTGTCGTGAAATTACCCACCCTAAGTCCAGATTGCGAGTGGTGCGCTGGATCACAGAATCCCCATTGGGCTATTTTATAAGGGATTGCCATTAGGGGACCACCAACCTTTTAGCATCTTCATAAAAGTAGAATCCTCCTTTTTATGATTTGCCTGCTTCCCCTTGTAAAACAAGCAGAGCAAACTACTGAATAGGTAGATCGCATGGCAAAGCAACACTTCTTACAATATTATTATTATTATTATTCTGCCCGTTAGCTCTTGTAAACTAACTTAAGGATAAAAAGGTGTGCGTCACATTGCTCCCAAGTTGCACGGCACTTGTGGTCCTTAGAGGTGTGCATGGAAAAGTCTTTTGTTTTATCTCTCATTTCATTTTCATTTTCAATTTATTTTTGGTTTTAATGTTATGTTGTTTCTTTATGCCCTTTCAAAGGGAAATGACATAAAATGAAACAAATGTTGTCATTCTTTCCCTCTCATTTGAAAATGACAGCTCATCGCTATGAGTTTTCAGACTGCGGGCCTCATTTACTGTTCTAGTTTACGTTTCTGTGATGACAATCATGACCTCAGTTAACTGCTCTCTGGCACTGCCCACATCTAGGCAGCTCCATCATGGAATATGCAGTGCAAAATGTCTGCTTTCTAAAAAGTATTACTGTAGAAAGAAGAGTCACCTATTTCATTCTTCTTTGTGAAGGTGGAAGCTGGACATCAGTGGTACCTTCAGGTGATCTACATCATTGGCCCAGAAACCATTGCAGGCCCTCGAGTGCAGCGTTCACTTGCCTACCAGCTGCAACGCAGTCGGCGGGACCTGGTGGACAAGAATGGCGGACTGACCCTGGACGACTCCCTGATCTACGACAATGAAGGTGACCAGATCAAGAACGGCACCAACATGAAATCGCTGAGCCTCGAGATGGAGGCAGCAGCTTCCCCTTCCTCCTCCTCCCAAACAGGCACTTCCATAGGTGGGGCCTTTGCTGCCGTGATGTTGCTTCTGCTGGTGCTCTTGGCTGTTTGCTTCTTAACTAGGAAGTGCAAGAAGCAAAAGAAGAGCAGGCCTGCCAAAAATGTAATGGAGGAGTATCCTCTCAACACGAAGATGGAGGCTTCAAAGAAAAGCACAGACCAGTTTGAGAAAAATTTTATCAGACACTACTGCACTGTGAGAAACATTAACATACTGAACAGAAGTGAGGATGCGTATAAAGTTAAAGGTGTCAAGGTGAAACAAGTCAACCTAGAGGTCAAAGTTCACAACAACCTACATGACGGAACAGAAGTTTGATTGTGAATGCATATGTATATTTTTTAATGGCTTTTTATAAATTGTACAAAGAAAAATGCTAGTATTTTTATAATCTTGTGAGCAAAAAAAGGAAAAATGGCATTTCTTGGTGTCTAGCCATGCATCACATCAACTTACAACTGAGCTACCTCATTACACAATATGCAGAAGCATTGGTGCACAGGATAGACAATGCTTTTAGGCTTTCCTGTAGTACCTCCTTCTGCACTTTGCTATATTTCTCAGCAAACCTACTGTATCTTTTCTTTGACATCCCAGGACTCAAGCAGTCATAGTGTCAGGATGCAAGGGTTTTAGGCATCCTAGATGAACCTTTAATCTTGCTCCCTGCCCCGTTAACACACCTGCCTATCAGTGGTAGCTCTGGCACAGCATCCATCTCTCACTATCATGTCACCCTTTGCCAGGTCCTGCAGCCCCGCTCTCTTTGCCCCCCTATCCACAGAGCCCAGCATCCCATCTCTCTATTCCCCTATCCAGCATCTCTCCTCGCTTCTTCCCTCTCCAACATCCTTTTTTCCTGTCACTCCCTGCTTAGCACATCAGCAGTCTCATTGCCCCTTTTTTTCAGGGCTCAGCATCCTCTCTCTCTAAATCCCCTACTGCCCAGAATCCTTTCTCCACCCACCCAGCTCTACAACTTCCCTGCACACCCAGCTTCCTCTCTGTCTCCACCCCCTACATCTACCTAGCATCCATTCCCTTCTTTTTTTTTTTGTGATGCCTTGCCTTAAATATGGGTAGTGGGCACCTAGAGTTTTCCAGGGTTTTTGCTGCCACCTCTATCCCAAAATAATTTGTCACCTAGGCATCTGCCTGGTTCATCTAATGGAAGAACCATCCCTGCATTATATTATCCAGTATGAGAATCAGGGTAATTATAGCAAGGTTAGCAAACAGTAATGGGCATTGTATGTGCTTAACATTGGCCTGAGACAAATTAGCATGTGCTGCACCTATCCATTAGGATTTCCAAGGTCCATTACATGAAATTAGTGAAAAGGAAAAACAGGAGGATATTTGGGTAAACATGACACCTTTATAATATTAATGAGTGTTTAAATATGCTGTAATTCTAGACTACTAAAGACCCTGCCGCAGATAGTGGAAGGCCCTGTTATCTCTTCCCTACTACTTTGATATTTTATTTTAGTTTTGTGTTGTGATTGCTTTACTCAGTGCTCCCTTTCTACAAGGCCAGGGGTGGACAACTCTGGTTCTCAAGAGCCACAAACAGGCCTTGTTTTCAGGATATGCATAATAAATATGCATGAGATCAGTTTGCATACAATGGAGCAGTGCTCACAAATCTATCTCGTGTCTATTCACTGTGGATATCCTGAAAACGAGACCTGTTTGTGACTCTTGAGAACCAGAGTTGGCCACCTCTGTACTAGGCCCATTTTATAATTTTAAATTGTTTCTAACAGTTTTCCTCCATTAATTAACTCTTCCCGGCTGATCACTTTGCATCTTTTTATATTATTTATTTTACAAAATCTTATATATTCCACAACCTTCCAATAATTTAACAAAATAAAAAAAACAAGAACAGTAGTGAAGTCAACTGTTACTTATGTTTTTGTTGGGGGTTGGTTTCTTTTTTTTTTTTTTTTCTGGTAATTTCTTTAAAGCATTTGGAAGCCTTTTGACATACGATTAAAGATTTTCGACAAAACAATAGAGCATAGCAAATGAGTTAAAGAAATGTGGGAAATTAAGCAGTGAAGTTTAAGTCTGCTGCCAGAATGACTGAGCATTACTGAATTAGAAAGGTTTTGCTACACTAACACCCTTCTAGATTTTCCCTCCCCCCTGTACCTCAAGCTTCATCTGAACAGATGCTTCTCCATCATGGCGCACAGCCTTGCTGCTGTGAGAAAATACCACATTATATGCCATCTCTTATTTATCAAAGATCAGGCCCAATAGATGAGAGATTCATGCCAATTACAATCCAAAAGGGCAAGGCTCAGTTTGAGCATTGACAGAAAACTATACCTCCTCTGACACACATGTACGTTTTTGGATAGGTATCTGCAATATGATTTTAATAATTCCTAAAATCAAGTTTAAAAATAATCTAGATCTTTCCGCTGTATAGTTCTCTATTATTGATGCCCATAGGAATCCTGGCCAGCATGAGGGATGGCGGAATATCTCCTTAGAGACGCATACTCAGGGCCTCTTCTTCACTGGGTAGGGGGGTCACCTCGGTGGTGACAGCCGTCCTTCCTCCCACTGTCTCGCCCTCGGCCTCAGATTACCCATGTCACACTCCATAGCACTTGTTGGGACTGTTAAGATCTGATCAGCATCCAGAAAGTGAACTGGTGCCAGTAAATACCATGATGATATCAAGCCCCCTTGGTTCATAATTAAAAAATCAGCACATAAGGGATGGGAAGTTCAGATAGGCTCAACCTCGCTCAAGTTTTCCCATATATTTCTGATTTAGCTATATAACCCTTTGACAACAATCCGAATTCTAATGCCTTATCCAGTTTTACAAGATTTGATTTGTTCAAAATTTGCAAATGACTGGAAAGAACTGCAGTGTGAGATTTCTCTGACTTTGAAGGAAGAACTTGTTTATATTTGCTGAATAAGCTGAGTGGAGAAGGGACTGGGAGATCTTCTCTTGGTAAATTTCACACTGTCAATGTGATTTATGATAGCAATTGTACGACAGTTGGGGATCAAATGCGCAAGCCAACCCATGTGCTGGCTCAAGGAGTCATCTTAAAAGTTGAGTCAACATAGTTGCAATTAGCTTGAATTTTGGTAAGCTGTGCCAGGCAAGTCAAAATTCAGTTCCACCAACATGTGCTCAGAACTGGCTGGAGAAGAAAAAATGAAACAAGTTGGGCCAATCACAAAGCTTCCTTCAAGCCAGGTCTTCTCCAGCCTGTTCAGGAGACCCCACAGTCAGTCATATTTTCAGGATATCCACAATGAATATGCATGAGATAAATTTGCATACACTGGTCTACCATATGTGCAAATTTATCTCTTGCATCTTCGTTATGGATATTTTAAACTGGACTGCTTTGGGGTCTTCAAGATTGGTTTGGGAAGGCTTTGTTCACGTACTTCAGTTTGAGGACGGGGGTTGCAACTCATCCATCCCTAGTTCCTACTGACTTCATGAAGCACTATTTTTAGTTGCTTGTTTGGAAAATAGCAGCTTTCACCTCCATGCTCCCCAATTGGCAGCAGTGTAGACAAGCCTACATTTTGTGGGTGAGTGTAAAATTTTTACTTGATCTTTCTGTATTATCTAAGTACTAAATTAAAGAAAACTTCTATTAAAAAATCAGTTATTCTTTCTTCTATAGAGGAAATACAAGTACGGTGCCCATTTGTTCACCCTTATTGTATTCTTCGATGCAATCAATAAGACATGCACCTCTTCCAAGTTCTTTCCTGGTAGCTCAGGCACTTGCATTTGATATTATATATGTATATCCACAAAGACCGTGTCATATTATTCATGCACACATTACTAATTTTACTGTATGTGTATATATACTCACTTTCATTTTCTTCTTGATGTATAAAGTTTCATTGATGACTGGCTTAATTTCTGTAAATATAATTGTGCAATCTGCAGGTCCTGCATGAAATTAAGACTTGATTATCCAGGTTCTCTAATGTAACTTCATCTGGTGCATTGTGGGCTACTGTATTTGTGCGGTTTTATTGACTGAAAGGATCAGGCTGGTTGGGGATTTGGATTCCACCGTGTCACATTCTCCAAATTGCTTTGATTTGCACATTGCACAAAAAAAGAAGAGGCCATACAGTTCAATAACTGGGGACAATAATCAAGATGTCAAAGAGAAAAAGCCCTCAGAACAAGCTGTTATACTACTTTAGAAAAATATTTTAATAAGCATATCTTTCTCAAACACATGAGAACAAAACTAAAATTGAAAATTAAAATTATTTTTAATAATAAGTGAAAAAGATGTGTTTATATCAGACACAATAGTCCCTCTTAACCACAGGGAAACATGTAACTCCAAATAATCATTTCACATCAAAAAGCTCTTCCCAGTGTTCCAAAAAATTTTAACCAAATTCCCTAAATATAAAAATACAAAACAATTGAAACTGAAAATCTTATAAGAAAGCAATACTTAAATATTTCCAATCAGCTAATACCAGATGCAGTCGACAAAATAGATGTATGTCCGAAAGATATACAAAAGTTTGCCATCAGCTGGAAAAGAAACTCCTGTTTAGAGGAAGCTGGGCACTGCAATATATGGTTCATGTTTTGCCAGAAAGCTTCTTCAGGAAGGCACAAACATCTCGAATCAGGAGATAAATATATTGTGTCAAAAGAGAATGCTGGGCTTTTATTTATTGTTTTTTCTACAAAACAATCTTTACGCCAATCAAACTGACATGACAAATCCATTTTATTTATTCAAAAATATTCAAAAATAAAAAGCCTTACATTCTAATAAAATTGACAAAAATATTGTATATGTCAAAATAGCCACATAAGTGGTAGAAATGGTCAACCAGGAAAGCTTGTAATATTGCTGCGAAAATTAAAAAATGAAATAATTATATATTTTCTCAGTGAATGGTTTTACTAGCCATAAGCAGAATAATTCTGGTATTTGGCAGCAATTTTATAGAGGAATAACTGCTGCATATTCAAATATGGGAACATACCAAAGATTTCTGTTAAAAGAAGTGCCTTCCATTCTCCCTCCTAATTTAGCAATAAATCCACCATTGTTCTCTACGGTGAAGAGACTACGAAACATCACCCCCACATGAGAGCTAAATTTTCTCACCACAAAATAAGGGGGACAATTTGAAAAGCAGCGTGTGGTTCCCAGTGCGCGCACCTGGGCGCGCTGATTTTATAACATGCGCGAGCTGGCGCGTGCATGTTATAAAATCCAATAGCCGCGCACACATGTGCGGGCGGCCTGCGACTCGCGCACGCGGGGGGAGAGGGAATTTTATAATGTAACACGCAGCAACGTGAGTAGGGCTTCCCCAGTTCCCTATATCCCTATCTAACCTTCCTATCTTCTCCCCTCTCCTCCCCGATCCCTACCCCCTACCTCTTAGATTTTTTTTACATTTTTTTACCTTGCTGCTCCTTTGGAGCAGCAGTAGATTCCACGCGCCGGCCAGCTGCTGGTGCGTGCTTTCCCGGCCCACCCAGACCATGCCTCCCCATCCCGCCCCTTTGGAGAGGCCCGGCACTTCGGTACGTAACCCCCCCGTTTTTACGTGTGTGGCCCTTTCAAAATCGAGCCGTAAATGTCTACTGGTAAATTATTTGAATGTATCCATTGTGTTAACAGTGAGAGTTGCAGATACAATTCAGATGTTCAATAATTCTAGTTTTGATCCTCTTTGTGTTTTTTTTCCCAATACAAAAATGCCCACATGGGCAGACAATCATATAGATGGCTTGTGAAGTATTATAGTCAGTCAAGGAAGTCAACATATGGTTATCAAAATAAATAAGGATGTACTGGACTGCAGGTTTTCAAGCAATATTCATCTACAGAACAGTTACTACACTTATAATAGCCTGCAATAGAGGTGACTGTCAATAAAGAGACTGGATGCCTAAAAAACACCAAGCAATCTCTCAAATTTCTGTCCCACAGAAAGGCAAAATGAGGTGGTGTCTGAAAAGCAGTCTGGCTTTCTGAAAGATGCAAAAGGATCAATATAATCTTTCAAATTAAATAAACAGACATAGAAACATGACGGCAGAAAAAGACTGAATGGCCCATCCAGTGTGTCCATTCATCCGATTAATTTAGCATTATAATTCTCATCGCTCCCTTAGAAATCCCCTGTATTTAACCCATGCTTTCTTGACTTCAGATACGTTTTTTTTTTGTCTCTGCCACTTCCACTGGGAGCCCATTCCATTCATCCACCACCCTCTCTGTAAAGAAATATTTCCTAAGATTGCTCCTGTGTCTACCCCCTTTCAACCTCATCCTGTTCTCACTTTGTTTCCAAATGTTTGCCAAGAAAGATGTGGTTATCAAAAAATGACTTTGAAATAGTATAATAGTTTGTTCTTTTTTCCTTTTATTTTCCCCACACCATATCGGAAATGAACTACACTCTTAAGCCAGGTTATGTGCAGTTACCATCGTGATGTTTGCATTACGTGAGACGGACTACCGCATAATGGGAAATGCTGGTGGCAATAACTGACCCATCTAAGCAGGTTCATCTTAAATGCCTAACATTTCTTTTTTATAATTAGTAATTTTATTGTCAAAAGTCAAAAAGATAACAGTAAGAATGCAGATTAAGGCCTACAACTTGTTAGGACAACAAGTACCAGGAAAAAGTATGTCAGCTCAGGTGTATTCTTTTTTCCCAGTGTGGATTCACATTTGCACTGAAGATCTTGTGTTCTGTCATTTAACCACTGGAGGACGCTGCAGATTTCTGCGACTTTTACTGGAATGAATGCTGTCATTTTGAGGCTCCTAATGCATACTTTGTGCTATACAGTCCCGACCGCATGCCCATTCTGTATTCCTCTACTTATTGTAGCCGTTATTCTGCAAAATTCAGGAGGTGTGACAGAATAATTACATCCAGGATAAAATATCAAATGCTGACCCAATTCCTCCTTTATTTTTATGCCTGAGGGAAAATGTTAGCTGAATATCTCCAGCTGTTTGGTCGCATACAAGGTGCAGGAGTTTTGCAGAACTGAGCCTTATTTCCCTAGCTGCTCTTTAGAGGCCTTGGTGTAATCTAAGTAAATCAGTTGTGGTGCTATCAACCTGTATAATTATGTATTTCAAATTACCAGTCGTCTTATTATGGACAATATGTTATTAATAATACATGGCAGAAAATGTGTTTTTACTTAATAAAAATAATTTTGGATATACAGGGAAAGGGTTGGCTTTGTTGTTTATGTACCCTCAGATCTTTCACAGATTTTCTTTACAGTATCGGGCGGATTTTGCATAGGCCGCCGGGGGGCGCGTAGGTCCCGGGGTTTTTCGAAGGGGGCGTGTTGGGGGCGGGACCGGATGAAGCAGCGTTTTGGGGCGGGGCGCGGCATTTCGGGGCGGGCCTGGGGGCGTGGTTTCGGCCCGGGGCGTTCCAGGGGTGTGGCCGCGCCCTCCGGACCCGGTCCCGGGTTGGGTCTCGGCGCGCGTGGATTTACGTCTCCCTCCGGGAGGCGTAAATCCATGGATAAAGGTAGGGGGGGTTTAGATAGGGCCGGGGGGGTGGGTTAGGTAGGAGAAGGGAGGGGAAGGTGAGGGGAGGGCGAAAGAAAGTTCCCTCCGAGGCCGCTCCGATTTCGGAGCGGCCTCGGAGGGATTGGAGGCAGGCTGCGCGGCTCGGCGCGCGCCAGCTGCCCAAAATCGGCAGCCTTGCGCGCGCCGATCCAGGATTTTATAAGATACGCGCGCCTACGCGCGTATCTTATAAAATCCAGCGTACTTTTGTTGGCGCCTGGTGCGCCAACAAAAGTACGCGATCGTGCTTTTTTTAAAAATCTACCCCTATTTGCGTACAGAGACACTAAAAAAAAATTTGTTTTTATTTTGAAATTTGCATTAGACAAGAAGATCTTATCTAAAAAAGAAAATATTTGACCTGAATTATTTTGGTTTTCATATTTCTGATTTTCATGCAGTGTGAACCTTGATTTATTAAGGTAGCAAAGAGTATTTTTAGGGGTTGTTCCCGAGTATATGGCAGCTTAGTGTAGGTTAACAGTACAATCTATAGGCTTCATCGGATGAGGCCTGTCTTGTCCATCCCATAGACAGACATTTCAGTAGCTGGTGTTAATAATAATAAAGCAGAGTTCCTTACCTGTAATAGGCGTTCTCCGAGGACAGCAGGATATTAGTACTCACACATGGATGACATCATTCAATGGACCCAGCACAGAAAAATTAAATCAGAGTTTCTAGAACTTAGACTGTGCCTCATTGGGCATGCTCACGTATGCCATTATACCGCACGTCCACACAGGGACCCTCCAATGAAGAAAAATATTTATGAAGAAGCCAATTCCAGGGGGAGGTGGTCAGGTTTCGTGAGGGCTGATATCCTGCTGTCCTTGGAGAACCCCTGTTACAGGTAATCAACTCTACTTTCTCTGACACAAGCAGGATGACATGTCTTCACAAATAGGGAATCCCTAGCGCTAGGCTGCCTCCAATAAAAAAAAAAGAGGAAACAATGTTTTTGTTGGCAACAAGCCCTTTTTTTTTAACCTATGAGAGGCAGCATGGAACAGAAAGAACAAGCACTAGGAGGAAAAAGAGTTGTATTCTGTACCTTAAATTCCAAAGAACAGATTGGCCAAACCTACTATCATATCAACCATCCCTATCCAAACAGTAATGAGATGTGAATGAATGGAGAGAACTCCACATTGCAGCCTTGCAGATCTTCTCCATGGGGACTGATCACAAGTGAGCCACCGACACTGCAAATGGCTCGAACAGAGTGAGCCTTAAAATGACCCACCAGATTCAGGTCTACCTGGGCGTAACAAAAGGAGATATAGAAATTATAGAAATTAGAAATATAGAAATATATATATATAGAAATTAGAAATTATAGAAATATAGAAATTAGAAATAGAATGTTTGTAAACAGCGATCCCCAGCTTATTTGTGTCAAAAGAAACATAAAGTTGGGTGGACTTTCTAAGGGTACAAGGCCAAGGCTTTCTTACAATCCAAACTATGCAGTGCTTGTTCACCTTGGTGTACATGTGGCCTGGGAAAAAATATTGGCATGATAACTGACTGGTTAAAGATGGAATTCCAATACCACCTTAGGCAGAAACTTACATTGGGACCACCCTATCATGATAAAACTTAGTATAAGGAAGATAAGTTACTAGAGCCTGAAGCTTACTGACTGCACATTAAAGTGACCACCACCAAAAGCATAACCTTTCAGGTCAGGCACTTCAAATCACAGGTGTGCAAGGACTCAAAGGGAGTTTTCATCAGTTGGGAGAAAGCCACGTCAAGATCCCAAGACACCGCTAAAGATCTGATTGGAGGCTTCAGATAAAGCAAACCCATATAAATCAGACAACTAAAGGCTTAATAGAGATGTGTTTACCTTCTCCTTGGTGACGGAGATCTGACTCAGACAAATGTAGAAGGTAATCAAGTAGTTTGTGTGAAGCAGGAGAAAAGATCTTTTGCTCACACCACTCTGAAAACAGTAAAAAAATAAAATATATAATTTGTGATAGGTGAGATGGTGTTTTTCTCATTTCCTAAAAATTTTGACTGGCACCTATGTTTTTTTTATATAAACGTGTGTGTGTATATATGTGTGTGTGTGCGCATATATATATATATATATATGTGTGTGTATATGTGTATATACACACAAACAACACCAAAGATGTTGACAGCAACCAACACACCACAGCAGAAAAGACACAGACACCAAATAAACATACCACAAATGAAAACTCTCAAAAACATTATGAGATAGATCTTCAAAAAGTACGCTGGATTTTATAAGATACGCGCGTATCTTATAAAATCCGGGGTCGGCGCACACAAGGCTGCGCAAAAACGGCAGCCTGCGCGCGCTGAGCCACGCAGCCTGCCTCCATTCCCTCCGAGGCCGCTCCGATTTTGGAGTGGCCTTGGAGGGAACTTTCCTTCGCCCTCCCCCCACCTTCCACCCCCCGGCCCTATCTAAACCCCCCCCCCCTTACCTTTGTCGGCAAAGTTACGCCTGCTTTCAGCAGGCGTAACTTTGCGCGCGTCGGCCGGCAGCCCCGCTCCGTCCTCTGGTCCCGGGGGCTGTTCCGGAGGCCTCGACCACGCCCCCGGGCCGGCACCACACCCCCGGGCCCGCCCCCGAAACACCGCGTCGTTTCGGGAACGCCCCGGACACGCCCCTCCCACCCCTTTTCGAAAGCCCCGGGACTTACGCGCGCCGGCGGCCTATGCAAAATAGGCGCGCGTAAATCCGGAACTCCAGTCCTCGAGTGTCACAAACAGGCCAGGTTTTCAGGATATCCTCAATGAATATGCATGAGAGAGATTTGCAAACAATGGAGGCAGTGCTTGTAGATCTCTCTCCTGCATATTCATTGTGGATATCCTGAACTGTTGGTAGCACCTTTGCATTTAAGGTGTTTACACACCGCTCTATGGTTGCTGGATCTATGCAATCTATGGAGGTGAAAGCTGGGTCCTTTGTCAGGGAGGATTTGGGCGTGGTATGGTGGGAGATAAATAGCAGTTCTGTTTTGTTGGTATTAAGGGCAAGGTGGAGGTTGGTGAGTAGGGAGTTGATGGATGAGAGGAAGATTTCCCAGTGCTTTAAGGCATCGGAGATGGAATCCTGGGTAGGTATGACGATTTGGATGTCGTCAGCATATAGATAGAACTTTAGGCCAAGGTCTGAGAGTAACTGGCAGAGGGGTGTGAGGTAAATGTTAAAGAGGGTTGTATATGTGTGTGTATATATATGTGTGTGTTTGTGTGTTTATATATATATATATGTATGTGTATGTATATATATGTATATATGTGTATGTATATATAAATATATATGTATGTGTATATATATATATACATATATATATATATATATATATATATGTGTGTGTGTGTGTGTTTATTTATTTAATTAATTCTTTTCTATACCGGTTTACATCCAAACTGAAGGTAGAAAGTACATCAGACAGGGACAGGGGATGGAACTGTAAGGAACAGGAGAGAAAGGTAACCGGAATATGGCAAACAAGAGGTCAGAATAAATAGATAAGTTATGTTACATTGTTTAACTTGTTAACAAATAAGTTCAAGTAACATACTGATGCAGCAGGGGGATGAGGCGCAAGGGATCTAATCTGGGTAAGCCTGTTTGAAGAGACAGGTCTTTAACTTATTTTTCAATTTGATGGTGCAAGGCTCAAGACGGAGGTTTGTGGGTAGCCAGTTCCAGCGGGTGGGACCAGCAATGGAGAAGGCTCGGTCCCTCGTGGAGGTGCGGTGTGCCTTCTTGAGGGATGGGATATGGAGGGTTCCTATGTTATTTGCTCTGGTGGGGCGGTCTGAGAGTGTGAGATGGAATGGCTCGTCAAGCCAGTTGGAGTTGTGTCTGTAGATGGATTTGTGAATAATAGTGAGGGTTTTATAGAGGATACGCGAGGGGATCGGGAGCCAATGCAAGTCTTTAAGGATGGGGGTAATATGGTCATATTTATGGGCATTTGTAATGGTTCTTGCGACCGCATTCTAGAGCATTTGAAGTAGTTTTATGGTGGAGTAAGGGAGGCCTAGGAGTAGGGAGTTACAATAGCCCATCTTGGATGAAAGGGTGGCTTGAATGACAGTACGGAAATCATAGGTATGGAGTAAAGGTTTTAGTTTTTTCATGACATTAAGCTTATAGAAACCTTCCTTGAGGATAGAGTTGATGCATTTTTTCAGGTTCAGTTGTTGGTCAATCAAGACACCAAGGTCTCGTACGAAGAGCTGAGAGGAGATGGACCTATATGCAGGGTCGCTTGCGAGGGAGGGTTTAGGGATCTGGTGTTGGGAGATGAAGAGCAGTTCAGTTTTAGAGGTATTTAGGGCGAGGTGGAGATTCATGAGTAGGGTGTTAATGGAAGCAAGACATTTCTCCCAGAATTTTAGAGAATCAGAGATTGAGTCATGAATTGCTATGATGATTTGGACATAATCAGCATAAAGGTAGAATTTGAGGCCAAGGTCGGATAGCAGCTGGTAGAGGGGGGCGAGGTAAATATTGAATAGGGTAGATGAGTGGGAGGAACCTTGAGGAACTCCTTGGGAAAGGGAGTAATGAGTAGATTCAGCATTGCCTATTTTGACAGAGAATTGTCTATTGGACAGGTATGATTTAAACCAGAGGAGGGCTGAGCCTGAGATGCCTATGTCAGATAGGCAGGAGATGAGGTGGTTGTGGCTTATTGTGTTGAACGCCGAGGAGATGTCAAGTAGGGTGAGGAGGTAGCAGTGACCTTGCTCCATGCCTCTGATGAGGTGGTTAGATAGGGTGAGGAGAAGTGTTTCAGTATTAAAGTGCTTGCGAAAACCGAATTGTGAAGGGTGTAGGATATTGTTGCTTTCGAGGTAATCCATGAGTTGGGTGTTGACTACCTTTTCTATGATTTTAGCAATAAAAGGGAGGTTTGAGATAGGACGAAAATTGGTTGGGTTGTTGGGGGTCTAGCAAGGGTTTTTTTGAGCAGGGGTTTGACAACTGCGTGTTTGAGTGTGTCTGGGACTGTGCCAGAGGAGAGGGAGCAATTGATGATGCTGGCTAGGGGTTTGGTGATGGTGTTAGGAATGGTGAGGAGTGCTTTGGTGGGGATGGTGTCTGTGGGGTGGGATGCGGGTTTAATCTTTTTAAGAATGGATTCGATTTCCTTGGATGAGGTAAGGTCAAGGGAGTCAAGGGTGGTAGTGGTTGAGCTTGGGCCAGGAGGCATGGGAGGTGGGGTGAGGGGGAATCTGAGGAGGATGTTTGCTATTTTTTTGTGGAAGTAAAGTGCTAGTTCTTCACATTTGTTACTAGCTTCGTTGTCAGAGATGGGAGGAGTGGAGGACCTAGTGAGATCCACAACATAGGAGAAAAGGGCTTTGGGGTTGTACTTGTATTCATGTGTTTTTGATGCATAAAAGTCACATTTGGACTTAAGTGTAGAGAGTCTGTAGGAGTGCAGGGCAGATTTGAAGATGGAAGTATGTTGGGGTGAGGGGTCTTTACGCCAGATTCTAGGGATGTGAATTGTTTATCTGACGATTGAAAATATCGTCCGATATTTTCAATATCGTCAGATATCGGGGGGTCCCCGATAGCGATAGGAAACCCCACAATTAATTTAGAGGGTTTTCTTATCATTATGGGGGGGAGGGGGGGGGCGGGAAGAAAGGACACAACCTAAAAACACAACCTGACCCTTTAAAATGAGTTTGTTAGTATCCCCCCACCCTCCGGACCCCCCCAAAAAATTTTTAAATACCTGGTGGTCCAGCGGGGGTCCCGGGAGCATTCTCCTGCGCTCGGGCTGTCGGCTGCCACTAATCAAAATGGCGCAGATGGCCCTTTGCTCTTACCATGTGACAGGGGCTATCGGTGCCATTGGTCGGCCCCTGTCACATGGTAGGTCCACTGGATGGCCCGCACCATTTTTAAAGATGGCGCCGGCCGTCCATTGCTCCTACCATATGACAGGGACCGGCCAATGGCACGGATACCCTGTCACATGCTAAGGGCAAAGGGCCATCGGCGCCATTTTGTTTACTGGCAGCCGACAGCCCGAGTGCTGGAGAATGCTCCCGGGACCCCAGCTGGACCACCAAGTATTTAAAAAAAAATTTTGGGGGGGGGCCGGAGGGTGGGGGGATACTAACAAACTCATTTTAAAGAGTCGGCTGTATTTTTTGGTTATCGGCTCGGGCGCAGCCGATTAAAAAAAAAAAAAAAAAAAACCCGATCGGACTGCAAGATAAAAATTCACAATGTGAATTGGAACCGGAATCCGAACCGATACCGGTTCCGATTCACTTCTCTACCAGATTCTCTCACTCCTTCTGAGTTTATTTTTCATTATTTTTAACTCAGCAGTGTACCATGGTTTTTTATTTTTTGATGCTGGGTGAAAGTTTTGGCTGGTGACTAGGCATAATTCGTTCGCGATGTCAAGGGTGAGGTTGCTCCACCAGGCAAGTGCAGTTTCAGGGTTGGTACAGTCGAGTTTGGGCAGAGAAGTGGAGAAAGCTGAGATCAGGTCCTCACTGGAGCAGGATTTTCTGAAGACAATGGTGGCATTTTGTGCAGGGGTGCACAAGGTTGGGGGCATTTATCAAAAGCAGGGTTTTGATGAGGGAATGGTCAGACCAGGGAACAGGGGTGCATGAGGGTGTGTTAGGTGACTGGATGCAGGA
Source organism: Rhinatrema bivittatum (assembly GCF_901001135.1). Lineage (NCBI taxonomy): Eukaryota > Metazoa > Chordata > Amphibia > Gymnophiona > Rhinatrematidae > Rhinatrema > Rhinatrema bivittatum. Next base: position 359,507,111 of record NC_042615.1, on the reverse strand, counting down.
GTTAATGAAAATAAGGTCTAGGGTGTGCCCAGCTTTATGTGTGGGGGAAGAGACGAGTTGTTTAAGGCCAATGGCATGGAGTGAATTAAGAAAGGTTTCACAAGATGATGAGAGGGGGAGGGAGTCTACATGGAGATTGAAGTCTCCTAGTATAATGGCTAGGATTTCGATATTGATGTCAGAAATGAATTCAATCTGGGGGAAGGGTTGAGGTCTAGAAGGCCAGGGAGGGGGGGGGGGTATAGACAAGGCAGACTTTGGAGTTCAGGGGATTTGAACAGGCCAATTTCAAATCTGGGAGGGGTATCAATATTCACAGGTTTGAGTTTTAGATGCTTTTTAACTGCTAAAAGGAGGCCACTGCCTCTTTTCTTAAGTCTAGGGATGGTGAAAATAATCATAGGAGAGCGTGGGGAGCTGATTAAGGAGGACAATGTCGGAATCCTTGAGCCAGGTTTCTGTGACAACGCAGATTTCCAGCTTGCAATCAAGTAGTAGATCGTTAAGGATTGCTTTTTTTTTAGAGAGAGATTGTGCATTGAAGAGAACTAGGGAAAGGGTTATAAGTCCCAGTAGTTGTGTCAGGGGGGAGATGAGGATGGGGAGAAGGGATTTGCGATGAGCGGGAGGGTTGGTGAGGGTGGAATGGGGGTCTGTGGGAAGGATAGTGAATGTGGGGGATTGGATAGGTTGTCATGGTGGGATACGGGAGATTGAGCAAGGAAACAAATGAGAACAGAAATAGCAAAGGATGACAGCCAGGGGGGGAGGAGCGGGTTGGCACAATAGAAGCCCATTTGACAATAATTAGCTTGATTACCAAAGGGTGAGCAGATACAATAGTAAAATAGGAGTATAATTAACACTGAGGCTAGAATAAATGTACAGTTAACAAAAGCGGTGCGGCAATAGTAAATAGACAATAGAGGTACAATTAATAATGAATAGCTGGGTTAGTTTAGAGGGGGCGAATACTGTAGTGAGAAGGGGGTAACGAGATAAAGTAATGGTTCTGGTACATTGGTTTAATCAGAAAGGATGGGATGTTAAGGGGGGAGGGGAGGGGCTGGGCGATCGGGAATGGGGGGTAGGAGAGAGCACTAAGGGGAGCACAAAGGGGTGCACTAAGGGGCAGGCCCCTTGGTCGCGCTCCTTAGGCGCACGACGCCTGCGGTCAGGGCCTTCCTTTTACAGAGCAAGGTAGGCCGGAAGCAGCGTCAGCGGGTGGGGTCCTCTCGTGGTGAGAGGGCCAGCCTTGCCTGATGCTGGTCTCGGGTCCAGGTGGTCGCGGTGTATGTGTATATATGTATGTGTATATGCGTGTGTGTGTGTATATTTATATATATATGTGTGTATATATATAAATATATATATATATATATGTTTATATATGTGTGTATGCAGGGCCGGAGGAACCACTAGGCGAGCTAGGCCTGTGCCTAGAGTGCCGAGACCTAGGGGGCGTCGTGGCAGGCAGCAGAATTTTGAAAGGGCAAAAAGTGCCCTTTCAAAATTCTGCCAGCCCTCGACTCGCCTAGGTGGAGACCAAGCACCAAGACTTAGGGGGCACTGCGGCAGGCAGCCAGCTCCCGACTCGCCCTGCCTCCCCGCCAGTGCCACCCTCCCGACTCCCCTCTAGTGGTCCAGCGGAGGTCCCGGGAGCGATCTGCCGCTCCCGGGACCTCAGCTGCCACTAAGCAAAATGGCGCCGGTGGCCTTCAGCCCCTACCATGTGACAGGGGCCAACCAATGGCACCGGGGCCCCTGTCACATGATAGGGGCTGAAGGCCACCGGCGCCATTTTGCTTAGTGGCAGCCGAGGCCCCGGGTGCGGCAGATCGCTCCCGGGACCTCCGCTGGAACACTAGCGCGGTGTTGGGAGGGTGGCACTCGGGGGGAGACATGGCGAGCGGGAGCTGGCTGCCTGCCGCAGCGCCCCCTATGTCTCTGCGCCGATTATTTTTCTGTGAGTGCGTGTGTGTATGTATGTGAGAAAGGAATCTGCCAGTTTAAAAAAATGAAATATGATAATACATATACCTCAACTTTTGAAAAGTTGGATGAAAGATGAAATTACTGAATTTTAAGCATCCCTCTTCTGGAAAATAAAATTTAACTTAAAGTGGGTAGAAACAAATACTAAAGCAAAAAAAATTAAAGTATTTAACATGTTCATCTCAGCAAAATCACAAATTTAAGATACTGATGCCAGGTAGGGTTTGGGTTTTGTTTTGTTTTTTAAGCATAATTTAAGCATGAAGACTAGAATAGAATCTGAAATGGTTTTGCTTTTTTTTTTTTAAGCCTTTAGAAAATGGAATCTTCCCATTTAAAAGGGAAGCCGACTAAGGATGTCTTTCTGTTTCGTATCTCCCACATGAATAATCATACGACTGATAGTTTGAAGAAAGACACTTGCTTTATTGCCTGAAAGCGTAAAACTAGAGAAGCTGTAGGGTGTGGGTGGCTGTCCCTTGGGAGGACAGAACCTGAAGGAAGGGTGTCATTTCGCCTTCTGATAGGAATGTGGTTTTCTTATTTAATGGTTGGGAGCATCGCTTTCACTTTTAGTAAAAGAGAAAAATGCTGCAAGTCTGAAAGCAAGGTTCTTCTGTGAGAGTATAATGTGTATGTGAGACAGGGAGGGTGCTTCTGTATGTGTGTGGTGTATATGTGAGACAGGGAGGGTGCTTGTGTGCGTCAATGTCTGTGTGCGAGAGAGATGGAGCATGTTTTTGGCTGGCTTGTGGGTGTGAGAGAGGGCATGTATGTGATTGAGAGCTTGTGTGTAAGTGAGATAGAGAGAGCATGTGTGTGATTGACAGCTGTGTGTAAGTAAGAGAGAGCAAGAGCATTGTGTGATTGAGAGAGACTGGCCAGAGAGGTGATGTGTGTATGTGTGAGAAAGACTGATCAGGGAGATGACTGGTGTGTGTGTGTGTGTGTGTATGTGTGTGTGTGAGAGAGAGAGAGAGAGAGAGACTGGTTGGGGAGATGATTGGTGTGTAAGAGACAGAAACTGGTCCTGAGGGTGTGACTGGTGTGTGTGTGTGAGAGAGAAAAGAGACTGGTTGTGGTCCCTAAGGAAGAGGACCATGAGGACAGCTTCAGCAGCTACTGCTGCATTTGGTGTGACCTGCAAGGGAAAGGAGTAGGAGAACTGCTGGAGAGGGTAAGTAAAGGTTGCTTTTTAAGTTCATTTTTCTTGATTGACTACCATTTTAATTATTGGGTAGTATGTGAATGTGTCTGCTGTTTGAAATATGTTATTGGTGTTTGGTAAAGCTTTCAAAATTAGCATGAGTCTTTAATTATTGGATATTCTATTCATCAGCTGTTTTGAAATTATTGTATTTGTATGATTTTATAATTATGATTAATGATTTATATATCTTTATTTTATTGATTTGTTTCACGAGGAATGGTGAAATTTTTGTTTTTCCATTGTTACACTGTATAGAGTCTGGCGTGATGCGTTTTACAGTTCAGTTTTTGTCTGCACATTTCTATTTATACTTTATGTGGCTTTATTCTGTATTTGGTGAGGGTTTGTGTTCTGATGCAAAGACTGAGATGAAACATTCTTTTAGCATGTGGTTTCTCTGTAGGGATCTGTAGTAGCTTGGCCTGTTCTGTTTTCCTGATAGGAGGTGTATTGATATTTTAGATTCTGGTGTAATATTTTTGGTATTCTTTTTCATAGGTAGGGTTGTTATTCTTTGAGTGTTGGCAGATAGTTCTATGTTGATACGGGAGGACCATGCCGAAATATATCATAATAGGTATGATGCCATATGAATTCCAAGATGCAAAGTTTTCTTGTTGGCATCACAACAGTGCATGAAATTATCACAACAACTTGTATATTAATTTTACCTCAGAACGTCATTTTTCATGTAAAATATGTTATAAAAGTATAATTTAAAATTGTGTATGGGGAGGGGGTGCCAGACTGTAAGGTTGCCTAGGGTGCCTAATACCCTTGCACCGGCCCTGTGTGTGTGTATGTGTGTATGTGTATATATATATATATATATATATATATATATAAACACAACCACAAACACTCATTATGGAGTGGAGTACAAGCACAATTATTTTTTGTTAACTTTATTTGATTTCTTATACCAACAATTGTGATGGTTATAACAAATTATAACAATGATAAAATGACACACCTAATCTTTATCTTACTAAAATCACCATCCATTCATACTCAACCACACCTCTCTCACTTTTTGTGCAACATATGCAAAATAGACCTTACATGATATTCACTTAAAATATTACAATGACAAATATTTATGTAATTTTATACAACTTGATATAACTCATCTTAATATTACCATATTGTCATCAATATACATGTTACCAAATTAACCCTTAAACCACTGTAAGTGATAACGAAGTGCTTGACACTGATGTTGTTCTTATCGGTTTCTGTCTATCCCAACCGGGCCTTGGTTTCGCCTTCCGGCTTCTTCAGGGGAATATATATATATATTATTCGACTAGTGCTTAATCTCTCACAACACTTCCATATATGCTCTTCTATTCCATAAGGGTACTTATGTTCTTCATTACATCTGTAACTTTATATTGTGTATATGTGTTGCATATCTGTATTAAAAAATTTTTTGTCTCATGTCAATGAGACAGAAATATATAAATGTATGAGACATAAATATATAAATGTGTGAGTTTATTTATTTCACGCAAGTTGAAAAGTAATTGTTTTGAGTGAGTGAGGGCTTTGGAGTTTATATATTTAAAATGAACATATTATTATAAAGTGAGGTTAGTGTAATTAAAAAAATGTGAAATGAATATGTGGAATGAATGTAATGTGAGTTGCCTGTCACGACGTAATGATTTCTTTGTATACAATGTTTGCTGTGTGACCCTCTGGCTGCAGTATGATGAGGCTATCAGCTGAGCTGACTCTAGAGCAGGCCACGTACAGCTGGCCATGCGAGAAGCAGTGGTGCCTCAAGTCAACACCAATGACCTTAAGAGTCTGACCCTAAGATTTATTAATAGTCATCGTGAAGCACACTCTGACTGGGAACTGCAGGCGGTTAAATTGAAAGGGTATGTCTGATGGTATAAGGGGGATGCGAGGGATGAAAACTGTTTTCCCTCGTCCACAACCTGTGAAAATGATTGCTTCAATGACATTTCTGTGGAGGGACTTGACTTCAAGTCTGGTGCCATTGCAGAGTTTTGGTGGCTGTAGATTTCTTAGTAACATAATTGGTGCGCTGACCTTCAAAATGAGATTGTGCTGAGGAATGCCTGGAGGGTTGAGACTGTGCAGGAACTCGACAGGGTAATGTACTGCGTCATCAACTTCGATGACCGAGTCCACAGACTTATAAGTTTTTGTTTCTGAGGTGAATGCCTGCAGGAGTGTGTCATTGATAGAGTTTGTCATGTCATTTGTAGAAGTTAAAATTAGGGATGTGAATCGTTTATCTGACAACTGAAAATATCGGACGAAAATTTAAATCTCGTCAGATATCAGGGTGTCCCCGATAGCGATAGGAAACCCCACGATTAATTTTGTGGGTTCTCTTATCGTTATGGGGGGGGGCGGGAAGAAAGAGCACTTAAAAGAAACCTAAAAACACAGCCCGACCCTTTAAAATTAGTTCTTTAGTACCCCCCCCCACCCTCCAGACCTCTCCAAGCCCCCCAAAATTTTTTTTAAGTACCTGGTGGTCCAGTGTGGGTCCCAGGAGCATTCTCCCGCTCTCAGGCCATCGGCTGCCAGTAAACAAAATGGCACCGATGGCCCTTTGCCCTTAGCATGTGACAGGGTATCCGTGCCATTGGCCGGCCCCTGTCACATGGTAGGAGCACTGGATGGCCCGTGCCATTTTTAAAGATGGCGCCAGCCGTCCATTGCACATCCAGCCTTTTGTGGTCAACCATGTCAAATGCTGCGGAAAGGTCGAGGAGTATTAGAAGATGGCTTATTTTGTTCTCGAATCCTCTTAGTATGTTGTTTGATAGATTGAGCATTAGGGTTTCCATACTGAGATTTTTTCTGAAGCCGTGTTGATTGGGGGTGAAGAATTTTGTAGTTATCTAGGTGTTCATTGAGTTGTTTTAGAACAGTTTTCTCTGTCATTTTTGCTAGAACAGGTAGAATTGAGATTGGGCGGTAGTTGTTCAAGTCGTCTGGGTTCAGGTTTTTTCTTTTTAGTATAGGTTTGATTGTTGCTGTCTTTAATTTGACTGGGATCTCTCCTTCTTCGAGGGATTTATTGATAATTGCTGTTACTGTTGGGGCTATTGAGTGTGCAATTTCCTTTAGGTCTCTTGTTGGGATTGTGTCTAGCTCATGGCGAGCTGGGTTTATTTTTCTTAGCATTTTTTCCGTTTCCATGGTGGAGATGGGTTCGAAGTTGGGCCATGGCATTGTATTTGTTGTGTTTATTTGCATTTCTGCAATTTCAGTGTTGATGAAGGCGTCTGTTATTTTGGTTATTTTGTTCTTGAAAAACATAGCTAGGTCTTGGCTCAAATTTTTAGATTTGGTATTTATTTATTTAAAATCTTTTCTATACTGTCGCTAAGTTATATACCATCACAACGGTTTGGTAGTGTCGGCGTTGGTTTTTTCAGAAATGAGGTTATTTACTATATTGAATAGAGCTTTGGAGTTATTGTTGGATTTTTTTATCTTTTGACTGTAGTAGTTACGTTTCGTGTTGAGTATCATTTTTTTGTAAGCAGCCAGGTGTGTGCGGTATTTTTGTGTTGTCATGAGACACTTGTTTTTTTGCCATTCTTTTTCAATTTTCCTGAGGTTGGATTTCATGCTTCTTAGTTGCGAGTTGAACCATGGGATTTGTTGTTCTCTGGGATTCTTTATCTTTTTTCCATTTCTCCGGGTTTATGTTATTTGCGTTTTTTTCTGTTATTTGAAACCAGGATTGGATCGCGTTGTTTATATTCGAGAGGTCCAGATTTGCTAGTTGTTTTCCCAGTTCTTGTTGTAGCAGGTCAGTTTGGAAAGGAGGTCGATATTTGAAGGATTGTTGTGTATCATTTGTTTTTGTCGTGTTTATGTTTGCTTGCGTGTTGCATTGTAGTAGATAGTGATCGGACCAGGGGACTGGTCTGTATGAGATAGTCGTGTCTGAGAAGTATATATTCGTAAAAATCAGGTCAAGTGGAGTTCGCCATCACTGAACTAGGTGGGGGGTCTGGGGAATATGGGGGAAACTTCAGGCTGAGAAGCCAGGAGGGTCTTCATGGGCTGCAGAGGGACTGGGGTGAACTGGTAGACTAATTGATAAATTTATTTTTTTTGCATTTGGAGTGAATGAAAAATAGCCTCATTCACATGCATTTGCATGCGATGAGCGTTAACTCTGCGTGGGACGCGCATTAAATACACTCTAATCCTCTATTGCATTAGGAGGTGGATTAGCGCCTATTTAACCCGCGTCCGACAGCGGGTTAAACAGTGCAGTCGGCTGAGCGCACTGTATTGCATCGGCCCCTTGGCATGTAAATGGCTCATTTTTTTCCAGAAACCAAAGATGAGATCCTGCTTTCAACCCTCTTCTCCTTACTTGGAAAATGGGGTGGGGGGGGAATGCTCTAAGGGGTTTTTCTTGTTTTATTTTTCAGACCATTCTTTATATAGAATTTATGACATATTTTGGAAAACTAAACAGATCTGTCTTAAAAATTCTTTAGTTTTTTTATCTTAATTTTGGATCTTTTATTTTTACTTTTTCTAAAGGCCTGTTTTTGAACTGTAATACAAGTTCACTGATTGTGCTGATCTGTCATTATAGGTTGTGTATGGTGCTTTATGTATCTTTATTTACTTAGCATACACACTTTGTCTCTGACACACTTGAAGTGTGGAAAATAAAATGAATGCTAGGGAACCACATTGCTCAATCCATAGACTTTTCTGCATTGGCATAGTCTATATGTTTCCATAAGGACATGCCACAACATCTTGTGATTTAAGAACTGTTAACTGATTTTCATTTCCCATTATTATGACTTGATTCCTCTCATATACATCATTCACTAGAAGTATTCAAGCAAATGTTTAAACTTGTTTTAGTATCAGTGTCTGATGTTACTGACTCACAGGCCTTTTATATGTTAATTTTTCTTTCTTTCAGGACCACAGTGCAGATGATCCTCTTTTACCAATACTTATCTTGCAGCATATTAAGTCATTGTGCTGAAAAAGTTACTTATTATTCCTGAACTGTAAGCATACACCCGTTCCATATGTTACACTCAGGGCATTAGGCGCTCTAGGCAAATCTTCTGCCTTGCGCCGACCTTATTCATTCAGACAGGCCCCCTGTCTTACACACACTTAGGGGTAGATTTTCAAAGGGGTACGCGCGGACCCCCCGAAAACCTACCCCAACCCCCCCCCCTGCGCGCGCCGGGCCTATTTTGCATAGGCTCGGCGGCGCGCGCAAGCCTCAGGATGCGCGTAAGTCCCAGGGCTTGCATGGAGGGGCGTGTCGGGGGGCGTGCCGGGAGTGACGCGCCATTCCGGGGGCATGTCGCGAGTGACGCGGCGTTTCGGGGCGGCGCCGTGGGCATGGTTTCGGCCCGGGGATGTTCCAGGGGCGTGGCCGCGGCCTCCGTACCAGCCCCCGGACCGGAACATGGAGCGCGGCAGCCGGCCCGGTGCGCACAAAGTTACGCCTGCTTCCAGCAGGCGTAACTTTGCCGAGAAAGGTAGGGGGGGTTTAGATAGGGCCAGGGGGGTGATTAGGTAGGGGAAGGGAAGGGAAGGTGCGGGGGAGTGGAAGGAAAGTTCCCTCCAAGGCCGCTCCGATTTCGGAGAGGCCTTGGAGGGAACGGAGACAGCCTGCGCGGCTCGGCGCGCGCAGGCTGCCGATTTTGGGCAGCCTTGCGCGCGCCGACCCCGGATTTTAATGGATAAGCGCGGCTACGCGCGTATCTATTAAAATCCCGCGTACTCTTGTTCATGCCTGGTGCGCGAACAAAAGTACGCGTGTGCGCAGATTTATAAAATCTGCCCCAGCGGTTCCTCTTCCCATTCACACACGCACCCTTACACAGGCTCCCTCCCTCTTAATAACACCATTGCTCTCTCATACACACTCACAAACAGAGGTGCCGCTCATGGCCCACCGAGACTCCGTTTTTCTCCGCCATGAGTGGGATGGGCTCTGCTTGTGGCCCCAATGGCTGTTCTTTGCCACCCCTAATGGCTGGTGCCCTAGGCGACCGCCTAGTTCGCCTATTGGGGGATGCGCCGACCCTGGTTAGACCCTTATTAAACCTGTACTTGCATATCTTACAGGTTCCCAACTGAAGCTAATTGAACAAGATCTACGTACTACTGTTTCTAGAAATGATAGTAATCTGGGCCTATATTACGAAAGATGGATTCTGAATATTACTTGCACCTTTTTTATTTCCAACTAATCAGTCCCTGATAGTTAGAGACAATCAATGATGCCTTTGCATTAGAACTTCCCGACCATTTATTCATCCTGATCAACTCTTTACTGTCATTGAAGGTTTTACTCTATGCCTGTGCAATGTTAACTGTTATATCTGGATGCGAGTCTGCATGTTCATAACCCTCTCTCCATCCCCTGAACTTATGCCCATGCTATTTGGCTTTAATGTTTCTTTGCTGAAATATACTTTGACTCACTCACCTTACACCACTCTCTGGATCATCTTCAGGATGAGAACATTTCCTGCCTAATAAACTCTACACTGACTCTTGCCTATTACATCCATTGGCCGTGGGCAATAAGGAATTTGGGAGATGCTCCGGGTAGGACATTTTTTAAGGGATGGTCTCCTTCCCCTACTGGCCCTTTGCCCAACGGTGCATGAAATCATTTCTTCAATCACGTTAACTCAGATTGTCTATCTTTGTTCTCCTCATGTTTTGGTTGGCTGTGTTAAATGTTAACTTATTGTTCTCTCTCATCAGAGGCACAGCGTGCATTTACACGCATCTTTTAGATATATTCCATACTTATACTTACTAATTCTATTTTTGTACCTTATTATGAATTTACTATCTTCCTGAGCACTTCTTTGTAATAAAAAAAAAAGAAAAACCAATGAGATAGTGATTAGTAGTATACTAATAACATTCTTGATTATACTGTTCACTTATTCCTTTGATTTATACATATATCCATTTTTGTATTCCTTTCCCTTTTGATTATGATAATCTAATCTATTGTAATTGCTTTAGCTGATGCAAAAGCAATAAGTATAATCTGTGATTGCTTTTGCATCAGCTAAAGATATTCAAATTATTTTCCTTGTTGAGTTTATGGTATTGTTTTCAAATTAATGACTTGCTCTTATCACTATTTGTTTATAACATCACTGTGCTGATTCCCTATCTTTTCTCAGGCCACGTTTTACAGATACCTTGGGGGGAGTGTTACGTTTAGCATAGAGCTGGGGTAGAGAGGAGCATTTAGGTTTAGATTAGGTTAAGGATTATTGGTTTATTCCCTGCTTTAAGCCAGTATGCAGAAAAGACTTCTGGCTGACCTCAATTATAACTTCCACCAGAAGAAACACATTAGGCTCAGCAGCTTCCAGGACATTTGCCATGGAACATGAGGATTTAATAACCACCTGCAAAAAGATATCTCCTCTAACATCCTCAAGAGCTCCTTGTCTCAAGGATAGTGTCTTTTTGAACAAGAGAGATTAGGGCTGGGGAAAGTTGCACTACTGCGGACTGCATCATAAGCGCAGAGTTCTCCCTTCCCACATATTTCCTCCCTCCCTTAGCACAGCGGGGATTCATATTTCCATTTGCCCTGGGCTGCAGTCTTTGATATCTGGGCTCCAGCACTGGACCGCTGAGCAGACGGACTCCCCCCCCCCCCCCCCGGCCCTATAGCAGCTGGAGATATTTGGTTAAATGCAACTGCTACATGTGAGGCGTGGAGCTAGCTTCCTGATTCAATAGCAATGGAAGTTATTGTCTGCTCCGCTGTGTCATGCCATGGGTTACTGCCCCTCGCCTAGAGCAACTGGAGATGTGAATCCTCCTTTGACCTCTGCTTCTATTCCTGTTTACCTCCTCTCGTGCCACCCCCCACAGTGGTGAAAGAGAGGACCCAGAGGTTGCCAACAGACGTCATCCTGCTGGCGGCTGAAAAAAAAGAGGCCCAGGCCAAGACTCTGAGTGTAGGTGTGAGCTCGTGTTTGTTGTAAGCTGGTGTGGGATGGGTAGGTGTCTGTGTGTGTGATAGCTGGGTGTAGGGAGGGAAGAGAGTGTGTATAGGGGTGAGAGAGAACATGTGTGTGACAGGATGTGAGAGAGAAAGCATATGCCTGATCATTTGAAAAAAAAAATGTATTTTGATAAATGTGCAGCATTTTTAGAAAACGTGTGTGAAATTTTGCATTTTGTGGCGCATAATTCCCCCCAGAGTAAGAGACAGCTGTGTCTGCACACAAATCTCTCCCATTTCCTGAAGGAGATAACCAGCTAAGAAATATAAGAGGAAGACTCCAGCCTGAGACATAGCACAGCCAGTGGAAACAAAGCACTGTAAGAACGTGTGAAAGCAGCACCAGAGCAGCTGCTGTACCACCAGTCAGCACTACTGACTGCACACCTTGAGCCTGCTTTCTTCATGTCTGGAAAGTGGGGAACAGAGTGACTTGGGTGAAAGAACTCGCTTTCATGGAGGGTAGCTAGGCATGGAATGATGTTTCTGGGTGGAGCTTCTCATTTTTTTGGTTTGTTGTAGAGCAGGGTTCTAATAAAGAGTTTTAGGATTGGTTGGTCTCTCCTATGTCTATAATCACATAGACTTCCTGCTCTTACCAGTAGTGGCTGTAACAGACTGAACTGAAGGGGAGGGGGAGCATAGGTAAGAGAAATAGGAGATGAGAAAAGAGAGGGGGGTATGGGAAGGGGAGAGTAAGGGAGACAGGTAAAATTAATAGGCAGTGCTAATTAATGCAATTTTAAGAATGAAAAAGGTCTCCATTGTTAGTTTATACCACAACTTTCTGGCATTGGACAAACAAAAATGTTTTTACATTTCATTATGAGCCTGGAACAGAAACTTGAAAAGGTAACCATTTGTCTTTTTTGCTTAGAATAGGGCACACAGCTCGATATTCCTCCACACACACTTGCACTGACCCCCTCCAGTTACAGCCACACACTGCAGGGCACAATGAGTAAACAATGTAGGATAAGGCATAAATCTATTTATTAACTTAAAGCCACATAATGTACCAAAAGTTTTAAATTTGTCCTAGTTCCCTGAACATTCCCCGTACACTTTGAGGCCTGTTCCTAAAATTCCCCTATTGCATGCCTTATGGGCCTGATTCTACCTCACATTTGCACATTGCTTAAAGTTTGTTTTGTTTTGCAGAGGACTCTCTTTTCATCTCAGCATAGGCTAGGGCTTAACCAAGTTCTTTGCATTCCTTTAGCAGTACCAGTCTGACAGCACTTAAGCAAAAATGACAATACCCTAAAATTTTGAGTAGGAAAAATCTAATTATATAAATGTAAGTTTGAAGTCCACGTGAGCTAACTATGGTGTTTTAGGCAATAGAAAGGACACTGAAAAGTCATTCACAGTGAATGGGACTGGTGCCACCCAAATACCCTCCTGGGAGGAATAGGGTAGATGGCTACAGCACCCATAGTTTGTCAGATTCAAAAGCTCAGCATAATGTATCATCACAGGTAGGTGTTTGTCCCACACTACAAACAGACAGCTTGGGAGGGTAGTATAGTAACAAATCCTCTTCCACTATCAGGGCAAGGCAGCTTCAATGACAGAGAGATTACTGGCACTTCACCCTACTCCAGTGGTTGGTAGCTGAAGCAAAAGGTTAAAAGAGCAAGAGTTAGCCAAGGTGATGACCTCCTCTTGAGGAGTGTTGGCCCAGCATGTTTTATGACGAAAAAAAAGCTTCCCTTCCTCACAGGGGTGCAGCCCCAATAATTCACAGGACTCCAGGTTGGGATGGTCGGTGGTGCTGTTTAAGATATTTTAAATATCAAAAGAGGTAAGGGAGTTAGTAGTGCTTCACCTTACCCCAAATGTAATAGAAATTCCTCTAACCAGAGCAAGTTAGGTGGCATTACTGAATTAAGCACAGTTTTTGGATGAATCAGATGCAGGAGACTCCACTGGGGAATCTCTAGGTCCTTTGATCTTACAGTGGGAATGCATGGATCCAGGACAAGAGGCCTTTGTCTTTTACTTCAGTGTCTACCGTGAGCAACACTTTGTGTAGGTCTTTCCAGCAGAGCTCCAGGGCAGACTGGGTGGGGGACTTGAACATGGTCCTCAGGGTGGGCTGCTTGCACCTGTGAATGAAAGCCTTTGCACATCTCATTAATACATTATAACCATTCAAAATGGTAAGTAACATCAGCAGGGATGGGAGCGACGCAGGGAATCTCATAAGAGCAAGCAAGGTGGCATCTGGCCACAGTTTCTGACCAGATTTTAGCTAGGGTGCCCTTTAAAATATTTTTTCATTCTACAGAACAGAGGCTTGAGTAATATTGGCAATGAACGTTTTGGTGGGTATTGCATGTTTTGCAAATGCCCTTCATTAGCTTACCTGTGACCGAGTACCTCACTCACTGCTGATGATCACAGGAATGCCTAGTCGGAGAATAAATTATCTTAATTTCATGCAAATTAACATTGATTTAGCATAAGGGTAGGCCTCACACCAACCTGAACACATGCATACTAAACCAAAAAACACACTCAGGCAATATTTCTTCATTTGTATAAGGTAAATTTGGATGTTAATAAGCAGACCCTATCACTGCGGCTGCACAGCTAGTAGAGTCTGACTTTATCTCCCCCGCCCCCCCCCCCCCCTCACCTTGTGCACTTGACAGATAACACAGGTTCCATAATATCGTGGAGCCACAGCTCAACCTAGCCATCCATGCTATGGCACAGATTATCACGTTGAAATCACATCCTGCCAAGCTCCAGGATTGTTTTGGATTTTTTTTTTGCTGATGCTGGAGCAGGGCCACCTCCTCTAAGGAGGGTAGGGGAGACTGGCTAACCAAAACCAAATACTGGTGACAGAATCTGTCAAGGCATTTCCATGCGTAACATCAAAGATTCAGATGAACCATACAAAATACAAAAGCAATAGCAGTGGGTAAGAACAAGGAATGCAAAAATCAGAGGCATAAGGAGCAGCATTTTGGCAGCTGGATGCATGCTCGGGCGAGGGCTATGAACTCTGCAACCTGCACCATCTATTCAGAAAGGTGGTGGCTCACTATGATGTTATGGCTTGGAGGAGACACTATGTTTGATGACCAGGGAAGCAGAATCATGCCACAGCCAGAGATCAATTTATGCTGAGCTTAGATTCTCAGCAAGAGGGCTGCTACAGCGTAGGGAGGTAAGTCAGAGGAGAGCCAAAATGCCTCTCTTCTGCAATGTAAATTTACAGGAAAGTTAAATTGAATTACAATGGATGTCACACCTGCAAACAAGTGATTTCTTAAACCAAAAGAGGTTCAGTAATGCATCTAGTTCAAACCTTTCTAGTACAGAATACCTTTTCAATTGAGGAGGCAGTGTAATTTACAGGAACTATTCAAGATTCACTACAGTTTTAATTCAAATTTAGCATTTGCTGAGGTTTAAATGCTAAGTTTTACATAAGCACTTAATGGTTTGTCTAGTATAATATCTGGTACTAAATTTACATATAACAAGTCTTTCTGAACACATTGTCCTTTAAGATAACTTAAGAGTCCAAATATTACTTCCTGGCTGAAAATCAGTGGTGGGGTACAGTGATGAGAAAGAGTATAAAGAGATGATGTCCAGTTGTACTGCAGTGGCAACAGGCATTTTATGGTATACACCCCAGAGTTCTGAAAGAACTAAATTTCAGACCTATTAGTAAAAATTTGCAACCTGTCATTAAAATCATCCATTGTACCTGAAGATTGGAGGATAGCTAATGTAACCCCAATATTTAAAAAGGGCTCCAGGGGTGATCCTGGAAACTACAGACCGGTTAGCCTGACTTCAGTGCCAGGAAAAATAGTGGAAAGTGTTCTAAACATCAAAATCACAGAACATATAGAAAGACATGGTTTAATGGAACAAAGTCAGCATGGCTTTACTCAAGGCAAGTCTTGCCTCACAAATCTGCTTCACATTTTTGAAGGGGTTAATAAACATGTGGATAAAGGTGAACCGGTAGATGTAGTATACTTGGATTTTCAGAAGGCGTTTGACAAAGTTCCTCATGAGAGGCTTCTAGGAAAAGTAAAAAGTCATGGGATAGGTGGCGATGTCCTTTCGTGGATGGCAAACTGGCTAAAAGACAGGAAACAGAGAGTAGGATTAAATGGTCAATTTTCTCAGTGGGAGTGGGCAGTGGAGTGCCTCAGGGATCTGTATTGGGACCCTTACTTTTCAATATATTTATAAATGATCTGGAAAGAAATACGACGAGTGAGATAATCAGATTTGCAGATGACACAAAATTGTTCAGAGTTGTTAAATCACAAGCAGATTGTGATAAATTGCAGGAAGACCTTGTGAGACTGGAAAATTGGGCATCCAAATGGCAGATGAAATTTAATGTGGATAAGTGCAAGGTGATGCTTATAGGGAAAAATAACCCATGCTATAATTACACAATCTTGGGTTCCATATTAGGTGCTACAACCCAAGAAAGAGATCTAGGTGTCATAATGGATAACACATTGAAAACGTTGGTTCAGTGTGCTTCGGCAGTCAAAAAAGCAAACAATGTTGGGAATTATTAGAAAGGGAATGGTGAATAAAACAGAAAATGTCATAATGCCTCTGTATCGCTCCATGGTGAGACTGCACCTTGAATACTGTGTACAATTCTGGTCGCCGCATCTCAAAAAAGATATAATTGCGATGGAGAAGGCACAGAGAAGGGCAACCAAAATGATAAAGGGAATTGAACAGCTCCCCTATGAGAAAAGACTAAAGAGGTTAGGACTTTTCAGCTTGGAGAAGAGACGGCTGAGGGGGGATATGATAGAAATGTTTAAAATCATGAGAGGTCTAGAACGGTTAGATGTTATTTACTCTTTCGAATAATAGAAAGACTAGGAGGCACTCCATGAAGTTAGCATGGGGCACATTTAAAACTAATCAGAGAAAGTTCTTTTTTACTCAACGCACAATTAAACTCTGGAATTTGTTGCCAGAGGATGTGGTTAGTGCAGTTAGTATAGCTGTGTTTAAAAAAGAATTGGATAAGTTCTTGGAGGAAAAGTCCATTACCTGCTATTAAGTTCACTTAGAGAATAGCCACTGCCATTAGCAACGGTAACATGGAATAGACAGTTTTTGGGTTCTTGCCAGGTTCTTATGGCCTGGATTGGTCACTGTTGGAAACAGGATGCTGGGCTTGATGAACCCTTGGTCTGGCCCAGTATGGCATGTTCTTATGTTCAAAATCTCTGTACAAATGCACATTTTTCCTTAGGTTACATCCAAGCACACTATATTAATTTAACTGCAGATAAGAGCAAACTTTACAAGGACTCCTCTGGTACGGCACCAGCAGATGCCATTATTTGGAGGGGGAAAAAAACCCATGATGAGGACCTATGGGTCCATTGGACTCTGGCCTAGCCTGAGGCCCAACCTTTGAGACATGGCCTTTGGGCCAAGGCCTCGGAACCTGGCTTCCAGGCTGAGGCCCCAGCCTCAGGTTTGGGCTTTGACCTAGGCAGAAGCCCAGGATTCACAATTACCTGGCTGAAGCCGAGGCCCTGGCATCTGGATCATGCCTCCAACTCCCTCAGCAACCTACCATGGCCTACACAAGGCTTCGGCCTGGGCCTTGCCAGCAGATCCTCATCCTAGCCTCGGCATTTTTCCGGGTGAGAGGGATGGATTTATACTGGTATAGATTCCTTTTAAGGAAAAGTTTTGAACTCGGGATGTGTCTTACCTCTACATCTGGCTGATCTATACTAATTCTTCACCATCTGGGTGGAAACTTGACCACCTCTAGTGACAAGGCATCAGACCTAAGCAGCTTTTATTGAAATCCCCACAAAGAAAAATCTATTTTGGCACCTAGGATTAAAATAGGGAGGCATTCCATTAGCTCCGCACCGTATCTTGGGATTGCCAACTTCACGGCCAAGGCACCAAGAATTACCAGATAAGAAAGGTGTAGGGGGAGGAAGAGGGAAGGGGAGATGAGGAACATAAGAAACTGCCATGCTGGGTCAGACCAAGGGTTCATCAAGCCCAGCATCCTGTTTCCAAACAGAGGCCAAACCAGGCCACAAGAACCTGGCAATTATCCAAACACTAAGAAGATCCCATGCTACTGATGCAATTAATAGCAGTGGCTATTCCCTAAGTAAACTTGATTAATAGCCGTTAATGGACTTCTCCTCCAAGAACTTATCCAAACCTTTTTTGAACCCAGCTACACTAACTGTACTAACCACATCCTCTGGCAACAAATTCCAGAGCTTTATTGTACGTTGAGTGAAAAAGAATTTTCTCCAATTAGTCTTAAATTTGCTACTTGCTAACTTCATGGAATGCCCCCTAGTCCTTCTATTATTCGAAAGTGTAAATAACCGAGTCACATCTACTCGTTCAAGACCTCTCATGATCTTAAAGACCTCTATCATATCCCCCCTCAGCCTTCTCTTCTCCAAGCTGAACAGCCCTAACCTCTTCAGCCTTTCCTCATAGAGGAGCTGTTCCATCCCCTTTATCATTTTGGTTGCCCTTCTCTGTACCTTCTCCATCGCAACTATATCTTTTTTGAGATGCGGCAACCAGAACTTTTCACAGTATTCAAGATGTGGTCTCACCATGGAGCGATAGAGGCATTATGACATTTTCCGTTTTTTTAACCATTCCCTTCCTAATAATTCCTAACATTCTGTTTGCTTTTTTGACTGCTGCTGTTGCGGTCTCTACCGCTTCCCTCCGCTCAGGACTCAAACCCGCCTACCTCCGTTTCAGGAATCACCGCATTCCGCCTGCTCTGGACCCCGGGGGCTTCTCTCACTCCACGTGGCGGCCGCCATTACGTGCCTGCTTCTCGTCAGTCTCGCGCGCTCAACCCCCGGAAGCCTGGTCCCGCCCGTGCTGCTGACGTCACGCCCGGGCCCCAATATAACCGGCATCCAAACTCTCTCTCATCGCCTTGCAACGAGGTTCACAACTCCATAGTTGTTCTTAGTTGCGTTCCTGGTGATCTCCACGTTTCCTGCTTCTGACCACGGTTTGCCTCTGACTCCGCTTCAGCCTGCTGCCTGCCTCTGACTCCGGTTTGTCTCTGACTCGGCTTCTGCCTGCCGCCTGCCTCTGACTCCGGTTTGCCTCTGACACCGCTTCAGCCTGCTGCCTGCCTCTGACTCCGGTTTGCCTCTGACACCGCTTCAGCCTGCAGCCAGCCTCCGACCCCGGCCTGCTTCCGCTTCAGCCTACAGCCTGCTTCAGCCTCCGGTTCGCTACCGACTCCGCTTCAGTCTACAGCCTGCTTCAGCCTCCGGTTTGTTACCGACTCCGCTTCAGTCTACAGCCTGCTTCAGCCCCGGTTTGCTACAGACTCCGCTGCCCTGCCTTCAGCCGGCCCTCGGCCCTGTACAGCCGGTCTCCTGCTTCCCGAGTACCTTGGACTTCCTATCCTTCTTGTTTGCTCTGGTCCCGGTCTAGCCTATCTCAAGCCCCTGGACTTTCAGCCTCTGTTCCTAGTCCCGAGGTCCCAGTGCTCTATGGGCTCCTCCCGGGGGGTTCCTGGTTCCCGGGTGAACACCTCCTGCCTGTAGCTCCGCCTCCTGGCCTGCCCTGTCACCCTAGGTAGGCTAGCCCAAGGGTCCACTATCTCGCCAGCAGTCTCCAACTACAACAGCTGCAGCATACTGAGCCGACGATTTTAAAGTATTATCCACTATGATGCCTAGATCTTTTTCCTGGGTGGTAGCTCCTAATATGGCACCTAACATCATGTAACTACAGCAAGGGTTATTTTTCCCTATATGCAACACCTTGCACTTGTCCACATTAAATTTCATCTGCCATTTGGATGCCCAATCTTCCAGTCTTGCAAGGTCCTCCTGTAATGTATCACAGTCTGCTTGTGATTTAACTACTCTGAATAATTTTGTATCATCCGCAAATTTGATAACGTCACTCGTCATATTCCTTTCCAGATCATTTATATATATATTGAAAAGCACCGCTCCAAGTACAGATCCCTGAGGCACTCCACTGTTTACCCTTTTCCACTGAGAAAAGGTTGGAAAGAGGGGAAAAGAAGTGGTGGGGAGGGAGTAGAGGAGGAAGAAAGGGAGAAAGGTTGAGAGAAAGAGGAAGAAAGAGTAGAAGAGGGGATAAAAATTAAGGAGGCAATGGAGAGAAAATGTGGAAAGAGGAAGATGGGAGAAGAGAAGCATGGAAAGTAAGAAAAGGAGCAAAGGAGATTCGGCAGAAGGGTAGGGGAAATGGAGGGAGTAGGGAAAGGTGAACAGTGAAGGACTGGTGGAAGGTGAGGAGAAGAGATGGTGAGTGGAAGGGGAGGCAAGCCAGAAAGTTAGTGGAGAAGAGAAAAAGGACTGGAGAGATCGTGGAGAGGGAAGGTGAGTTGTAGAAGCAGTGGGCTGGAGGTGAAATGTGATGTACTACAGGAGGGGGAGGGAGATGGGAGTGAAGAACAGGTGAGAAGAAAGAATGAGCAGAAGAGAGGAGAGGCAAGTAAAATGGAGGGAGAAGGAAATGGAGGAGATAAGGAGAAAAGTGGGATGCAGAGAAAAGGTGAGGGAAAGTAAGGATTGGAGCACAAAGGTCATGCTTCTGGTTATGATGGGGGGGGGGGGGGTGAAGTAAGGGGGCATTGTTTGCACTGTTGAAGGTGATATTAAGCTGAGATGTATGCCTAAAGTGTGTAGTTCAGTATCTGGCTGGGAGGGACAAGGGTGGATTATATATAATGACTACCTTTACATTTTTTCCTCTAAATGCCAAGGGGCTTAATATTCCACGGAAACGGTGGCTGCTGTTTAAAGAGTTAGATAGTCTATGGGTAGATGTGGTGTTCTTACAAGAGACTCACATGCGGAAACGGTACCAAGGTTTGATGTGTCATCCTAAATTTCCCCATCAATATTGGGCGGCAGCCACTGTCACTTCCAAATATTCTGGGGTAGGGATTATGAAACATAAGGATCTCCATTTTGAGTTTAAGCATATATACACAGACCCCAATGGACGGTTGTTATTGCTTAAAATCTTTGTGGGAGGGGAACTCTTTTCTCTGCTATCTATTTATGGTCCTACCTCTCACAAAGCGGAATTCTATAAGTCTATAAATCAAATGCTATCTACTAGAATAGAAGATAGCCTGCTCATGGGAGGGGATTTTAACCTCACTCTCAACCCCAGAATCGACAAATCTGCAGGCGTTAGCTCGGATCCTAAAGTGGAGAAAGGAGCTCAAACTCTTAATGGGGGAGGGGAAGGCGCTAGGTACCTGGATGCAGAAAAAGCCCTTCCTTTCTCAGGAGTGCCATCACCTCGACCAAGATTGTGGTAAAGATCCTGGGAGCTGTAGCCCCCATATGGTTCAACCTCCAGCTCCAAGATTTTGATAGAGAAACTAGATTCTGGAAACTCAATGATTCACTGTTGAATGACTCGAGCTTTGTATTGCAGAGAGAGAACGATATTCAGGACTACTTGGCAATAAATGATAACGGTGAGGTTACCCCTGTGCTGCTATGGGATTGTTTGACGGCTGTCCTGAGGGGTAAATTTATTGCACGAGCGTCATGCCTCAAAAAACAACGAGAAGCTGAACGTGCTCAGTTATTGCTTCAACTCAAAGCTTTAGAGCGACTGCACAAATTAGCGACGACCCCCGGGTTCCTTCTGCTGAGCTGGACGCTATCTGCTTATGTATAGCTTCGCTAGATGCTGCAGCTATTGCATACCAGCTGGAAAGGACCCAACAAAAATATTTTGAAGGGGGTAATAAGGCCAGGAAAGTATTAGCCCAGGTGTTAAAGAGGAGACAGGATTAGTCCACTATAGTGAAGATCAAGAGCATGGAGGGAACCATGCTCACAGGTAATAAATCCATTAGACAGCATTTCTAACAATTCTATTCAGAATTGTACTCAGCGGATGGGAATATGACTAGCGCAGATATTGATGTCTATTTGGAGGACTCTCAACTCAGCGCGCTAGAAGCCCCGCAACAACATATATTAAACAAAGACATTACAGAAATAGAAACTCGTTTGGCTATAAAAGCCCTGAAACCTGGAAAGTCACCGGGCCTAGATGGCTATACAGGGAGGTTTTATCAACAATTCGCTACTCAGATCGCCCTGGTTTTGGCAAAACTTTTTCAGTCATTGAAAGAGGTGTCTCCACTGTCAACTATTGCTAACACTGAAGGGATAATGATTATTGCTAAACCGGGCAGGGATCCCATGGTGTGTGAATCCTACCGGCCAATCTCCCTCAACATAGATTTAAAAATTCTGGCCAAAATTTTAGCGAATCGCCTGAATAGTTTTATTGCCCAAATTAACCTAGATCAGGCGGGTTTCATACCGGGGCGCCAGGCTAGCGATAATGTCCATAAAATCCTAGATATGATCTGGTGGGTTACAAAACTCGATACCAATGGTGGCTCTCTTGGTTGACGCCGAAAAAGCTTTTGACATGGTGCACTGGCCCTACCTATTTGCACTACTCTGGCGGTTACAGTTCGGGGATAACTTCATTCAATGGGTACAACAGTTATATACAAACCCCTTAGCATTCATTAAGATAAATGGGGGGTACTCACCCACTTTTGCAGTACAGAGAGGTACAAGGCAAGGCTGCCCACTATCCCCGCTCCTATTTGCAATCTTCCTGGAACCTCTTGTAAACCATATACGGCAGAACCCTGAGATAAGATGTATAGAAGTGGGGAATTTTTCTTTGAAGTTGTCACTATTTGCTGACGATATTCTGATCATCGTCACTGAACCGGAGACCTCCCTTATGCCGCTGACACAGGCCCTGGAAGCTTTTAGCAAAATTTCAGGCTTCCGTATTAATTGGGAGAAATCGGAGATTCTCAATGTCAATATTTCCTCTTCTATGAAGACTGTATTGAAAGCCAGATTCCGATTTCTATGGGCTAACAAATTAAAATATTTAGGGGTATATATTAGTGCAACTCAGGATCTATTTCTATTAAACTATGATACTCTGTGGGCTAAAATCACTAGAGACCTAAAGGAATGGAATCGGTATAGAATATCCTGGTTCGGCAGAACTGCTGCTGTTAAAATGACAGTCCATCCCAAATATATCAATTTCAAACTCTTCCGACTGATATTCCAAAAAATCGTTTGTTGCAATGGCAAAAGAGGCTATTATTGTATATTTGGGGTGACAAGCAACCTAGAATAGCACGCCAAATTCTCTATAAATCTAAGCTAAATGGGAGGCTAGGAGTCCCAAATTTGGAAAGATACTTCCGGGCAGCCAAATTCAAGATACTTGTGGACTGGCATAGGCATAACCAACAGAAACAATGGGTTAATTTCAGCCAGCAGCTCTTACATCACATCCCGCTGTCCAGTTACCTCTGGCAGCCCAAGAAGACTTGGATCATTCAGCCTGGTGATACCTTACCGCCGACCATGCTCTTATCTTTAAAGATTTGGGTTGACAAGAAACATGTGTTTTTAGGATCCCAAGAGTATTATAGCACTTATCTCTATGCTAATAGTAACTTCACACCAGGGTATGAGAGCTCTGTTTTTTTGAAAATGGGATACGCAGGGGATTAGATTCTGGGGTCAGATTTGGGGACCACAGGGACTCCTTTCCTTCCCCAAATTACAAATGAAGTATGCCCTTCAGGGCTCAGATATCTTTCTGTTCCTGCAACTACGTCATTTTGTCCAGACTAATCAACTCCATGGGCATTTCCAACAAGGGAAATCTGAGTTTGAGCTGCTATGTCAAAAAGCTGATCAAACATCTCACTTACTTTCAACTATATATGCTCTGCTGGGGAAGGAGAAATTCGAAAGCTTGTGGTTGCTTGGGAAGCTGATCTGAATGTCTCCTCTCAGAAGGAATGGGAAAAGATTTTTTCACACATAGGTAAGGGTATGATAGCGACTTATATGATTGAGAATTCCTGGAAGTTATTGATGAGATGGCACTATCATCCACTGCAGTTACATCGCATGTCTGTCACTTTTTCGGATCAGTGTTGGAGAGGTTGCCATACCGTTGGCAGCTTTATCCACATGTGATGGGACTGCCCCATGATTCGCACACTCTGGTCCTCGATCGAAGCCTGGATAATTCAGATTTGTAAGACAGAGGCGAGGGTTCTTCCACAACAGGCTCTTTTGGGTATGCCTCTTTTCCAGTGTACAAATAATTCTATAAATTGGTAAACTTCATTTGTACAGCTACCAGAATTGAGATTGCGAGGAGATGAAAGGTCCCCTCAGGTACCATCATTAGCTGATGTTCAGTCTAAACTGGGTGGGATCTAATCAATTAGCTGAAATTACGGCCCACCTTAGGAAAAGTCTTGGGAGATTCCGGGATACTTGGAAGGCGTATAGCCTCTGGAAGGGCAACCTGAGGGACCCTGATTCTACGGGGATGCTATTTCTTCCACCCATCTAGAGCTTGTTCTGTGCTTAGCCTCTGGCATGTCTTCTGCTACCTTATTTTGTTATATGCATTGTCTTTATGTCTTCGCACTTATGGCCACTACTATACACTGACTCACCTGTTGTTTACATTACTATGGAATACGGGAGGGAGGGTAGGGGTAAACTTGGGATACATGTATGCATATGCAGTTACAATAAGTCGATGACATGGATATTTATTTATTTAGTACTTTTTCTATACCAACATTCACGATACAGATCATATCATATCGGTTTACAAGGAACCAGGGGTAGTAACAGTAACCTTAACATAGTAGCAGAGGAATAAAATGTTACAATAAAACAAGGGTAAGGAACTAGGAAGATGATATGTCGGTGATATATCTTTGATATTTATGCAATTACACATCCTGTATTGTTGGTTGTACATGTACATATGTCTTGAGACATCACCTTCTGTTATTGTTCATATTATGATATTGTAACATTTTGCATTCACCAATAAATAAAATCATTTAAATTAAAAAAAAGGAAATGTAAGAAAGAAAAGGGATGAGAAAAGGGAGGATAGATGGTGATGGAGGTGGGGAAGAAAAAGGACAAGGGGATAAAAGAATGGGAAGGGGAAGAAGGGGAGAGTGATAGAGAGGAGGGGAGTGGGCAAAAGAAATAGGAGGAGATGGAAGAGGAATGGAGTGAAAAGAGGTAAAAATTGAGGGGAAAGAAGGGAGTGAGCAGGAATAGGAGAGGGGTAAAAGAAATGGGAGGAGAGAGGAAGAAGGGAAGAAGGGAAGAGCACTAGTAGAGGGACAAGAAGAGGGTGAGGATCTCAGGATGAGGAAGAAAGAAGGGGATGAGGGGGAAGAGGAGCGGAAGAGAAAGAAGTTGAGCAGGGGAAGAGAAGAGAGAAGCGGAGAGGAGGAGAGGAGTGGGCAGAATAGAGGAGGGACAAGAGGGAATGGTGGAAGACAGGAGGAAAGAGGCAGGGAGAGGATCTCATGAGGAAGAATGGAGAGGTTGAGGGGGAAGAGGAGGAGAGAAGTAGGAGGCATGGGAGAGAAGGAAGCAGGGTGGATGAGAAGAGCAGGGGAGAAAGAAGGTAAGAGGGAGGGACAAGGAAAAGGACTGGGGAAGAGAGGCAGAAAGGGAGGGGAAAGAAAGTAGTGGGTAAGAGCAGCAAGGAGTGAAGAAAGGGAACAGAGCAGCAGAAGGAGGGGAAAATATGGAGGGAAGGTGCAGGGGTGAGAGGAGGAAATGTGGAGTGGAGGAGATAGAGCAGAATAGAGAAGGGGAATAGCAATGTGAAATAGGAGGGGGAGGAGGCAAAAGAGGGTAGAGAGGAAGGAGAAGAGGGTGGAGGATAGAGAGAAGAGAAGGAGGGGGAAAGGATAAGAGGGACAGAGGAGGCAGAAGAATGCAGGTAAGGATGGGAGAGGAGGAATGAGAGAAGGGGAAGAGAATGAGGAAGGGAGGAGCAGGGGTTAAGAGAGGAGAGAACAAAAAGGGAATAGAGAAAGGGAATGAGGGAAGACAAAGGAATTGGGGATAAGAGAAGTGGGAGAGGAGTTAAGGGAGGAGGGAGAGAGGCAGAAGAATGCAGAGAAGGAGAGGGAGCTAGGGAAGGGAGGAGGGGAATGGGAAGGGAGAAGAAGAGGAAGAAGTAACTGGGAGGAGGCAGGGACAGGGTGGAAGAGAAGTGGAATGAGGAGGGAAAGGGGAGGGAAGAGGAGCATGAAAGGAAGGGAGATATGGAAGACAGAGAGGAAAGGGTAAAGGAGGGGAGAGCTGGGAAGGAAGGAACAGTGTAAAATAGGAGGGGAGGAGAAGGTGGGGAAAGAAGTGGGAGGAGGAGTGGAGGCGGAATGATAGAAGGTAAGGGAGAAAGGAGGAGGGGATGTGCAGGAAAGAGAGTAGGAAGGAATGGGAGGAGAATGGGGAGTAGTGAAGGGGAACTAAGGAGGAAGCTGGTAAAAAGACAGAACGGGGCAAGAAAAGTGGGGAGAATGAAGAGGGGGAAGGGATGAGGAGGCAGGAGAAACATGATAGGGGCAAGAACTTGAAGAATGAGAAGGGGAGAGGGATGCAGGTGAAAGCAGAATTAGCTGGGAAAGGTAGACGGGGATAGTGAATGAAGAGAGGGTAAAGAGAACTGGGAGGAGAGAAGACATGGGGAAAAGGAAAAGGGATGTAATGTAAAGAAAGGTGGGAGGGGGAAGGGAAACCAGCGAGAAGTAGAAGAATAGTGTGTATGACTGGATTGCAAAGCCTGTCCTGGGGATCTCATAGCCACTCAGGTTTTCAGGAAATCCACAATGAATATGCAGAAGAAATATTTGCATATATTCAGTCTCCATAGTATACAAATTTATTTTATCTATTTCCATCGTGGATATCCTGAAAACCCAAGTGGCTGTGGGGTCCCCAGAACAGATTTGGGAAGCCATGATGTATGGAGAGTAAGGGAAAATAAGTGGGAGACTGGAGGGACAAGGTAGGGGAGGAAAACGATGAGGTATGATGGGAAAGTTGTTCAAATGTGTACTTACAGATGGGCCGATACAGTAAGGAGCGGTAGGAAGAGCTGCGTTAGTGCCGGGCGTACCCGCGTTTGCCTGCACGCACAGTCCGGCTCACCTACAGCTCAATACTGTATTAAAATGGCATACAAATGCAAGCCGCGCCCAAGAAGCGTCCGTGAAGCGTTAGGCCCGCGCAATCCATTTTACTGTATAGAGCGCTATACAGCGCCTATACAGTAACCTGGGTGCGCTGGTACCTGTCATTTCAAATGACATTTGAAATGACAGGTACCAGGAAGTGGATGGTTCTCCTATGCTTGGGTCCTCTCTCCCCCCTCCCCTCCTGAAGCAAGGCGCAGAGCGAAAATTAAAACAAAAGTGAATAAAGTGTAATAAAAATAAACTTACTGCATGTGAATTTTTTTTGAACAGTCCTCTCTCCCCTCCTCCCGAGGCACGCACCGCGGTTCCCGGGGGAAGCCGGCGGGCGTGCATTCATCTGGGCGGGAGCCGGTGGGCGTGCATTCAGCCAGGCGGAGGAAGCCGGCGGCGAAAGCAGCTTCCAGCAGCCCCCGCCGGCGAAGGTGAATGAATGTGCGCCTGTGTGTGCAATTTGGGTGCTCAAGGCGTGACGTCACGGCGTTAGACGTCACGGCGTGTGCCGTCGGCGTTTGCTAATGCACTGCCTTGAGCGCCCAAATTGCATTAATTCACCTTTGCTGGCGGGGGCTGCTGGAAGCCGCTTTGGCTCCCCTGCCCCCGCCGGCGAAGGTGAATGAATGCAATTTGGGCGCTCAAGGCAGTGCATTAGCAAACGCCGACGTCACTCGCCATGACGTCAAACGCCGTGATGTCACGCCTTAAGCGCCCAAATTGCACGCACAGGCGTACACAGGCGTGCATTCATTCACCGCCGGCGGGAGCTACTGGAAGCCGCTTTCACCGCCGGCTCCCTCCGCCTGGCTGAATGCACGCCCGCCGGCTCCCGCCCAGATGAATGCACGCCCACCGGCAAAGGTGAATGAATGGATGCACATACGCGCCGGCGGGCGTGCATTCATCCAGGTGTACGGGCGCCCATTCATCCACATTCGCAGGTGGGGGCTGCTGGAAGCCGCTTTCGCCGCCGGCTGCCCTTCAGTCTTCTGAGAGCCAAAGCCAACAGAGATGCTCACTGCTTGCTGCCCTCCTGTGAAATGCCACTGAGCACAGGCAGCTCGGCCTTTTATAAGCCTCCTGCTGTCATTAGGACCTCACTGGCTGGTGGGAGAGACCATTTGAGGCTGATGGAGGCAGAGGAGGAGGCTGATGGAGGCAGAGGAGGACTTATTTTCAAGACCCAGGAAGGGGGCGGGGCAGCTAAAGACTGCCCCACCTCCCTAAAGCAAAAGAGAACAAAAAGGGATTTTCTTTCCCCCCGTCACACTCTAGCAGGGGCACTAAAAGGAAGATGCCACGGTTCCCATGTGACCTTAACCTACTCTTCACCACTTACCTCCCACCAACCAGTGAGGTCATAATGACAGCAGAAGGCTTATAAAAGGCCAAGCTGCCTGGGCTCAGTGGTGTTTCCTGTGTGGCTCTTTTTTTAGTGCCCCCACTAGAGTGTGCCGGGGGGAAAGAAAATCCCTTTTTGTTCTCTTTTCCGTTTGGGAGGTGGGGCAGTCTTTGGCTGCTCCGCCCCTTCCTGGGTCTTGAAAATAAGTCCTCATCTGCCTCCACAAGCCTCCTCCTCTGCCTCCATCAGCCTCAAATGGTCTCTCCCACCAGCCAGTGAGGTCATAATGACAGCAGGAGGCTTATAAAAGGCCGACCTGCCTCGGCTCAGTGGCATTTCACAGGAGGCAGCAAGCAGTGAGCATCTCTGCTGGCTTTGGCTTTCAGAAGACTGAAGGACCTGAAGATTCTAGAATGGAACTCAAGCAACAGAACCAAGGTGGACTACCTGCAGGTAAGTGGTGAAGAGTGGGTTTAAGTCACAGGGGAACCTGTGGCCTCTTTCTTTTAGTGCCCCCACTAAAGTGTGCCGGGGGAAAAGACAATCCCTTTTTGTTCTCTTTTCATTTAGGGAGGTGGGGCAGTCTTTGGCTGCTCCGCCCCCTTCCTGGGTCTTGAAACTAAGTCCTCATCTGCCTCCATCAGTTCCTCCATCAGCCTCAAATGGTCTCTCCCACCAGCCAGTGAGGTCTTAATGACAGCAGGAGGCTCATAAAAGGCCGAGCTGCCTGGCCTCAGTGGCATTTCACAGGAGGGCGGCAAGCAGTGAGTATCTCTGCTGGCCTTTGCTCTCAGAAGACTGAAGGACCTGAAGATTCTAGAATGGAACACAAGCAACAGAACCAAGGTGGACTACCTGCAGGTAAGTGGTGGGTTTAGGACACAGGGGAACCGTGGCATCTTTTTTTAGTGCCCTCGCTAGAGTGTGCGGGGGGGGAAGAAAATCCATGTTTTGTTCTATTTTCCTTTAGGCAGGTGGAGCAGTCTTTGGCTGCTCCACCCCCTTACTGGGTCTTGAAAATAAGTCCTCTGCCTCCATCACCCCCAAATGGTCTCTCCCACCAGCCAGTGATTTCATTATGACAGCAGGAGGCTTATAAAAAGCAGAGCTGCCTGGGCTCAGTGGGATTTCACAGGAGGGCAGCAAGCAGTGAGCATCTCTGCTGGCTTTGGCTTTCAGAAGACTGAAGGACCTGAAGATTCTAGAATGGAACACAAGCAACAGAACCAAGGTGGACTACCTGCAAGTAAGTGGTGAAGAGTGGGTTTAGGTCCCAGGGAAACCTGTGGCCCCTTACTTTTAGTGCCCCCACTAAAGTGTGCCGGGGGAAAAGACAATCCCTTTTTGTTCTCTTTTCATTTAGGGAGGTGGGGCAATCTTTGGCTGCTCCACCCCCTTCCTGGGTCTTGAAAATAAGTCCTCATCTGCCTCCACAAGCCTGCTCCTCTGCCTCCATCAGCTTCAAATGGTCTCTCCCACGAGCCAGTGAGGTCCTAATGACAGCAAGAGGCTTTTAAAAGGACGAGCTGCCTGGGCTCAGTGGCATTTCACAGGAGGACGGCAAGCAGTGAGCATCTCTGTTGGCCTTTGCTCTCAGAAGACTGGAGGACCAGAAGATTCTGGAATGGAACACAAGCAACAGAACCAAGGTGGTGAACTGTAGGTTTAGGTCACAGGGGAACCGTGGCATCTTTCTTGTAGTGCCCCCACTACAGTGTGCCCGGGGGAAAGAAAATCCCTTTTTGTTCTCTTTTCCGTTTGGGAGGTGGGGCAATCTTTGGCTGCTCCACCCCCTTCCTGGGTCTTGAAAATAAGTCCTCATCTGCCTCCACAAGCCTGCTCCTCTGCCTCCATCAGCCTCAAATGGTCTCTCCCACGAGCCAGTGAGGTCCTAATGACAGCAGGAGGCTTTTAAAAGGACGAGCTGCCTGGGCTCAGTGGCATTTCACAGGAGGACGGCAAGCAGTGAGCATCTCTGTTGGCCTTTGCTCTCAGAAGACTGGAGGACCAGAAGATTCTGGAATGGAACACAAGCAACAGAACCAAGGTGGTGAACTGTAGGTTTAGGTCACAGGGGAACATGTAGCCTCATTCTTTTAGTGCCCCCACTACAGTGTGCCGGGGGGGGAAAGAAAATCACTTTTTGTTCCTTTTTCCTTTAAGGAAGTGGGGCAGTCTTTGGCTGCCCCGTGCCCTTCATGGGTCTTGAAAATAAGTCCTCCTCTGCCTCCATCAGCCTCAAATGGTCTCTCCGACCAGCCAGTGATTTCATTATGACAGCAGGAGGCTTATAAAAAGCAGAGCTGCCTGGGCTCAGTGGCATTTCACAGGAGGGCAGCAAGCAGTGAGCCTCTCTTCTGGCTTTGGCTCTCAGAAGACTGAAGGACCTGAAGATTCTAGAATGGAACACAAGCAACAGAACCAAGGTGGACTACCTGCAGGTAAGTGGTGAAGAGAAGGTTTAGGTCACATGGGAACCATTGCATCTTCCTTTTAGTGCCCCCGCTAGAGTGTGCCGGGGGGAAAGAAAATCCCTTTTTGTTCTCTTTTTCTTTAGGGAGATGGGGCAGCCGTCCCCTTCCTGGGTCTTGAAAATAAGTCCTCATCTGCCTCCATCAGCCTCAACTGGTCTCTCCCACCAGCCAGTGATTTCATTATGACAGCAGGAGGCTTATAAAAAGCAGAGCTGACTGGGCTCCGTGGCATTTCACAGGAGGGCCGCAAGCAGTGAGCATCTCTGTTGGCTTTGGCTCTCAGAAGACTGAAGGACATGAAGCTTCTAGAATGGAACTCAAGCAACAGAACCAAGGTGAACTACCTGCAGTTAAGTGGTGGGTTTAGGTCACAGGGGAACCTGTGGCCTCTTTCTTTTAGTGCCCCCCACAAGAGTGTGCTGGGGGGGAAAGAAAATCACTTTTTGTTCCTTTTTCCTTTAGGGAGGTGGGGCAGTCTTTGGCTGCCCCGTCCCCTTCATGGGTCTTGAAAATAAGTCCTCATCTGCTTCCATCAGCCTCAAATGGTCTCTCCCACCAGCCAGTGATTTCATTATGACAGCAGGAGGCTTATGAAAAGCAGAGCTGCCTGGGCTCAGTGGCATTTCACAGGAGGGCCGCAAGCGGTGAGCATCTCTGCTGGCTTTGGCTCTCAGAAGACGGAAGGACCTGAAGATTCTAGAATGGAACTCAAGCAACAGAACCAAGGTGGACTACCTGCAGGTAAGCGGTGAAGAGTAGGTTTAGGTCACATGGGAACCGTGGCATCTTCCGTTTAGTGCCCCCGCTAGAGTGTGCGGGGGGAAAAGAAAATCCCTTTTTGTTCTCTTTTTCTTTAGGGAGATGGGGCAGCCGTCCCCTTCCTGGGTCTTGAAAATAAGTCCTCATCTGCCTCCATCAGCCTCAAATGGTCTCTCCCACCAGCCAGTGATTTCATTATGACAGCAGGAGGCTTATAAAAAGCAGAGCTGACTGGGCTCCGTGGCATTTCACAGGAGGGCCGCAAGCAGTGAGCATCTCTGCTGGCCTTTGCTCTCAGAAGCCTGAATGACATGAAGATTCTAGAATAGAACACAAGCAACAGAACCAAGGTGTATTACCTGCAGGCAAGTGAAGAGTAGGTTTAGGTCACATGGGAACCGTGGCATCTTCCGTTTAGTGCCCCCGCTAGAGTGTGCGGGGGGGGGGGGGGTAAGAAAGTCCCTTTTTTGTTCTCTTTTCCTTTAGGGAGGTGGGGCAGTCTTTGGCTGCTCCACCCCCTTCCTGGGTCTTGAAAATAAGTCCTCATCTGCCTCCATCAGCCTCCTCCTCTGCCTCCATCAGCCTCAAATGGTCTCTCCCACCAGCCAGTGAGGTCCTAATGACAGCAGGAGGCTTATAAAAAGCAGAGCTGCCTGGGCTCAGTGGGATTTCACAGGAGGGCGGCAAGCAGTGAGCATCTCTGTTGGCCTTTGCTCTCAGAAGACTGAAGGACCTGAAGATTCTAGAATGGAACACAAGCAACAGAACCAAGGTGGACTACCTGGAGGTAAGTGGTGAAGAATAGGTTTAGGTAACATGGGAACCGTGGCATCTTCCTTTTAGTGCCCCCGCTAGAGTGTGCCGGGGGGAAAGAAAATCCCTTTTTGTTCTCTTTTTCTTTAGGGAGATGGGGCAGCCGTCCCCTCCTAGGTCTTGAAAATAAGTCCTCATCTGCCTCCACCAGTGCCTCCATCAGCCTCAAATGGTTTCTCCCACCAGCCAGTGAGGTCATAATGACAGCAGCAGGCTTATAAAAAGCAGACCTGCCTGGGCTCAGTGGCATTTCACAGGAGGGCGGCAAGCAGTGAGCATCTTTGCTGGCTTCGGCTCTCAGAAGACTGAAAGACCTGAAGATACTAGAATGGAAATTGAGCAACAGAACCAAGGTGAACTACCTGCAGGTAAGTGGTGAAGAGTGGGTTTAGGTCACAGGGGAACCTGTGGCCTCTTTCTTTTAGTGACCCCACTAGAGTGTGCCGGTGGGAAAGAAAATCCCTTTTTGTTCTCTTTTCCTTTAGGGAGGTGGGGCAGTCTTTGGCTGCCCCGCCCCCTTCCTGGGTCTTGAAAATAAGTCCTCATCTGCCTCCACCAGCCTCCACCTCTGCCTCCATCAGCCTCAAATGGTCTCTCCCACCAGCCAGTGAGGTCCGATGACAGCAAGAGGCTTATAAAAAGCAGAGCTGCCTGGGCTCAGTGGCATTTCACAGGAGAGCAGCAAGCAGTGAGCATCTCTGCTGTCCTTTGCTCTCAGAAGACTGAAGAACCTGAGGATTCTAGAATGGAACACAAGCAACAGAACCAAAGTGGACTACCTGCACGTAAGTGGTGAAGAGTAGGTTTAGGTCACATAGGAACCGTGGCATCTTCCTTTTAGTGCCCCCACTAGAGTGTGCCGGGGGGAAAGAAAATCCCTTTTTGTTCTCTTTTCCTTTAGGGAGGTGGGGCAGTCTTTGGCTGCTCCGCCCCCTTCCTGGGTCTTGAAAATAAGTCCTCATCTGCCTCCAAAAGCCTCCTCCTCTGCCTCCTTCAGCCTCAAATGGTCTCTCCCACGAACCAGTGAGGTCCTAATGACAGTAGGAGGCTTATATAAGGACAAGCTGCCTGAGCTCAGTGGGATTTCACAGGAGGGCGGCAAGCAGTGAGCATCTCTGTCGGCCTTTGCTCTCAGAAGACTGAAGGACCTGAAGATTCTAGAATGGAACACAAGCAACAGAACCAAGGTGGACTACCTGGAGGTAAGTGGTGAAGAGTAGGTTTAGGTCACATGGGAACCATGGCATCTTCCTTTTAGTGCCCCCGCTAGAGTGTGCCGGGGGGAAAGAAAATCCCTTTTTCTTCTCTTTTCCTTTAGGGAGATCGGGCAGCCGTCCCCTTCCTTGGTCTTGAAAATAAGTCCTCATCTGCCTCCGCCAGCCTCCTCCTCTGCCTCCTTCAGCCTCAAATGGTCTCTCCCACGAACCAGTGAGGTCCTAATGACAGTAGGAGGCTTATATAAGGACGAGCTGCCTGAGCTCAGTGGCATTTCACAGGAGGGCGGCAAGCAGTGAGCATCTCTGTCGGCCTTTGCTCTCAGAAGACTGAAGGACCTGAAGATTCTAGAATGGAACTCAAGCAACAGAACCAAGGTGAACTACCTGCAGGTAAGTGGTGAAGAGTGGGTTTAAGTCACAGGGGAACCTGTGGCCTCAACCTTTTAGTTCCCCCCCCTAGAGTGTGCCGGGGGGAAAGAAAATCCCTTTTTGTTCTCTTTTCCTTTAGGGAGGTGGGGCAGTCTTTGGCTGCTCCGCCCCCTTCCTGGGTCTTGAAACTAAGTCCTCATCTGCCTCCATCAGTGCCTGCATCAGCCTCAAATGGTCTCTCCCACCAGCCAGTGATTTCATTATGACAGCAGGAGGCGTATAAAAAGCAGAGCTGCCTGGGCTCGGTGGCATTTCACAGGAGGGCAGCAAGCAGTGAGGATCTCTGCTGGCCTTTTTGCTCTCAGAAGACTGAAGGACCTGAAGATTCTAGAATGGAACACAAGCAACAGAAACAAGGTGGACTACCTGCACGTAAGTGGTGAAGAGTAGGTTTAGGTTCCAGGGGAACCTGTGACATCTTTTTTTAGTGCCCCCGCTAGAGTATGCGGGGGGTGGGGGGGGAGAAAATCCCTTTTTGTTCTCTTTTACTTTAGGGAGGTGGGGCAGACTTTGGCTGCTCCGCCCCCTTCCCGGGTCTTGAAAATAAGTCCTCATGTGCCTCCACCAGCCTTCACCTTTGCCTCCATCAGCCTCAAAAGGTCTCTCCCACCAGCCAGTGAGGTCATAATGACAGCAGGAGGCTTATAAAAGGCAAAGCTGCCTGGGCTCAGTGGCATTTCACAGGAGGGCGGCAAGCACTGTGCATCTCTGCTAGCCTTTGCTCTCAGAAGACTGAAGGACCTGAAGATTCTAGAATAGAACACAAGCAACAGAACCAAGGTGAACTACCTGCAGGTAAGTGGTGAAGAGTAGGTTTAGATCACATGGGAACCGTGGCATCTTCCGTTTAGTGCCCCCGCTAGAGTGTGCGGGGGGGAAAGAAAATCCCTATTTGTTCTCTTTTCCTTTAGGGAGGTGGGGCAGTCTTTGGCTGCTCCGCCCCCCTTCCTGGGTCTTGAAAATAAGTGCTCATCTGCCTCCACCAGCCTCCACCTCTGCCTCCATCAGCCTCAAAAGTTCTCTCCCACCAGCCAGTGAGGTCATAATGACAGCAGGAGGCTTATAAAAGGCAAAGCTGCCTGGGCTCAGTGGCATTTCACAGGAGGGAGGCAAGCACTGTGCATCTCTGCTAGCCTTTGCTCTCAGAAGACTGAAGGACCTGAAGATTCTAGAATAGAACACAAGCAACAGAACCAAGGTGAACTACCTGCAGGTAAGTGGTGAAGAGTAGGTTTAGGTCACATGGGAACCGTGGCATCTTCCTTTTAGTGCCCCCACTACAGTGTGCCGGGGGGAAAGAAAATCCCTTTTTGTTCTCTTTTTCTTTAGGGAGATGGGGCAACCGTCCCCTTCCTGGGTCTTGAAAATAAGTCTTCATCTGCCTCCAGCAGCCTCCTCTTCCTCATCCATCAGCTTCAAATGGTCTCTCCCACCAGCCAGTGATTTCATTATGACAGCAGGAGGCTTATAAAAAGCAGAGCTGCCTGGGCTCATTGGCATTTCACAGGAGGGCAGCAAGCAGTGAGCATCTCTGTTGGCTTTGGCTCTCAGAAGACTGAAGGACATGAAGATTCTAGAATGGAACTCAAGCAACAGAACCAAGGTAAACTACCTGCAGGTAAGTGGTGGGTTTAGGTCACTGGGGAACCTGTGGCCTCTTTGTTTTAGTGCCCCCACTAGAGTGTTCCAGGGGGATAGAAAATCCCTTTTTGTTCCCTTTTCCTTTAGGGAGGTGGGGCAGTCTTTGGCTCCTCCGCCCCTTCCTGGGTCTTGAAAATAAGTCCTCCTCTGCCTCCATCAGCCTCAAATGGTCTCTCCCACCAGGCAGTGACGTCATGACGACAGCAGGAGGCTTATAAAAGGCAGAGCTGCCTGGGCTCAGTGGCATTTCACAGGAGGGCAGCAAGCAGTGAGCATCTCTGTTGGCTTTGGCTCTCAGAAGACTGAAGGACATGAAGATTCTAGAATGGAACACAACCAACAGAAACAAGGTGGACTACCTGCATGTAAGTGGTGAAGAGTAGGTTTAGGTCACATGGGAACCGTGGCATCTTCCTTTTAGTGCCCCCGCTGGAGTGTGCCGGCGGGAAAAAAAATCCCTTTTTTTCTCTTTTCCTTTAGGGAGGTGGGGCAGTCTTTGGCTGCTCTGCCCCTTCCTGGGTCTTGAAAATAAGTCCTCTTCTGCCTCAACAAGCCTCCGCCTCTGCCTCCATCAGCCTCAAAAGGTCTCTCCCACCAGCCAGTGAGTTCCTAATGACAGCAGGAGTTTTATAAAAGGCTGAGCTGCCTGGGATCAGTGGCATTTCACAGGAGGGCAGCAAGCAGTGAGCATCTCTGATGGCCTTTGCTCTCAGAAGACTGAAGGACCTGAAGATTCTAGAATGGAACTCAAGCAACAGAACCAAGGTGAACTACCTGCAGGTAAGTGGTGAAGAGTGGGTTTAGGTCACAGGGGAACCTGTGACCTCTTACTTTTAGTTTCCCCCCTAGATTGTGCCGGGGGGAAAGAAAATCCCTTTTTGTTCTCTTTTCCTTTAGGGAGGTGCGGCAGTCTTTGGCTGCCCCGCCCCCTTCCTGGGTCTTGAAAATAAGTCCTCATCTGCCTTCATCAGCCTCAAATGGTCTCTCCCACCAGCCAGTGATTTCATTATGACAGCAGGAGGCTTATAAAAAGCAGAGCTGCCTGGGCTAGGTGGCATTTCACAGGAGGGCAGCAAGCAGTGAGCATCTCTGTTGGCTTTGGCTCTCAGAAGACTGAAGGACATGAAGATTCTAGAATGGAACTCAAGCAACAGAACCAAGGTGAACTACCTGCAGGTAAGTGGTGGGTTTAGGTCTCAGGGGAACCGTGGCATCTTTTTTTAGTGCCCCCGCTAGAGTGTGCGGGGGGGGGGGAGAAAATCCCTTTTTTGTTCTCTTTTCCTTTAGGGAGGTGGGGCAGTCTTTGGCTGCTCCGCCCCCTTACTGGGTCTTGAAAATAAGTCCTCCTCTGCCTCCATCAGCCTCAAATGGTCTCTCCCACCAGCCAGTGATTTCATTATGACAGCAGGAGGCTTATAAAAGGCAGAGCTGCCTGGGCTCAGTGGCATTTCACAGGAGGGCAGCAAGCAGTGAGCATCTCTGTTGGCTTTGGCTCTCAGAAGACTGAAGGACATGGAGGAAGTGACGTCATCGAGACTGATGGCAGCCTAAACCCGAGTCTCCTCCGATGCCTGACAGTATCTATGTCCATCAAACCTCCTAGCGGGACATTCGAGGCGTCCATTATCCTTTTTCTGCTATCAGATCAGTAGCAGATGATACCAGACGAAAAACCTGTGATTTAAAGAAGTATTCGTATCACAAATTGGCGCTAGAAGGAGAGCCTCAGGAACCCAACATGGCGGATGCGCACGAGGCCGCTACGACTCCGGCGGACAGCCGGGCGGAATCGCCGCCTGGCTCACTTGAACTACCTACCAAATCCGAAATGGGGGGCTGGTTTGAAGAACTGAAAAAAGATATAGCGACCAATACAGCGGATATTAAGACCTCGATCGAAGAATTGCGTGGGGATATCGCAGAACATGGGCGGCGCATCTTTGAAGTGGAGACCCGAGCGGAAGCTAACAGTGACGGGCTGAAAACCGCGCGGGAGCAACTAACCACTTTACACAATGAGATGGAACATCTCCAAGATAAAGTAGAAGACCTTGAAAATAGGTCCCGACGCCAAAATCTACGCTTTCGTGGTGTTCCTGAGCTTCCTGACTACGCTGACAGTGCAGTAGTGGTCGCACAGATAAGCGTGATGCTGCTTACTGCAGGTGAGGCGGACAAAGCCGCGATCTCAGATACAGAGATTAAATTAGTCCGGGCGCACCGAGTGCTGGGCCCACGGAACTCGAATGTACCTAAAGACATTATAGCCTGTTATTTTGACTTTGGCCTCAAGGAAAGAATCGCTAGCATAGCGAGAAGGCAGTCCTCGTGGCAATGGGAAGGGCACGAGATTATGGTTTTTATTGATCTCGCCCCGTCCACAATTAAGAAAAGAAGGGACTTTCAACCTATAACCAGCCTGCTCCGAAAGGAAAGTGTTCGTTATCGCTGGCTGTTCCCGTTTGGGATCAGCTTCGCCATTAAAGGGGAGATGCACAGGGTGCGGACCCTAGCGGAAGCCTCCCAAATTCTCAAAGAGGCGGGCTATTCAGATTGCGCCGGATTAGCAGGCCCTCCACCGTCTCCTGCACGTAAGGACGAACCGCCACGATGGCAAAGGGTGATTCGGGGAGACCGAAGGCTGCGCCGCCAAACGGCTACCGAACCCCACGGATGATATTCTACCAGCTGGGGAATTCCTTCGGAGTTAATCTTCTTTTCTCAGAGATGGAGCGTTGACTTGGCACAGAATGATGCAGCATACTTTATGGGCGTTTGTCTAGCAGCTTAAATGGGACAGCTGCATGGAGCGGTGCCTGTGTCTATCTTTAGGTTTCAAAGTTTTATCTGTTACTGAATACTTCTTTACTTGGCTAGCGGATGCTGGCTCTTTTTGTGCTTTATAGAGGGGAGCCTTAAGGCTCAGTTTGATGCTTATCTTTTATTCTGTAAGATGTCGGGTTGAAGGCAAAGGTTGGAATGACTGTTTCCTCCATTATACACGTAGTATTGTCCTCGAGAGAGGAACATGCTGCGGTGGGGTTGGGAAAGCGGGAGGGGGAGGGGGGGAGGGGACTGAGGTGGGTAACGGTATTTATGCTTTATTTTTCTGTACGAGGGTTAAGCAACAGTTGCAGATCAGAGGGAAGAATGGATCCAATGCATAGTGGGATGCAGGGGCCTATCCTAATGGCTTTTCTAATCAAACATTATGGCGAATATGACCATCTGGTCCCTTAACGTCAAGGGGTTGAACTCGCCACTTAAGAGGCAGTCTTTATTTTCTGACTTAGCCTACCATAAGGTCATGATTGGGATGGTTCAAGAAACACATTTAAAAAAGAGGTACGAACGTTTACTTCAAAATAAGACTTATACCAGGCAATATTGGGCGGCCAGGCCTTTGTCCCACAAATATCTTGGGGTCGGAATATTAATTCATAGGGATCTCATGTATGAAGAATTGGCCTGCTATTCTGACCCCGAGGGTAGATATCTTATGCTAATTATTGCTATAGGAGGGGTAAAATATTCCTTGTTAAGCGTCTATGCTCCCAACAGTGCCCAAGGAGCTTACCTTGACCGCTTATCTAAGCTTATTGATCAATGTGCGGAAGGCCACTTGCTAATAGGGGGCGACTTTAATTTGACCTCTAATCCTAGATTGGATAACTCCCATGGGAATACACAAACTAAGAAGAAGGATCGGCAGTGCTTTCATAGCTTTCTTCGCCGGTACAGCTTAATTGATACATGGCGGGTGTGGCATCCCAATAGAAGGGGCTATACCTTTTTTTCTAAGGTTCATAAAACATATTCTAGAATAGACTATTTACTGGTCGCAAAGAGCTGCTCTAATTATGTTAGTGCTCCGACGATAGGGGTAACCACTTGGTCGGATCACAGCCCAGTATCTTTACAGATAGTTTTTTCTGCTATGGATAAAGGCATCCGATTCTGGAAGCTTAACGATAGTTTGCTGGCGGATGCTGACTACTGCGACCTTTTAAACTCGAATATTCAGGAATATTTGCAGCTTAATGAGACCCTGGACATGGCTCCGTCCACGCTGTGGGATTGCCT
Organism: Rhinatrema bivittatum; assembly: GCF_901001135.1. Taxonomy (NCBI): domain Eukaryota; kingdom Metazoa; phylum Chordata; class Amphibia; order Gymnophiona; family Rhinatrematidae; genus Rhinatrema; species Rhinatrema bivittatum. The sequence continues at coordinate 359,467,971 of NC_042615.1, read as the reverse complement.
GAAAGCAGTAGTTAGGGGCCGGCTCATTGCCAGGGGTGCCCACGTGAAACGTCAGAGACAGAGAGCTAAGACCGAAATTATTGGGCAGTTACAAAGGCTGGAACTATTACATTCTACGTCCGGCAATAAATGCCTTTTGGCACAAATGGACAAATTACGCATGCAATTGGTGGAACTAGAGGCGGCCCAAGTAGCGTTTGGTCTGGAGCGGGCCAAACAGGCCTTTTACGAGGGTGGGAATCGGGCTGGCAGATATTTAGCACGGAAATTAAAGGCCCAACAATCTGTGCTTAATATAGTCAAGTTGAAGGATGAACAGGGGAACATCATTACCTCTAATACTGATATTCGACAAAGGTTTTTGCGATTTTACTCAGCTCTATATGCTAATAACCCTAATATTGACCCTGGAGAGATCGATCGCTATCTGTCGTCTGTACAGCTTCCCCAGATACCCCCGGATGCTCAAAAATATCTCACCCGGGCTATCACGGTGGCGGAGGTAATGTGGGCTATACGGGCTCTGAAGCTGGGTAAGTCCCCTGGCTTGGACGGCTTCACGGCCATTTTTTACAAGAAGTTTGCCGCCACAATAGCCCCAACGCTAGTAAAGCTATTTAACTCTTTGCAAGGCCAAGGTTCTCTATCTAGAGAGGCGAATCTGGCGGGGGTGACACTTCTGGCCAAGCCGGGGAGAGACCCTACTTTATGCGGGTCATACCGCCCCATATCCTTAATAAACTTGGACATGAAGTTACTAGCAAAAATCCTGGCCCATAGGCTGAACACTTTTCTACCTGATTTAATCCATCAAGATCAGTCAGGTTTCATTCCGGGACGCATGGCGTCGGATAATGTCCGGAAGGCTGTGGGTGCTATGGGGTGGGCGAGATCTCAGCAAATCCCCATGACACTCCTGGCTATCGACGCTGAGAAAGCCTTTGACTATGTGCATTGGCCCTTCTTATTTCAGACACTGCAGCGTTATCAATTGGGGATAGATTTATCACCTGGATCCGCAAACTCTATGAGGCACCCACAGCGTGTCTAAAAATTAATGGGGGGTACTCCTCATCTTTCGCTGTGCGGAGGGGGACGAGGCAGGGTTGCCCCCTCTCCCCATTATTGTTTGCGCTTTATTTGGAACCCTTCGCCCAAAAAATCAGGAGTAATCCCTTACTTTCAGGGATACAGGTTGGTGGCTTCTCCTCCAAGCTTTCATTATTCGCAGATGACATACTATTTACCATTACTGATCCTATAGCATTGCTGCGGGAAGTCTCCACTGAACTCACTACATTCAGTTCTGTTTCAGGGTTCACCGTTAACTGGGACAAATCCGAATTGCTCAACGTGTCCTTACCCCTGGGAATGGCGGAACAGATACAGCAGAGTTTCCCTTTTAAATGGGCTCGGCAAAAATTGAAATATCTGGGGGTTTATTTGGGGGTGAGTGATAGCTTGTTCCAACTAAATTACCCGCCTTTAATGGCAAAACTTTATAAGGATCTCGAAGAGTGGGACCGCTACCATATATCTTGGTTAGGGAGGTTGGCGGTGGTTAAAATGAATATTCTTCCTCGGGTATTGTATTTACTGCAAACTTTGCCTATTGTGGTCCCAGTTAAGCTTCTGGATAAATGGCAGAACAGATTGAATAAATATTTGTGGAAAGGAAGGAGAGCTCGTATTGCGAAGCAGACTCTATATTTGCCCCGGTTGCAGGGCGGTTTGGGGATGCCTAATTTAGCTCGATATCAGGGTGCAGCTCAGCTCAAAGCAGCTATAGAATGGCATAAAGTTAACCCTAGCAAGCCCTGGGTACAGTTGGAGCAGGCAATCATAGGGGATATGCCCATCACTGCGCTTCTGTGGCAGAGGCGGGCTACATGGCCCCAGAGCGGGCAACTACCTGATACGGTAGAGGTCACTCTATCGCTCTGGGAGTATTGGCGAAAACATTTAGTGGGTATGCAAAAATTCTTCAACAGCACTCATTTATTCCACCATAAGGCATTTAGGCCTGCTGGACATCCTTTGGCTTTTTCCCATTGGATTTCTAGTGGGATCACGCAATTTGTTCATGTGTGGGCACCTGGAGGGCTAATCCCATTCCAGACGCTGTGTGCTCGCCATCAGCTGGCCCCCACAGATTTGTTTCAATACTTACAGATACGTCACTTTTGCAATAGTAATCAGGTAGCCAATGATTTGATAAAAGGAATGTCCACATTTGAAAGCATGTGTCGACATGCTAATAAGGTGGATAAACATATTTCTAACATATATGGTTTGTTGAGTAGTGGTTTCTCCATCTCCGCATCCCACGTCCGGGCTTGGCAAAAGGACTTACAATGTGACTGGAACAGGGAGGACTGGTTGCGGGTGTTTCAAGGATTGCGAAAAGGCTTAATCTCTGCTAAACATATCGAGAACGGATATAAACTGTTCTTTCGCTGGTATATTACACCTGCCCAGCTACAACACATGCGGCCGAGCTTTTCCGGACAATGCTGGAAGAACTGTGGGGAAAAAGGAACATTTTTTCATTTATGGTGGACTTGTCCTAGGATTCGGGCTCTGTGGATCTTGATTTCTGCCTGGCTTACAACTATATTACGTATTACAGTACAATTGACTCCGTCCCAGGCGTTGCTGAATGAAGACCTCAAAGACATTTATAGGTTTCATAATTACTTTATTAAGTACGTGGTTACAGCGACCAGATGCCTCATTGCACAATTGTGGAAAGACACGAAGGTGCCTACCCTGTTGATGGTACAGGCGGAGGTGAGAAACATGCATAACCTTGGGCGGATTACTGCCTATAAGAATAAGTCGGTACATAATTTTTCCAGGACATGGGGACTCTATGATAGATGGATGCAAAATAATATGGGAGGCTGGTAACATGAGATACTTCCGTTAACCTGTGACCTTGTCCTGAGCTACGGGGCCTCATTTTTGGCGTTGATACTCAGCCTACCTTCCCTTGTCTTGTTCCTGTCTGTAATTGTGCATTGATATCACTACATACTGTTTGTTGGACAACAGTGGTACACCTCAGTGGGGGGGAGGAGGGAGGGGAATTCAGGGTTAAAAACGTATTATGGCGACGTGTTCTTGATGATGGTGTTGATTTTCACATCTCATATTTGTTTCTGTACGTGTTCTGTTTACTTATGCTAGTGGAATTTTGTATAGGCTGTGGATAAGTGGCCAATAAAAAGTTATAAATTAAAAAAAAAAAAGAAGACTGAAGGACATGAAGATTCTAGAATGGAACTCAAGCAACAGAACCAAGGTGAACTACCTGCAGGTAAGTGGTGGGTTTAGGTCACAGGGGAACCGTGGCATTTTTTTTTAGTGCCCCCGCTAGAGAGTGCGGGGGGGGGATGAAAATCCCTTTTTGTTCTCTTTTCCTTTAGGGAGGTGGGGCAGTCCTTGGCTGCTCCGCCCCCTTCCTGGGTCTTGAAAATAAGTCCTCATCTGCCTCCATCAGCCTCCTCCTCTGCCTCCATCAGCATCAAATGGTCTCTCCCACCAGCCAGTGAGGTCATAATGACAGCAGGAGGCTCATAAAAGGCCGAGCTGCCTGGGCTCAGTGGCATTTCACAGAAGGGCAGCAAGCAGTGAGCATCTCTGCTGGCCTTTGCTCTCAGAAGACTGAAGGACCTGAAGATTCTAGAATGGAACACAAGCAGCAGAACCAAGGTGGACTACCTGCAGGTAAGTGGTGTAGTGGTGAAGAGTAGGTTTAGGTCACAGGGGAACCGTGGCATCTTTTTTTAGTGCCCCCGCTAGAGAGTGCGGGGGGGGGGAAAGAAAATCCCTTTTTGTTCTCTTTTCCTTTAGGGAGGTGGGGCAGTCTTTGCCTGCTCCGCCCCCTTCCTGGGTCTTGAAAATAAGTCCTCCTCTGCATCCATCAGCCTCAAATGGTCTCTCCCACCAGCCAGTGAGGTCCTAATGACAGCAGGAGGCTTATAAAAGGCTGAGCTGCCTGGGCTCAGTGGCATTTCACAGGAGGGCGGCAAGCAGTGAGTATCTCTGCTGGCCTTTGCTCTTAGAAGACTGAAGGACCTGAAGATTCTAGAATGGAACACAAGCAACAGAACCAAGGTGGTGAACTGTAGGTTTAGGTCACAGGGGAACCGTGGCATCTTTCTTGTAGTGCCCCCACTACAGTGTGCCCGGGGGAAATAAAATCCCTTTTTGTTCTGTTTTCCTTTAGGGAGGTTGGGCAGTCTTTAGCTGCCCCGCCCCCTTCCTGGGTCTTGAAAATAAGTCCTCATCTGCCTCCATCAGCCTCCTCCTCTGCCTCCATCAGCCTCAAATGGTCTCTCCCACCAGCCAGTGAGGTCATAATGACAGCAGGAGGCTTATAAAAAGCAGAGCTGCCTGGGATCAGTGGCATTTCACAGGAGGGCAGCAAGCAGTGAGCATCTCTGTTGGCCTTTGCTCTCAGAAGACTGAAGGACCTGAAGATTCTAGAATGGAACACAAGCAACAGAACCAAGGTGGACTACCTGCAAGTAAGTGGTGAAGAGTGGGTTTAGGTCACAGGGGAACATGTAGCCTCATTCTTTTAGTGCCCCCACTACAGTGTGCCGGGGGGAAAGAAAATCCCTTTTTGTTCTCTTTTCCTTTAGGGAGGTGGGGCAGTCTTTGGCTGCCCCGCCCCCTTAATGGGTCTTGAAATTAGGTCCTCCTCTGCCTCCATCAGCCTCAAATGGTGTCTCCCACCAGCCAGTGAGGTCCTAATGACAGCAGGAGGCTTATAAAAAGCAGAGCTGCCTGGGCTCAGTGGGATTTCACAGGAGGGCGGCAAGCAGTGAGCATCTCTGTTGGCCTTTGCTCTCAGAAGACTGAAGGACCTGAAGATTCTAGAATAGAACACAAGCAACAGAACCAAGGTGGACTACCTGGAGGTAAGTGGTGAAGAGTAGGTTTAGGTCACATGGGAACCGTGGCATCTTCCTTTTAGTGCCCCCGCTAGAGTGTGCCGGGGGGAAAGAAAATCCCTTTTTGTTCTCTTTTCCTTTAGGGAGATGGGGCAGCCGTCCCCTTCCTGGGTCTTGAAAATAAGTCCTCATCTGCCTCCATCAGTGCCTCCATCAGCCTCAAATGGTCTCTCCCACCAGCCAGTGAGGTCATAATGACAGCAGCAGGCTTATAAAAAGCAGACCTGCCTGGGCTCAGTGGCATTTCACAGGAGGGCAGCAAGCAGTGAGCATCTTTGCTGGCTTCGGCTCTCAGAACACTGAAAGACCTGAAGATTCTAGAATGGAAATCGAGCAACAGAACCAAGGTGAACTACCTGCAGGTAAGTGGTGAAGAGTGGGTTTAGGTCACAGGGGAACCTGTGGCCTCTTTCTTTTAGTGACCCCACTAGTCTGTGCCGGGGGGAAAGAAAATCCCTTTTTGTTCTCTTTTCCTTTAGGGAGGTGGGGCAGTCTTTGGCTGCCCCGCCCCCTTCCTGGGTCTTGAAACTAAGTCCTCATCTGCCTCCACCAGCCTCCACCTCTGCCTCCATCAGCCTCAAAAGGTCTCTCCCACCAGCCAGTGAGGTCATAATGAAAGCAGGAGGCTTATAAAAGGGAAAGCTGCCTGGGCTCACTGGCATTTCACAGGAGGGCGGCAAGCAATGAGCATCTCTGCTGGCTTTGGCTCTCAGAAGACTGAAGGACCTGAAGATTCTAGAATGGAACACAAGCAATAGAACCAAGGTGGACTACCTGTAGGTAAGTGGTGGGTTTAGGTCAACGGGGAACCTGTGGCTTCTTTCTTTTAGTGCCCCCACTAGTCTGTGCCGGGGGGAAAGAAAATCCCTTTTTGTTCTCTTTTCCTTTAGGGAGGTGGGGCAGCCTTTGGCTGCTCCGCCCCCTTCCTGGGTCTTGAAAATAAGTCCTCATGTGCCTGCACCAGCCTCCACCTCTGCCTCCATCAGCCTCAAAAGGTCTCTCCCACCAGCCAGTGAGGTCATAATGACAGCAGGAGGCTTATAAAAAGCAGAGCTGCCTGGGCTCAGTGGCATTTCACAGGAGGGCGGCAAGCAGTGAGCATCGCTGCTGGCCTTTGCTCTCAGAAGACTGAAGGACCTGAAGATTCTAGAATGGAACTCAAACAACAGAACCAAGGTGAACTACCTGGAGGTAAGAGGTGAAGAGTGGGTTTAGGTCACAGGGGAACCTGTGGCCTCTTTTTTGTAGTGCCCCCACTACAGTGTGCCCAGGGAAAGAAAATCCCTTTTTGTTCTCTTTTCCTTTAGGGAGGTGGGGCAGTCTTTGTCTGCCCCGCCCCCTTAATGGGTCTTGAAAATAAGTCCTCCTCTGCCTCCATCAGCCTCAAATGGTCTCTCCCACCAGCCAGTGAGGTCCGAATGACAGCAAGAGGCTTATAAAAAGCAGAGCTGCTTGGGCTCAGTGGCATTTCACAGGAGGGCAGCAAGCAGTGAGCATCTCTGCTGTCCTTTGCTCTCAGAAGACTGAAGGACATGAGGATTCTAGAATGGAACACAAGCAACAGAACCAAGGTGGACTACCTGCACGTAAGTGGTGAAGAGTAGGTTTAGGTCACATAGGAACCGTTGCATCTTTCTTTTAGTGCCCCCGCTAGAGTGTGCCGGGGGGAAAGAAAATCCCTTTTTGTTGTCTTTTCCTTTAGGGAGTTGGGGCAGTCTTTGGCTGCTCCGCCCCTTCCTGGGTCTTGAAAATAAGTCCTCATCTGCCTCCACAAGCCTCCACCTCTGCCTCCATCAGCCTCAAAAGGTCTCTCCCACCAGCCAGTGAGGTCATAATGACAGCAGGAGGCTTATAAAAAGCAGAGCTGCCTGGGCTCAGTGGAATTTCACAGGAGGGGAGCAAGCAGTGAGCATCTCTGTTGGCTTTGGCTCAAGGAAGACTGAAGGACCTGAAGATTCTAGAATAGAACACAAGCAACAGAACCAAGGTGGACTACCTGCACGTAAGTGGTGAAGAGTAGATTTAGGTCACATGGGAACCGTGGCATCTTCCTTTCAGTGCCCCCTCTAGAGTGTGCCGGGGGGAAAGAAAATCCCTTTTGTTCTCTTTTCCTTTAGGGAGGTGGGGCAGTATTTGGCTGCTCCGCCCCCTTCCTGGGTCTTGAAAATAAGTCCTGATGTGCCTCCACCAGCCTCCACCTCTGCCTCCGTCAGCCTCAAAAGGTCTCTCCCACCAGCCAGTGAGGTCATAATGACAGCAGGAGGCTTATAAAAAGCAGAGCTGCCTGAGCTCAGTGGCATTTCACAGGAGAGCAGCAAGCAGTGAACATCTCTGCTGGCTTTGGCTCTCAGAAGACTGAAGGACCTGAAGATTCTAGAATGGAACTCAAACAACAGAACCAAGGTGAACTACCTGCAGGTAAGTGGTGAAGAGTGGGTTTAGGTCATATGGGAACCGTGGCATCTTCCTTTTAGTGCCCCCGCTAGAGTGCGCCGGGGGGAAAGAAAATCCCTTTTTCTTTTTTCCTTTAGGGAGATCGGGCAGCCGTCCCCTTCCTTGGTCTTGAAAATAAGTCCTCATCTGCCTCCGCCAGCCTCCACCTCTGCCTCCATCAGCCTCAAAAGGTCTCTCTGACCAGCCAGTGAGGTCATAATGACAGCAGCAGGCTTATAAAAAGCAGACCTGCCTGGGCTCAGTGGCATTTCACAGGAGGGCGGCAAGCAGTGAGCATCTCTGCTGGCTTTGGCTCTCAGACTGAAGGACATGAAGATTCTAGAATGGAAATCGAGCAACAGAACCAAGGTGAACTAACTGCAGGTAAGTAGTGAAGAGTGGGTTTAGGTCCCAGGGGAACCTGCGGCCTCTTTCTTTTAGTGCCCCCACTAAAGTGTGCCGGGGGGAAAGACAATCCCTTTTTGTTCTCTTTTCATTTAGGGAGGTGGGGCAGTCCTTGGCTGCTCCGCCCCCTTCCTGGGTCTTGAAACTAAGTACTCATCTGCCTCCATCAGTGCCTCCATCAGCCTCAAATGGTCTCTCCCACCAGCCAGTGAGGTCATAATGACAGCAGCAGGCTTATAAAAAGCAGAGCTGCCTGGGCTCATTGGCATTTCACAGGAGGGCAGCAAGCAGTGAGCATCTTTGCTGGCTTCGGCTCTCAGAAGACTGAAGGACCTGAAGATTCTAGAATGGAAATGGAGCAACAGAACCAAGGTGAACTACCTGCAGGTAAGTGGTGAAGAGTGGGTTTAGGTCACAGGGGAACCTGTGGCCTCTTTCTTTTACGGACCCCACTAGAGTGTGCCGGTGGGAAAGAAAATCCCTTTTTGTTCTCTTTTCCTTTAGGGAGGTGGGGCAGTCTTTGGCTGCCCCGCCCCCTTCCTGGGTCTTGAAAATAAGTGCTCCTCTGCCTCCATCAGCCTCAATTGGTCTGTCCCACCAGCCAGTGAGTTCCTAATGACAGCAGGAGGCTTATAAAAGGCCGAGCTGCTAGGGCTTAGTGGCATTTCATAGGAGGGCAGCAAGCAGTGAGCATCTCTGCTGGCCTTTTTGCTCTCAGAAGACTGAAGGACCTGAAGATTCTAGAATGGAACACAAGCAACAGAACCAAGGTGAACTACCTGCAGGTAAGTGGTGAAGAGTGGGTTTAGGTCACAGGGGAACCTGTGGCCTTTTTCTTTTAGTGCCCCCACTAAAGTGTGCCGGGGGGAAAGACAATCCCTTTTTGTTCTCTTTTCATTTAGGGAGGTGGGGCAGTCCTTGGCTGCTCCGCCCCCTTCCTGGGTCTTGAAAATAAGTCCTCCTCTGCCTCCATCAGCCTCAAATGGTCTCTCTCACCAGCCAGTGAGGTCATGACGACAGCAGGAGGCTTATAAAAGGCAGAGCTGCCTGGGCTCAGTGGCATTTCACAGGAGGGCAGCAAGCAGTGAGCATCTCTGCTGGCCTTTGCTCTCAGAAGAATGAAGGACCTGAAGATTCTAGAATGGAACACAAGCAACAGAAACAAGGTGGACTACCTGCATGTAAGTGGTGAAGAGTAGGTTTAGGTCACATGGGAACCGTGGCATCTTCCTTTTACTGCCCCCGCTGGAGTGTGCCGGCGGGAAAGAAAATCCCTTTTTTTCTCTTTTCCTTTAGGGAGGTGGGGCAGTCTTTGGCTGCTCCGCCCCCTTCCTGGGTCTTGAAAATAAGTCCTCATCTGCCTCCATCAGCCTCCTCCTCTGCCTCCATCAGCCTCAAATGGTCTCTCCCACGAGCCAGTGAGGTCCTAATGACAGCAGGAGGCTTATAAAAGGCAGAGCTGCCTGGGCTCAGTGGCATTTCACAGGAGGGCAGCAAGCAGTGAGCATCTCTGCTGGCCTTTGCTCTCAGAAGAATGAAGGACCTGAAGATTCTAGAATGGAATACAAGCAACAGAACCAAGGTGGACTACCTGGAGGTAAGTGGTGAAGAGTAGGTTTAGGTCACATGGGAACCGTGGCATCTTCCTTTTAGTGCCCCCGCTAGAGTGCGCCGGGTGGAAAGAAAATCCCTTTTTCTTCTCTTTTCCTTTAGGGAGATCGGGCAGCCGTCCCCTTCCTTGGTCTTGAAAATAAGTCCTCATCTGCCTCCACCAGCCTCAAAAGGTCTCTCCGACCAGCCAGTGAGGTCATAATGACAGCAGCAGGCTTATAAAAGGCTGAGCTGCGTGGATCAGTGGCATTTCACAGGAGGGCGGCAAGCAGTGAGCATCTCTGATGGCCTTTGCTCTCAGAAGACTGAAGGACCTGAAGATTCTAGAATGGAACTCAAGCAACAGAACCAAGGTGAACTACCTGCAGGTAAGTGGTGAAGAGTGGGTTTAAGTCACAGGGGAACCTGTGGCCTCTTCCTTTTAGTGCCCCCACTACAGTGTGCTGGGGGGAAAGAAAATCCCTTTTTGTTCTCTTTTCCTTTAGGGAGGTGGGGCAGACTTTGGCTGCTCCGCCCCCTTCCTGGGTCTTGAAAATAACTCCTCATGTGCCTCCACCAGCCTCCACCTTTGCCTCCATCAGCCTCAAAAGGTCTCTCCCACCAGCCAGTGAGGTCCTAATGACAGCAGGAGGCTTATAAAAGGCTGAGCTGCGTGGGATCAGTGGCATTTCACAGGAGGGCGGCAAGCAGTGAGCATCTCTGTCGGCCTTTGCTCTCAGAAGACTGAAGGACCTGAAGATTCTAGAATGGAACTCAAGCAACAGAACCAAGGTGAACTACCTGCAGGTAAGTGGTGAAGAGTGGGTTTAAGTCACAGGGGAACCTGTGGCCTCTTCCTTTTAGTGCCCCCACTACAGTGTGCTGGGGGGAAAGAAAATCCCTTTTTGTTCTCTTTTCCTTTAGGGAGGTGGGGCAGTCTTTGGCTGCTCCGCCCCCTTCCTGGGTCTTGAAACTAAGTCCTCATCTGCCTCCATCAGTGCCTCCATCAGCCTCAAATTGTCTCTCCCACCAGCCAGTGATTTCATTATCACTGGTATAATTTCTAGAAGGATCCAAAGAATATATGTATATGTGTAGCTATAAACCAGACCTCATACACTTTAACAAGAGCTTTAAACCTCACTGATCTTGGTGTTAATTACCACATATATTGGAAAACTTATGTGTATTGTGGTTATAATCATTGGTCATTGGTTTTAAGCTTACTTGCATTGCATTTTTCATTGTTTTCTCATTTTTCTCCTTTTATATTTTTTTTATTTTTTTTGTTGGATTCTTTTTAGAGAAAATATAAAATACTATGGGAAGTACTTATCTTGAATAACGCTTGTTATTTCTGTTTACAGCTGAATGTTATAAACTCTGTACCGGAACGCCGGAGTAAAGCAAACAACCATGCCCGACGCGGCTCGCGTTTCTTGTTTTGCTTCTTCAGAGGCCTTATTGAGTTGTATTTAATATATCACTTATATCTCACAACTTCCCCAGCATACAAATCAGCTGATCCTCCATTTTGTTGCGTTAGTCCGGCGGTTTTTTTAACCCACTCAAGAATGTACATATATTCTTTGGATCCTTCTAGAAATTATACCAGTGTTGTGTGTGAATTGTTACGAGTGATACACTTGGTCGAAGCAGTTTTATTGCATATTTAGTGATTTCATTATGACAGCAGGAGGCTTATAAAAAGCAGAGCTGCCTGGGCTCCGTGGCATTTCACAGGAGGGCAGCAAGGAGTGAGCATCTCTGCTGGCTTTGGCTCTCAGAAGACTGAAGGAGATGAAGATTCTATAATGGAACAGAAGCAACAGAAACAAGGTGGACTACCTGCAGGTAAGTGGTGAAGAGTAGGTTTAGGTTCCAGGGGAACCTGTGGCATCTTTTTTTAGTGCCCCCGCTAGAGTATGCGGGGGGGGGGGGGAAGAAAATCCCTTTTTGTTCTCTTTTCCTTTAGGGAGGTGGGGCAGACTTTGGCTGCTCCGCCCCCTTCCTGGGTCTTGAAAATAACTCCTCATCTGCCTCCACCAGCCTCCACCTTTGCCTCCATCAGCCTCAAAAGGTCTCTCCCACCAGCCAGTGAGGTCATAATGACAGCAGGAGGCTTATAAAAAGCAGAGCTGCCTGGGCTCAGTGGAATTTCACAGGAGGGGAGCAAGCAGTGAGCATCTCTGATGGCCTTTGCTCTCAGAAGACTGAAGGACCTGAAGATTCTAGAATAGAACACAAGCAACAGAACCAAGGTGGACTACCTGCACGTAAGTGGTGAAGAGTAGGTTTAGGTCACATGGGAACCGTGGCATCTTCCTTTCAGTGCCCCCGCTAGAGTGTGCCGGGGGGAAAGAAAATCCCTTTTTGTTCTCTTTTCCTTTAGGGAGGTGGGGCAGTATTTGGCTGCTTCGCCCCCTTCCTGGGTCTTGAAAATAAGTCCTCCTCTGCCTCCATCAGCCTCAAATGGTCTCTCCCACCAGCCAGTGAGGTCATTTTGAAAGCAGGAGGCTTATAAAAGGCCGAGCTGCCTGGGCTCAGTGGCATTTCACAGGAGGGCAGCAAGCAGTGAACATTTATTTATTTAGTAACTTTTATATACCGACGAACGTTGGGAACATCTCGTCGGTTTACATATAACAGAACTGAGCAACAGGCTTTACAATTTTTGCGTAATTAGATAATTAAATAAGGAACATTCAGAGCATACAAATAACAGATTAGATTATATAAGTAAAATTATAAAAGTGTGATACATGAAAGAGGTTATCTAAACGGGGGTGGGGAGGGGGAGATTCTGATATATAGGGGTGGGGAGGGGGAGATTCTGATATATAGGAGGGTATCCATAATTAAAGGAGGTAAATATACACGTGATTGGGAACACATTTTTTATATAGAAGTTTTTTTATATACAATATGTAGTTCTGATAAATTCACTTTATGGGGGGTGAGGGGGAAGAGGTAGTTTAGAGTAGAGGGAGGGGGTGAAAAGGAGGTGGAAAATAGGAGGGGGGAGGGGGAGAGGTTAGGAGTTGTAGGGGGTGGGGTTAGAGTGGTTGTGTGAATATAAGGGGTAGTAGTAATTGAGGAGCTAGGATTGGAGACCCAGGTCTGCGGGGGGGGGGGGGGGTGAGAGTGTATGTGTGTATATTAGGTATAAGAGTATTTGAAGAACCAGGTCTTCAGGTTTTGCCTGAATATTTTTGGGCAAGTTTCTTGGCGGAGAGAGGTAGGTAGCTTGTTCCAGAGAAGCGGGCCTGCTAGGGATAGGGCTCTTTCGTTTGTGGTGCGGAGTTTAGTAAGCTTAGGTGAGGGGGTGTGTAATGTAGCTAGATATTGTTTTCTGGTGGGTCTATTGCTGTTGTGAAATGAGAAGTGTTCTTTGTACCAGTGCATGTTCTGGTTGTGAAGAGATTTGTGTATTAGGGTGAGGGCTTTGAAGGCAATTCTAGATGCTACGGGTAACCAATGTAAGTGTTTGAGAACCGGAGTTATGTGATCATTTTTGTGGGTGTTGGTGAGTATTCGGGCGGCTGCATTCTGGAGGAGTTGTAAAGGCTGTATGGTGTTTTTAGGCAAGCCTAATAACAGGGAGTTGCAGTAATCTATTTTCGTTAATATGAGGGCTTGTAAAATGGTGCGGAAGTCATTGAGATGTAGGAGAGGTTTAAGTCTTTTTAGGGTGTGCAGTTTGTAGAAGCAGTCTTTGAGGGTATTATTGATGAATTTCTTGCAGTTGAGGTGACAGTCAATGGATACGCCGAGGCTCCGAACATGGGTGGGAAAGGTGAGGTTAGTAGTAGGAACATTGTTGTGTGTGATAGTGGGGGTCATAAAAATGGTGGGGGTGATATTAGGGGGTGATATGTGGATGAGTTCCGTTTTAGTAGCGTTGAGGGCGAGGAAGTTGTTGGATAAGAGGCTGCTTATTTCAGAGAGGGCGGATTTCCAAATTTCCATAGCTTTGTGTATTGAGTCTTTAATAGGAATAAGTATCTGCACATCATCGGCATATATGAAGTGCGGAAGGTCAAGTTTAGCAAGGAGATGGCAGAGGGGGAGGAGATATATATTGAAAAGAGTAGAGGATAGAGATGAGCCTTGGGGTACTCCTTGAGCGAGGTTGTGTGGTTTGGAGGTGGAGTTACCCATTTGCACGCTAAATTGTCTATCAGCTAGGTATGAGTGGAACCATTGTAGGGCCAGGCCTGAGATGCCAATGCTGCTTAGACGTTCTAGTAGGATTTGATGTTTAATGGTGTCGAATGCAGCGGAGATGTCTAGGAGAATAAGGATGTATGAGAGACCTTTGTCAAGACCTTTTAAGATTTGGTCAGAGAGTGAAATGAGTAAGGTCTCTGTGCTATGGTGTTTGCGAAAGCCAAACTGTGAGGGGGAAAGGATGTTGTTTTCATCCAAGTAGTCTGATAGCTGTTTGTTTATGGCTTTCTCAAGGACTTTAGTGATTAGGGGCAGGTTGGAGATAGGTCGGAAATTGGTGAGATCAGAGGGGTCGAGGGAGGGCTTTTTCAGTATGGGTTTAACAATGGCATGTTTAAGGTTTTTTGGAATAGTGCCAAGTTCAATGGACTTGTTTATGATGTTTGATATGGGTTTAGCGATGATCCCGGGGATGGAGAGGAGATGTTTTGTAGGAATGGTGTCTGTAGGGTGTGTAGAGGGTCTGATTTTTTTTAGGATGGAGGTCCTAATGACAGCAGGAGGCTTATAAAAGACCGAGCTGCCTGGGCTCAGTGGCATTTCACAGGAGGGCAGCAAGCAGTGAGCATCTCTGTTGGCTTTGGCTCTCAGAAGACGGAAGGACCTGAAGATTCTAGAATGGAACTCAAGCAACAGAACCAAGGTAAACTACCTGCAGGTAAGTGGTGGGTTTAGGTCACAGGGGAACCTGTGGCCTCTTTGTTTTAGTGCCCCCACTAGAGTGTGCCAGGCGGAAAGAAAATCCCTTTTTGTTCCCTTTTCCTTTAGGGAGGTGGGGCAGTCTTTGGCTGCTCCGCCCCTTCCTGGGTCTTGAAGGTAAGTCCTCATCTGCCTCCACAAGCCTCCATCAGCCTCAAAAGGTCTCTCCCACCAGCCAGTGAGGTCATAATGACAGCAGAAGGCTTATAAAAGGCCGAGATGCCTGGGCTCAGTGGCATTTCACAGGAGGGCAGCAAGCAGTGAGCATCTCTGCTGGCTTTGGCTCTCAGAAGACGGAAGGACCTGAAGATTCTAGAATGGAACTCAAGCAACAGAACCAAGGTGAACTACCTGCAGGTAAGTGGTGAAGAGTAGGTTTAGGTCACATGGGAACCGTGGCATCTTCCTTTTAGTGCCCCCGCTGGAGTGTGCCGGCGGGAAAGAAAATCCCTTTTTTTCTCTTTTCCTTTAGGGAGGTGGGGCAGTCTTTGGCTGCTCCGCCCCTTCCTGGGTCTTGAAAATAAGTCCTCTTCTGCCTCCACAAGCGTCCACCTCTGTCTCCATCAGCCTCAAAAGGTCTCTCCCACCAGCCAGTGAGGTCCTAATGACAGCAGGAGGCTTATAAAAGGCTGAGCTGCCTGGGATCAGTGGCATTTCACAGGAGGGCAGCAAGCAGTGAGCATCTCTGATGGCCTTTGCTCTCAGACTGAAGGACCTGAAGATTCTAGAATGGAACTCAAGCAACAGAACCAAGGTGAACTACCTGCAGGTAAGTGGTAGGTTTAGGTCACAGGGGAACCGAGGCATCTTTTTTTAGTGCCCCCGCTAGAGTGTGCGGGGGGGGGGGAAGAAAATCCCTTTTTTGTTCTCTTTTCCTTTAGGGAGGTGGGGCAGTCTTTGGCTGCTCCGCCCCCTTACTAGGTCTTGAAAATAAGTCCTCCTCTGCCTCCATCAGCCTCCTCCTCTGCCTCCATCAGCCTCAAATGGTCTCTCCCACCAGCCAGTGAGGTCATAATGACAGCAGGAGGCTTATAAAAAGCAGAGCTGCCTGGGCTCAGTGGCATTTCACAGGAGGGCAGCAAGCAGTGAGCATCGCTGCTGGCCTTTGCTCTCAGAAGACTGAAGGCCTGAAGATTCTAGAATGGAACACAAGCAACAGAACCAATGTGGACTACCCGCAGATAAGTGGTGAAGAGTAGGTTTAGGTCACATGGGAGGCGTGGCATCTTCCTTTTAGTGTCCCCGCTAGAGTGTGCCAGGAGGAAAAAAAATCCCTTTTTGATCTCTTTTGGTTTAGGGAGGTGGGGCAGTCTTTGGCTGCTCCGCCACCTTCCTGGGTCTTGAAAATAATTCGTCATCTGCCTTTACCAGCCTCCACGTCTGCCTCCATCAGGCTGAAAAGGTCTCTCAGCAGGAGGCTTATAAAAAGCTGAGCTGCCTGGGCTCAGTGGCATTTCACAGGAGGGCAGCAAGCAGTGAGCATCTCTGCTGGCCTTTGCTCTCAGAAGACTGAATGACTTGAAGATTCTAGAATGGAACACAAGCAACTGAACCAAGGTGGACTACCTGGAGGTAAGTGGTGAAGAGTGGGTTTAGGTCACATGGGAACCGTGGCATCTTCCTTTTAGTGCCCCCACTACAGTGTGCCGGCGGGAAAGAAAATCTCTTTTTGTTCTCTTTTTCTTTAGGGAGATGGGGCAACCGTCCCCTTCCTGGGTCTTGAAAATAAGTCTTCTGCCTCCATCAGCCTCAAAAGGTCTCTCCCACCAGCCAGTGAGGTCATAATGACAGCAGGAGGCTTATAAAAAGCAGAGCTGCCTGGGCTCAGTGGCATTTCACAGGAGGGCGGCAAGCATTGAGTATCTCTGCTGGCCTTTGCTCTCAGACTGAAGGACCTGAAGATTCTAGAATGGAACTCAAGCAACAGAACCAAGGTGGACTACCGGCAGGTAAGTAGTGAAGAGTGCATTTAGGTCACAGGGGAAACTGTGGCCTCTTTCTGTTAGTACCCCCACTACAGTGTACTGGGGGGAAAGAAAATCCTTTTTTGTTCTCTTTTCCTTTAGGGAGGTGGGGCAGTCTTTGGCTGCTCCACCCCCTTCCTGGGTCTTGAAAATAAGTCCTTCTCTGCCTCCATCAGCCTCCTCCTCTGCCACCATCAGCCTGAAATGGTCTCTCCCACCAGCCAGTGTGGTCATAGTGACAGCAGGAGGCTTATAAAAGGCTGAGCTGACTGGGGTCAGTGGCATTTCACAGGAGGGCGACAAGCAGTGAGCATCTCTGCTGGCCTTTGCTCTCAGAAGACTGAAGGATCTGAAGATTCTAGAATGGAACACAAGCAGCAGAACCAAGGTGAACTACCTGCAGGTAAGTGGTGAAGAGTAGGTTTAGGTCACAGGGGAACTGTGGCATCTTTCTTTTAGTGCCCCTTCTAGAGTGTGCGGGGGGGAAGAAAATCCCTTTTTTTTTCTCTTTTCCTTTAGGGAGATGGGGCAGCCCCCGTCCCCTTCCTGGGTCTTGAAACTAAGTCCTCATTTGCCTCCATCAGTGCCCCCCTCCTGCTGTCATTATGACCTCACTGGCTGGTGGGAGAGACCTTTTGAGGCTGATGGAGGCAGATGTGGAGGCTGGTGGAGGCAGACGAGGACTTCTTTTCAAGACCCAGGAAGGGGGCGGAGCAGCCAAAGACCGCCCGACCTCCCTAAAGGAAAAGAGAACAAAAAGGGATTTTCTTTTCCCCCGGCACACTTTAGTGGGGGCACTAAAAGAAAGAGGCCACAGGTTCCCCTGTGACCTAAACCCACTCTTCAGCACTTACCTGCAGGTAGTCCACCTTGGTTCTGTTGCTTGAGTTCCATTCTAGAATCTTCAGGTCCTTCAGTCTTCTGAGAGCAAAGGCCAGCAGAGATGCTCACTGCTTGCCGCCCTCCTGTGAAATGCCACTGAGCCCAGGCAGCTTGGTCTTTTATAAGCCTCCTGCTGTCATTATGACCTCACTGGCTGGTGGGAGAGACCATTTGAGGCTGATGGAGGCAGATTAGGACTTAGTTTCAAGACCCAGGAAGGGGGCAGGGCAGCCAAAGGCTGCCCCACCTCCCTAAAGGAAAAGAGAACAAAAAGGGATTTTCTTTCCCCCCGGCACACTGTAGTGGGGACACTAAAAGAAACAGGCCACAGGTTCCCCTGTGACCTAAACCCACTCTTCGCCACTTACCTGCAGGTAGTTCACCTTGGTTCTGTTGCTTGAGTTCCATTCTAGAATCTTCAGGTCCTTTAGTCTTCTGAGAGCCAAAGCCAGCAGAGATGCTCACTGCTTGCCGCCCTCCTGTGAAATGCCACTGAGCCCAGGCAGGTCTGCTTTTTATAAGCCTCCTGCTGTCATTATGACCTCACTGGCTGGTGGGAGAGACCATTTGAGGCTGATGGAGGCACTGATGGAGGCAGATGAGGACTTAGTTTCAAGACCCAGGAAGGGGACGGCTGCCCCATCTCGGTAAAGGAAAAGAGAACAAAAAAGGGATTTTGTTCACCCCAGCACACTCTAGCGGGGGCACTAAAAGAAAGATGCCACGGTTCCCCTGTGACCGAAACCTACTCTTCGCCACTACACCACTTACTTGCAGGTAGTCCACCTTGGTTCTGTTGCTTGTGTTCCATTCTAGAATCTTCAGGTCCTTCAGTCTTCTGAGAGCCAAAGCCAGCAGAGATGCTCACTGCTTGCTGCCCTCCTGTGAAATGCCACTGAGCCCAGGCAGCTCTGCTTTTTATAAGCCTCCTGCTGTCATTATGCCCTCACTGGCTGGTGAGAGAGACCATCTGATGGAGGGAGGAAAGGAGAGGAGGTGGCAGAGGAGGAGAAACTGACTTCATTTTACTATCAATTAATTAAAATATTGAAAAAAATAATCCCTAAAAGATCCCATCTCTAGTTCCTGATTCTCTCTGTGCAGTGTTTTCTCTTTTTTTCTCTAAGCTCAGCTTCTCCCTGACTTGTAACTCCAGGTCTCCACAGCCCAGGCTCTCTGCTCCCATTGCAATGCACTGATGGTATCATTGATGACAAACCATAAATCTGACCTTATTAGCAGGACCTGCACTTTCTGGTAACATGGAAAGGTAAGACATTTAAACTGATGGGGAATTTAGTTTACTGGTTCCCTGTTTTTGAAGCTGCTAACTTGCACTGTTTTAATTGTATTTGTTATTTTATTTTGTTTTTTTATTATTTGTTAACTGCTTAATTTAAGGCCCTGTATTCATTTATGAATGTTTTTTTGGGAGCTACTTAGGGTCTTTTTGTTATGAACCCTCCCGTAGCTGTGCTACTGGAGGCTCCTTACCTCTTCCTGGAGGCCGCTCCGAAGCCAGAGTCTCGCCTATGAACTATCCAGGATTTGCTCCAGGGTCTCGTAGGCCTCTATGTTCTTGGGGCCTGCCTAAGGCTGCTTGTGTTTGCTTGGACTTCCTGGTTTGAGCTACGGGGCTGTCCCGCAACATTTCTCCGTAATTATAGGGCCAGCTAGGTGTGGACCATCCAAACTCCTCCCAGGGAGTCACCGGTCTGCAGCCCTATAAAAGGACTTCAACATCCAGCCCGCCTTGCCTTGGAGTTACTTCCTTCTGGAGGTTCCTGCCTGTTAGAGCTCTGTCTGGTCGTCTATGTGGAACGCCTCTTTGTTTCGTCTCGCCATGTCTTCATGCTATGTTTTTGTGCCTGAGGTCCTCGTCCAGGTGTCCTGGTGTTTGTCTCTTGGTGTTTAGCCTCCTGGTGTCCTGCCCTCTTTGGTGTTCACGTCTGCGTTCCTGAGCTTTCTGGTACCTGTCAGGCCGTGCTCTCTCTGATGATGTCTTTCCCGAGCGTGGAGTAGTCTGCAGGTGGACTGGCGTCTTGTGCTCTTGAGCCTTCATGTCCTGCCAGCCATTGGTGGAGCTTCGGACGACATCAGCTCCGTTGTTGGAGTTCTGCTTCGATTGGATTCTCTCCTGCGCTCGTCCAGTTCTCAGCGTGGTCCGTGACCAGCCTCCTCAGGCTGTGTGGGGCGTGCAGTGGGACAGGGTGGTCTGTGACTCAGTCCCACGGGTTGGCTGAGGAGGGCACCCTGAGAAACAGTGCCAATGTCCTTCTGCCTTTCGTTTTGTCTTGTTTGGATTCAAGTTCCTCGTCATGTCTGTGCTGCCGTCGCATCAACCCAAGTCTTCGTCTGTGATGCCGTCACATCAACCCTAGTCTGCCATGTCTTTGTGTCAAGGCCTGTCTGCCCTCGACCTCAGGCCAAACCTGCTCCATGTCGATCCAAGTGGCAGGTCCGAAAGGGCTTGGAATGGTCGGAGGACCATTCACATTCCAACATCATCCTGTTGTTGGCCTTGGGAGCTTGCAGGCCTGGCAGAGGGTAAGACCGTCAGCCATGCTGGAACACGCCATCAACCCTTGGTTCGGTCCTGGATTGGTCTGGGGTCGGGCTGACGTCCATGGGCACACTAAACCCCGGCGGGGATCACTCCATAGTGCCCCCGATGCTAACACGTTTGGCATAAGAGGCATAAAAATAAATAACAACATAACATAGCTAATGCTGCTTCTACTAACCATGTCTTTAGCACTGCTTGATAAACACAGTCCTCCTTCCCATCCCATCTCCTCCGAATCCCCTTAATTTGATGGTAGACTAAGGGAAAAACCCACCATTGCTCCTGCCCCTCATCCCTTCCCTTGGTTTCAGCAGGGATCCCCACAGCGCAGGGAGCATGGGAATGAAGTCTGCACTCCCAGGTCCTGCCACCTCTGTGCTTCCATGCAGGGGGCAGGGACTGTGAGTAAAGCCGTAGTCCCTGCCCTCACTGCCCTGTGAGGATTGCTGCTGGAGCCAAGGTTTGCTGAGATGGGGGGTTGGAAGGGCACCAGCACTGACTCAGTGCCTAGGGATGGTGGCAGACTAAAGCCATCCCTGATTCTCTCTGATGGTAGCAAGGAGCAGGAGCCTTTAGCGCAGGATTATCCAACATTTGATTCTGCCTAGCCTGTGGATCACCCGGTCTTGTGTTAACTCGGCAAACATTTTAAAAATGTATAGGCCAAAATGTTGCAGCTGCTGATCTCCTGTGTTGTGAGATCAGCAGGAAGAGGTGCAGCTCACAGGTTTTCAAAATTCTCGTGGTGCTTCCCTCGCTCCCGGAAACAAGGATCAAGGATGTCTGATGCAAGTTGAACAGCAGCTGGAGCGGAGCCCAAGATGAAGAAGCGTCAGAGCATCACCACCAGAAAAGGAGCCCAGAGGGCCACCACCATTGCCAGAAGAGAGGAATCCAGAGCATCTAGGGGTGAAGAGATGGGGGGGGGGGGGGGGGGGGGGGGGGAAGGGGGGGGAAGAGAGAGGGGAGGACTGGCAATACAGGGGTGAGGTGCAGGAATGGGGGGGAGATAGAGAGGAGATGCAGGAATAGGATGGGAAACAGAGGGGAGATGCCAAGATGAGAGGAGAGAGAGGAGATACTGGGGGTGAGGAGGTGCTGTGGGGAGAGCAGAAGGTCATCCAGTACGCAAGATGTGGGTGCATCATAGACTTGGATGAGGCAGAAGATTTTCTATTTTGTAAATCTTTTCATAATATCCTGGTATTCACCTTTCTGACCAGCACTGCACATTGGGCTCTTTTTAGAGAACTCCCTGCAATGCCTCAAGGTCTCTTTCCTGAGTGGTAATGGCCAGGCCTGATTGTGTCTGAGAAACTGGGATTGTGTATTACTTTGTGCAGATCTATACTGAGGCTTAATTGCCATTTTTTATAGAAATAAATATTTGATGGGCTTCAATAAGTTACAGGAAAGTGAAATTTCCCATTGACGATAAATTGTACTTTAGTGTAGTCTAGTCTCGGTTTGGGTTATTTTTTTATGCCTTTCTGTGGGAAAACCCTACACTCAATATGTTACAAGATACACCACAAGCCTAAACATTTCCAGGACAAGGGGTGATGATCTGAAGCTGGACTGGGAGAAGATTCAGAGGCAGGCAGGGCTTTAGTTCAGGGGGGTACTGGCATCTTTTCTGCCACCTGCTTGAATTGCCCAGTGGTTCCCCCTAGAAAAACCTGCATCCCGTGCCACCTCTGCTCCCCCTCCCTGTGTCCTCTTGTCTTCACAGAGAAGGGAGAATGCTGCCTGGGCAGGGAAGGGAAGGATTCAGCCTGTCTGCTAGGAGGGAGGTGAGAGGGCAAAGCAGTGGGGGGGGGGGGGGGGGGTGAAAAGAGTTATCTTCAGGCCGCTGAGCCCCCATCCCCATTCTTTTGTATGATTGTGTGTTTGTGGAAGGGAGGTGTTATGTTGCAGCTGCTGAGCCCTCAGTCATTGTTGGGGGGGGGGGGGGGGGGGAGTTGAGTTATGTTAGGGTCCAAAATGTCCCGAGAACAAAGGTAGAAAGAAAACCAGTTCCTTTTTGGTTTAGTGATTTGAATGTCAGCTTTGGGAATGGGAATGCCAGCATCTCTGCTATCTTTGTAGTTTGCATGGTACAGAAGACAATGCATTTCTGTTTCTGGTTCTCCAGTGTTGCATTGCTACCACAGTCTGGCTTCGTGGGGTTTCCAGTTCAGTTTTTTTTTTTTTTTTCCCTGCTTCTTTTCATTTAGAATTTGTGGTTGCTTACCCTCTATTTGGAGCGGGGCCAGATTTAAGTAGCCAGCACCTCTAGGAAATGGGGGGGGGGGGGGGGGAAGGGGTTTGTCTATATCTGCTGCAGGGGGCAATTCCTCTCCCTGGTCCTTGTTATGGCATCCTCCATCACCTCTACGTCACGGCGCAGGCCCCCACAACAGAAGCAGCAGCAAGCAGAGCCTGGGAATCTAGCACTGGGCCTCCTGCAACCCTCTTGTGCCCACCACCCTTGTGGCACCCCCTCCTCC
The DNA here is from genome assembly GCF_901001135.1 of Rhinatrema bivittatum. Taxonomy (NCBI): domain Eukaryota; kingdom Metazoa; phylum Chordata; class Amphibia; order Gymnophiona; family Rhinatrematidae; genus Rhinatrema; species Rhinatrema bivittatum. The sequence continues at coordinate 359,445,752 of NC_042615.1, read as the reverse complement.
TCATGTAGGGGTTTCCTGTTACTATGGAAACCCTTGTGAGGGGAGGGGCGTCGCAGGGTCAGTGAGTGCATAAGGGCTGTAGGAGGCCCCGTGCTGGATTCCCTGGCTCTGCTTGCTGCTGCTTCTATTCTGGGTCTGCAGTTAAAGGCAGCAGGCCTGGATTTCAGCATGCATCAGCAGCAACACTCCAGTACTTATAAAAATGTGGCGCCAGAGGCAGTTGCGTATACCTAAATCCAGTTGCAAATTAAAAGGTCGAGGTGGTCCACCCCAGGTGAGCTGGGGGTGCCATCGACTGTCCCATCTAAACTGTGCACGTGTGCAGCACACACAACTTTTATTCCCCCCCCCCATGCAGGAAGATCGGTGGAGCTCATCCCACCAGGGCCACTCCTGCTGCCACCCACCCCACAAGTCGGCAGGCTGCTGAAAAGAGAAAGTGGAAGCTGCCAACAAACCCCAGTCCTGCTGACGGCCGAAGACAGGAGAAAGATGTGATGTCCACCAGCGGACACCATTCTGCTGGCGGCCAAAGAGAGGAGGAGGACACAATAGCTGGACCCCATCCCGCTGGCAGCTGAAGACAAGGTCCAGGCCCCGTGTGTGTGGCTAGGTGAGAGCCTGAGTGGTGGCATGGTGACAGTTTGTGTGGGGTGAGAACAAGGCTGTCTGTGTGAGAGAGCAAGCAAGCCTGAAAGATGGGTTGTGTGTGTGCAAGAGAGAGAGAGGGAGCCTGTGTGAGGGGTTTGTGTGTGCATGTGTGTGTGAGAGAAAAAAGAGAGGGTGGAGCCTGTGTGAGGGCGAGGGGAACCAGGGATTTACTGGGAGGAATGAGGAGTGAACCGTGGGGGAGGGGAATGCCAAAGGAAGTATCTGCTCCAGGTGCCAAATACTTTAGGTTCGCCACTGCCTAAATCCAGCTCTGATTTGGTGAGGGTCTCTGTATATTTTGTGGGTGTGATCAAGGTGAGGTATTCTCTGTGTTATCAGAAGATTAAAGGGTTTTGTACTCACTGCCATGAAGACCCACAGAAGAAGATATGGTGCTGAGGCAGAGTGGCTGACCACAGTGCCCATTCCTGTTATTCGCCCCCCTCCCAACAAAAAAATCCAGCTCTGGCTATCCCCTGATGCACAGACAGCCTGGCACAATAATTTGAAAAATGTAATCTGGCAAAGCAGTACCTGATGCAAACTGAGTGCTCCTAGAGAGCAGCATCAGAGCCCATAAATCCTATCTAGGCAATCTCTTTAAGGAGCTGGGCTCCTCTTTCTTCAAAGGCATTAACAGGAGGAATATTATTGTGCCGAATTCCAGGGGCCCTTAAAATCAGGGCCCAGCTTTGCCATAGCCCTGGGTTTCACATGGAAACCAAAGGGATGAGAAGGTGCGCTTGAAAGCAGTCAGATGTGGCAGAGCTCCAGGTCAGTGCAGGGAGGGGAGAAGCGCTGCTGCCCTCCCCCGGGGCGGATTCCTGAGCAGGGAGCGGCGGCAGCGGCAAGGCTAGAGGAGGAGAAGTGGGATCGAGCCCCGGTGAGTGGCCTCCCCCCCCCGGTTACAGCGCTCTGGGGTCTCCCCGCGAAGGGAGGGACGGCGGGCAGGGGTAGTGCGAAGCAGCAGGGGGCTTCGGATTTCCTCTGCTCCCCGTGCGCTGTTACAAACAGGTAACACCCCCCCCCCCCCCCAGGACGGGGAGAGGGTCGGGGGTCTTCGGCTGTAACTGCGGAATGGGCAGGGGAGCGCCTTTGCTGCCCGGGTACTTGTAGGCAGAAAGTCGCTTTGACGTTCCAAGAAGCAGGCAGAGCTCGGGTGTGACCGGGGGCGGCTTTCAGAAGGATTGGCCGTGTTGTGGGGTAAAAGGCTTTCGGCAATCGGCTGCGTGCCCCGTGCTGGGCAGAGCTGAAAGCCCTCCGGGGCCGCCTGCCTGCGCCCTGCGCGTTCTGAAAAGTTGAATTTCCTGGAGGCTGCCTCGGTTTTCCCCTACACGAGCCCAGGGATGCACTTCCGGATGCACCGCTCCTTCTCTCTTGGCCGTCAGATCGCTCTTGTCTTGAACCTGCTCCCCGCTTTCAGATAGACGGCATGCGCTTTTTTTTTTTTTTTTTACCATTGGTGCGATTTTCGCTGCGAACTATGAAGTGATAGAAACCAAAAATACCGCCCCCCCCCCCGACTCAGCTAGTGCCAGAGGGAGCGGTTATGCAGGAAGTTGCACCTTCTTCCTGCCGTTTTCAAATTACAAAATTTGTTCGCAGTAAACGAAGCAAAAGCGATCAAGGCAAAACAAACTGCAAAAGTCTCTCTATATTTGGCGATGCCTATCAGCAAAGTCCCTCTGTTTCAGTGGACGCTGAAGGCTGATGAAAGGGAAGTGGGAGAACTACTGGAGAGATTTCGGTTGAATGCATAGGCTCTGAGCGGCTCTATAGTGAGCTTGTAGCTACTGCCCGGCAGTTGCAAACATGTGGCAGTATGTGGCCCTTGAAATGGTCATCAAAAAGTGTTGTTAATTAATCGTTAACCAGATATTTGTGTTTAGAAGGCTGTCCCATTCTTATCTTAAGAGCCCCAACACTGTGAACTTGTAGCTGCAAAGATACAAAATGCAAGGCTGAGAGAGTGTATCCTGGAGTTATATTTTTACAACTTTCTGCTTTCGGTCTTAGGAAGGGCACTTTTATAAATTGAATTGAACACAGTACCGGCAAGCAATCCTGGTTAAAAACTATTTTCATTATATTTTAAAGTTTTATTACTTTTTTTTTTTATGAATAATCCCTTCTTCACTGTTTTATGAAAAATCCCTTCTTCATTGTCTCTAAATAGATTTTGGTTGAATATTTTTACAGCTAGCAAGACATTTTTTTTTATATTTATTTATTTATTTATTTGTTTATTTATAACTTTTTATATACCGAGGTTCAATTAACAAGATTAATTATCACTTCGGTTTACATTACATTACATTTTTTAAAAAATGGTATCATTTGCTATGTGAAGAAACAAATGAGGAAAAATAGAGAACAGTGACTCTATCACCTCTTATCTCCTATGTCAAACAAATATATGTATATGTAGAAAAAAATCTCATCTATAACTTGCAGGTTCTTAAACTGGTATCATACAAGGTGACGGCTTAGGCTATATATCCCACCACCATTGCTTTATGGGGTGATGGACTGCCTTCAATATTTGCCAAAATTGGCTGAATATCACCAAATTTAAGAATGAAGTCTCCAGTTTACTATGGCTTTCCCAGCAAGTACCAGCACAACACACTGCTCTAATGACAATCCCCTATGCACAAGCTTTAAGTAAGCAGTCCAGTCATGTTTATAATCATAATTCAAAATGTGCATTTTGAAAAAATATAAAAATGATAGAGGTGATAGTCACTGCTCTCTATTTTTTACAGTGTTGGTATATGCCAGAGTGTGCCTACTCCTAGGTTAAAAGGAAGTGCTTTTAGCTAATTGAGAGCACCTATAGAACATGCTGCTTGCTGAGAGAATTCGGGTCACTTTAGGAGAGAAGTTGGATGAGTTTAAAGGTGAAATTGAGTATTCCAGTTTAGTGAGTTTGTATTTGGCAGATTTTCTTTGATCTCCTATTAGGGGGTCAAGAAAGAAATTTTCATGTAAAGAAACATTACCAGGTGAGGTTATCACTTCTTCTGGGTCATCATGAGCAGCTACTTGTTTGAACAATGTGTAACCAGGTCCTTGTGGGGAGGCTCTTTATCCTCCTGGTGGCCCTCTGTGTATTTGTTTTATTCTAAATCCTAGGGTGCTACCTCTGTACCATATGATGCTGCTCCCTAGTGGATGCCATGCAACCAGATAAAGGCATTGTATACTCTCCAAGGGGATCTAAATCTACTACTTTGTTATTGTTGCATCATTATAAAAGCCCATAACCGGAAGAGTGAATGGATTGAGTCTGCTCCTTAGTAATTCTTCTGAACAATTCACTACAATTTGTACAATTGTGGCAAACATCTGCAGCATTTATGCTCCACTTGCAGTGCCTAAGACAACTCAGGATGCGCTTGTAGTACTCACAGAAAGCATAAGGTGCTGGTTTCTCCTAAATGGCCCTTTTATCAAAGCAGAAATTCCAGAGGCCTCCTCCACCAAGGTGCACTGCTAAGAAACTGAACTCAGCAAACTGCGATGTGTGTGTGTGTGTGTCGGGGGGTGGCATAGATGGAGTTGGGGTTTGACCTGCCAAACTGAGCAGGTTTCTTTGCAGCACGCTTGCTGGTAGACATCTGCCAAGCTTACTACAGTTTGCAGAGCAATTGGGGAAAAGCTGATAGATACTATGTGGAGTTGATCAATCATTTTTACATGGTGCATGTTCAAAAGAAAAAGCTCCAGCTCAAGGCTCTCAGTGTATGTAGCTGAGATAAGGTGGTCGTCATGTAGTACCTGCACTGGTGTCTTAATCAGAAATTTCCTTTTGCTGATTAAGATGTAAAAACTCATCTGCTTTGACTTGCCTGTGCTCGTCTCGGCTTTGTTCTGACTTTGTTGCCACGTTTAACTCTCTAACAGGTCGATACAGTAACGTTGAGTTAAAGATTCCCCGTCTGTAACGTGCTGGGAGCGCACAATACAGACGAGTAAGGCCATCCAGCGATACAGTCTCCAGTTTCACGCGTCCTTAGCGCTTCCTAAACCCTTTCCTAAACCCTTTCCGCTCCCAGCATGTAAATGAACGAAAAAGCTGTATAATGAAGGAATTAGCTATTCCCCTGCGATACTGTAACGGGCGCTGATATTATCTCCTCCGTAACCCGCTGTTCTGCCGCGGCCTTAACCTGCTAGTTTACCGCCTCCCCCTAGTAGGAGTTAGTGTAGTGTAGTGTAAAAACATTGCTTACCCGCCCTGGTCCCGTCCGGTCCCCTCCTCCCGAAGCAAAAAAAAAACAAACGAAAAAGTAGCAAGGCTCGGGCCTGCTATGGTAAGTGTAAAAAGTGTTAAAAACAAAAAACCTGTGTGTTATATAAAAAAATAAAACAATTTAAATACCTGTCGGAGGGCCGTGGGTCCAGGCGGCCGGTGGGCGGCGGGCAGCCATCAGCGGCATCCGGTAGTCCCTTCTCCCTTCCTCCCTCCCTCCCCTGCCTGGATGAGCGCCAAAATCGCACGGGCGGGGCGGCAGCGGGGGGGGGCGGCAGCAGGATCCGGGAGCGGCGGGTAGGCAGCAGCGGGGTCCGGGGGGGGCAGCGGCAGCGGGGGCCGGGGGGGCAGCGGCAGCGAGATCCGGGGAGCGAGTAGTGGCAGCGTGTTCGATCGGGCAGGCAGGTAGGTGGCAAAATAAAGATGGCCGCCTGCACAGGAAAATCGTGCAATTGGCCGCTGAAGACGTGACGTCACGATGGTTGGCGTCACGGGGTGTGACGTCACGTCTTCAGCGGCCAATTGCACGATTTTCCCGTGCAGGCGGCCATCTTTATTTTGCCACCTACCTGCCTGCCCGATCGAACACGCTGCCGCTACTCGCTCCCCGGATCTCGCTGCCACCCCTGGATCCCGCTGCCGCTGCCCCCCCGGACCCCACTGCTGCCTACCCGCCGCTCCCGGATCCTGCTGCCGACCCGCCCGTGCGATTTTGGCGCTCATCCAGGCAGGGGAGGGAGGGAGGAAGGGAGAAGGGACTACCGGATGCCGCTGATGACTGCCCACCGGCCGCCTGGACCCACGGCCCTCCGACAGGTATTTAAAATTGTTTTATTTTTTTATATAACACACAGGTTTTTTGTTTTTTACACTTTTTACACTTTTTTACACTTCCTGGTGCCTGTCATTTCAAATGTCATTTGAAATGACAGGTACCAGCGCACCCAGGTTACTGTATAGGCGCTGTTACAGCGCCTATACAGTAAAATGGGTTGCGCGGGCATAACCCTTCCCTAACGCTTCACAGCCGCGGCATGCATTTGCATGCAATTAGAAGAGAGAATCAGGCGTTAGGTCAGGAGAACGGTGCGTGCGGGGAGGAAGGGTGCGCCTGACACTACCGCACTGTTTTTACCGCGGCCTTACTGTATCGAGCCGTAAGTTGGTGTTGGTGTCTTGCTTGCACTGCCTTCTTGCAAGGTGCCCTGGGCATTGTGTTTCCTCTTGGCTCTATATCAGAAGCAACAGGCTAACCCAGTCCTGGCTTTACCCCAATGCATGCAGGGATTTGTAGTTCTGATTGTGTTGTTGATGTTGCTAAGAGAATTGGAACTCCAAACATGCACTGGAGCAAAGCTGGAACCAGATTAGCCTGGGCGTTAGGACATGGAGCCAGGCGGCAGGGCACTATATAAAAACTGAAAATAAGTAATAGATAAGTAAATGACTCACAAAGAAGAGGAGGCAAAGAAAATGCGTTTTTCTCAGGGGTTTGAATCTCCAGCCCTTGAGGTGGTAGGCTGGAGCTCTAAGGAAAGAGCTGTTTGAGCCATGGAAATCTGGGGAAGCAATAATATCATTAGTTTTTCAGGGATTGTGGGCTGGGTGACGCCCAGCCAGGCATCCATTGGCTAATAGGGAGACCCAGTCTTTCCTCCCAGGTGTTCAAAGGCTCCAGCCAGCAGAGAGTCCCTTGCTGGCACAACGTTTTCAAGCTTGGAGGGCTGGGTTTGCGAACAGGATTGTGCTGGACTGGGCTGTATTCAGGCTGAACTGGGTCTCTCCTTCTGCTTCCCTGGTAAGGGAAATCACATTTTGGAGGTCCTTGGCTGTTTTCCCTGCAGTCTGTAAGTCAGGAGATCTATGTTTGTGTTCTCTTTCTTCATTAAACCTCATTTCAAATGCAGTTCCTCAGTGTTGCATTGATTAGACTCTTGAAGGTTTTTCAGGAGTGAAAAACAGGCTCATGTTATCATGTTATGGGGTCCGATAAGTGATGCAGCCTGTTTATTTTTTTAACGCATGGTGAGAGGACTTTTTTTGTTAACCCTGAGTAACTGGTTCCATTTCCATTCCATTTCAGGACTACCGTGAGATAAACATGCAGACTGTGACACCATTGTGGGTAAGGGAAGAACACCGTCCTGGACAATTTTGAGTGTATTTTCTTTCAAGCCCATTTCTGAAGTGTGGAAAGGGCTAGCTCCAGAGTCGGAGGCTTTTAAAGAGACGCGTCAGCTAGGGCAAATGAAAAGTTGGCTAAGTTGATGTTCCCCGCTGCTGGTGAACATAGCGCCCTATGCCCCCAAAAGATGTTAATACAGATGTTTTATCTATAGTTTGGGGGGGGGGGGTTAATTCTCCAAGGTTGTCCTCTGACCCCTGTGCTGTGACTACTGCAGTGAGAGCACAGGGCTGAATAGGTTTAGCTGCTGTACTGCCGCAAGCTCTTTTATTTGTGTTTGTAGCACTATCTTTTACCAGGACAGAGTTGTCCCAAGAAGAACGGAACATTTCAATTTGCCAACTTTTTCAGCGTGAAGGCTGAAGTGCCTTTTTAATAAGGTCCCATCACTACAGCATTACACAGCCCTTAAAGTCAGATTTAAAGCCACACATCGAATACGGAGATGGAATATTTTTAGCATTAGTACAGGATATTTTTTCAAATATATCACATTGTTTGTTTTTAATTTGTAAATGCCAGGAAATATATTAAAAAAAAAAAATCCCTAATCAAATCAGAAGAATAAGATATGGTTTGCAGGAATAAGTCAGACTTGACTTTCCAGACCAGGATACTGCATAGACTAAATATCCAAATGAAGTGTGACAAGGCTGTTTAGAGAAGCTACAAATGGTGTTTAGCAGAAGAACTTAGACATGCTGGCATGCAAAGGAAAACGCTGTTTTGAGAGCTCTCTTGCTTGTTGCCGGTGACTCATAAACGTGTTTTCTTTCCTTAAAGCAAAGCAGCACCTTCCATGCAAGGAGATCCTGCCTCAGCTAATTGGAACGTGTCCCTTGCAGTTAGGGTACGGTGCTGGACAGCTTTCAGGAAGGCAGCTGTTGGCAGGAGATTGCTGGAGGAGACCTGAAAGGGCAGCTCTGGTCCCTCTGTGCCTTCTCTGTCTTCCACTGATTTAATCAATGGGCAGCCCCTGGACAAATGGAGAGCCTCATCATAGCCAGCAAAGAATTTTATATATATAGGATTTTGTAAAACAAACTAGACGGGTTGTGTAGCCTCATCCTGCACCTGTTTCTCTGTTCTGGACCTGAAGCTACATGCATAGATCCCGTAAGGTCACTTACTTTACCATTGCCCAAGATATTTGGTGTTCTGCCTCTTTAGTCTTCTCTCTTCAAGGTTTTTAAGTGTGAGGCTCACTTGCACAACCTTGGAACCCTGTTGGCATTGGACAGAGAGTGTTTGTCATTGCACATTCCACCTTTTCTGCTATCAAGCGGTGGTTTTGTCCTCTGATGCTCTCCTTACTGTGGGTCTGACGGTGGAGCCATGTCTTCACTGTAGCAAACATTAGAGCCACTCACCAAAAGCAATGCTGTGGTAGATATTGAGTGCCAACCCCCACATTTTTATTAATGCTCCATTAGATGGGGTTGAGCATGGACCAAAACATGAAGGCAGCTCTGACATGTTTTGGTTCCTCATCCCTCACACCAGTGTGTCTTGCAGTGTGACTAGCAGGACCTGGCATTCCATGATGGCCAAGGAAATAAACGATTACAAACTGAAAAAAAATCTGAGATGTGCATTGATAGTCATATTTGGATTGGGTCTTTTAAAAGTAATGTCTACTAATTTTGAGATACCTGAAAGAGATAAAACTACCTCAATTATTGGGCCAAAAGATTTAGAATTATACTGTCTCAAGGCATTGTAAAGTTGCAGTCATTGCCACCTTCTGCCCATCAGGAAGGTCAGACATGGTCCATTCCTTGTACCATGGTCTCTGTCATGCTACACAAAGAGGTTTGCATAGCTGGGAATTGTTTAAGGACCTTCAGGATTACATTACCAGTCACTGTAGCCTGTCTTTTCCTGTAGATACAGCTAAAGCTAGATTTATTGCTACTTTTTGCTATTCCCATTTATGGTTTTGCATTTCTTTTCCCCAGTCTGTAGTGTTGGCCTGGGACTCGCCAGTAAAGAGGAGTCCAGAGTGGGGCATTGTGAAACACGTTTGCAGAAGAATGCAAACCACCTGCAGCTGCTTCTTGTAAGAAGTGCCTGTGAGCAAAACAGATTTGTAATGGAGACAGCAAACCATAACAGAATTGTGCTGTTATTACACAAAACGCTGTCATCTTTCTAATTTTTCTCTAATGATTCTAGCACAGCTGGTGCTCCTAGTCACTGCACGCTCCCTTTCACTGTCCTAGGTTGAAGTAAGCTGAAAGGCTGCTGTGCTGATGGCTGATGGGACTCTCAAAATAGTAAGAGTACTGCAGAGACAGAGTGACTGTCGGGACAGAGACCTAGAAATTGTAAATATCCAAACCTACTATATATTTAGAAGCCAAAGAAATAAGGACAGGGGGCTAGGAAACCTGCCATCTGATATTCTGAGGAATGTAAGGTAATTGCCAGGTTCTTGTGGCCTGGTTTTGGCCTCTGTTGGAAACAGGATGCTGGGCTTGATGGACCCTTGGTCTGACCCAGCATGGCAATTTCTTATGTTCTTGTGTGCTGTTTTGAAAGCTGAGCTCAGTGGTGTTATATTGCATCATAGAACACTCATACACAATCAAGCTTGTAAAAGCAAAACTTAGTTTACTAAATATGGTAAATAATTTGTAGAAAATTGTATAATCAGCAAAGACAATATCAAAAGTGAATATCCGTAATAGCAGACAGCAGCACAGTAACCATTACATAAATCAATACAGGTAAATAGGATTACATTAATAACGATAGAAATAAGGACGATTATACAGAGGCACTTCCCTTATAGGTCTTTCTTCTACAAGACAGTGTTCCTTGAAACAAAGGCTTAGAAACTTAAAAAAAACCAGCTGTTTGCTCTTTGTTTATGGCTCATTCAAAGAAACACTGCTTCTCTTCTCATTTTCTAGCTCTCATCCAGCATCTGCCAGTTAGGTGTTTCGATTTGCACCCATAGCTCTGACATTAGCCAGACCAGATGCAGATCATTAAACTATGACCAATTAAGACTCACAGTTACAGTAAGATCTATAGCCTGGCTATGGCTGTTAGTTAATGGCACTGACGTTCACCAACCTTATCTCTTAGAAAGAACAGATTATTCTGGTTTATCTTTTACCTCATTAGTACCAAGCAGCATGCTACAATTTCAGGCCTCTTTTAGGCTAAGCTATGTGCAATGTACATATATTGAACCATATTTATCAATTATTGGTGATTGCTTTGATCCATAACTGACTTCACCTTCGTGAACAATGTCTAACTAACTTCCTAAAATAATCTTAACACAGCTGTACCTACCGGACCTCTGGAATGCTGACGGATGACACCACAGTGCAGTTGTAGTGCTCTGATGGAGAAATACATTTCACCTGAAATGCATAGAATTAGCACGAAAGAAATAAATAAATAATTGATTATGGGCTTTATTTAAGGCAAAAACCCAGTTAACTGTGAATGGCTGTTTGTTGTGTTGTTCTGTTGAGGTCATAACTACTCCGTCATGTGCAGTTGGCAGCCACTCTGTGCAAGTTTAGACCTAGCTCTCTCGTACAGTGCACTCTGCTATAAAACTTTCCGCTGGCAACTGCCAACAAGCATGAGCAAGACTGGCTCTTCTTGAAGCAGCATTTGCTTTTCTTAGCAGCTTTGAGAACTTGGAGTGCATGCAGTGAAACGCCTTTTCTGTTTAACCCAGGTGTATCGTGGCTTGCTGTTTTTCTTGTGAGCCTTGGGTTTTACATGGAAACTTGCTCAGGAATGTGAACGAAGGCAAACAGCTATTGATATTTATTGTAAAAAAATACCTAAACCTAGATTATTTTATGTGTGAGATTTGAAAGGGGTTTGACACTGGATAATGCTTTTGTGGTGCTCTGCAAGCAAACTGTAATAGGAAATACAGAGATTCCAGCATAAAAGTCCATTGTTCCAGGATTCAAACCTTGAAGTTCTATTAAGGTTTCTTGACTTATTCTAAGGGCCTGTGCAACAGAACTCATCTTAGTTTTACCATACAACTTAGTAAAATTATTTCATGCACATTAAAACGGGACTTAGCATGTTATGCAAAACAGTTTACTAGGGGAAGGGTAAAACTTGCCTTTGTTATTGTGGTCATAGTACCAACATGAACATTAGCACAAAATATTCTAAAATCCATATTAGTCATGGCGCAAAATTCCCCATGCAAACTTCCAACGTGAATTAACCAGATAGCAAGGGAAATTTCATCCTCATTCCCATGCAGGACAGGGAGAGAGGGTCCAATGACCTGCAGGACTCCCATTCCTCCCCGCCCCCCCCCCCCCCCCCCAAAGAGATGGTCCAGTTTCAGCCTGGAGCCTCCTTTCCTCTACCAAAGGGCCTAATGGCTCACTAGATCCTTCCTCTTCCTCCCCCCACCCCTCCAGGTGAGTAACTCCATCCCTTCCATAGGGCCCAGAATCTGATGGGAGCAGGAGAAAGAGCAAGCCTTCCTCCCAGCTGCTTAAAAAATGGTGACAGCAGAGCTTTGCCTCATGCAGAAGAGCTCCGCACCATTTTCTAAGATACCGGAAGGAAGATGTCTTCTCTTCTACCCCATTGGGCCCTTCAGAAGGGATGAGGGAAGCCTGCTTGGGTGGGAGGGTGGAGGGCCATTGAAGGGGGGAGGGGAAGAAAGGGGAAGGCCTAGTTAGCAATTAGGCCCTTTCTCTGGTGAAGAGAGCAGGAGGAAGAGGCAAGTCAGTGGAGAGTCCCAGAAGAGAGGGGACTGTGGGCATAAAATCTCTCCCCACCTGCTGCCTGACCATTTTGCTTCAGGCTGGCTTGCAAGAAGGCCTTCAACACCTGGCCTTCATCTGATGTTGAATTTTTGGACTATTCCAAGACCACAGTATATAGGTTTAGAAAGCATTTAACAGTATTTGCCATGGGCCTGGTCAAGCTTTATTTGCATAAGATGCACCCTCATTTACATACAAGTAAGTTCTAATTTTAGCACTTGTACATTTTGTGTGATGGGGACCATCTTAACATGCATGATGAAGCCTTATTGTCGAGCATGTTATTTTAAAATGTGAAACCTTATTGCCCAGGCCCCAAGAGTGCAGTAGTCATGATTGCACTGTATTAATAGCGGGCTTTGAGATTGTGCATTGCTTGATGTAGTACACAAGCGGCCCTCTAATTCCCGGATTTGAAAACCACCCCGTAAAACCTCCCTCTGTTAGTTTAACTTTTTTTTTTCCATCCCTTTCTGAAATGACAAAGCACAGCAAGTTGACATGCACCCCTAAAACAAATATGCTCAGTTTAGTGCCCTTTACAGAAACTGTGTACACACCCATGGTAGGATGAATGGTAAAAAGGTGGCAGAACCTGTTCTGGAGATCATTAATTGACTGAGAGAACCCAAATACAGAGATTACCTTTTGTAGATGCTTAGCGCCTTTCTAGCATACTAACACACCTTTCCTTTCTGAAAGGCTTTTTTGCAAGGCTACTGACCCTTGAAGAAAATTATTAGGGTTTTGGGTTTTTTTTACACTGGTTGGTGGTCTTTTGAAAAAGAGGCACTTTTAACCTCTAACCAGTTCAGATTCTGATCAGATTTCATTGTGTCATCCGCAGTATTAGACGGGAGCAGCAGCAGATTTGATAAGAATGTGTTGTCATTGACTGTGATATTTATCTAAGCTGATGAGAGAAGGAGGCAGGGCCAGATATTCTGAGTGATAGAGGTGGTGAGTGGTAAATGCAATGCCTCTTCTTACACCTGGGTAAATGTGAGAGGGTCTGACATCGGTGCAGGCTGAGGGCCAGTCTCTCAGGTGGGTTCAAAAAGAAAGGATGGTCAACCAGATGGTGTAGCGGACTCAGCCAAAGGCAGAAGAGGAATGTACTCTCTCTCCCTGAGCTGGAACAAGGAGCTCCCCCTCCCCTGGAGTCTCACTGCTGTGAACCCGGTTCTTCAATCTCTGCATGGTGGAAGATGATAGTCACTGAATGCCCCAAATAATGTACCCCCCAAGTAATGTTCCAGAACACTTAACCTGTTATTGCTGGATTGGCCAGCAAACTATGTACAAGATAGTGAAAGATAAACAAGATTTCTGAGAGAGTTCACAGGATTTTACAGCCTTGGTACTGCTTTAGCGATCTCCAATAAGTTATCAGCCAGTTTTACACATCCTTATGAGAATCACTTCAACCTCTCGAGCAATGCCAAATTACTTCTTACGCCTGTTATTTTGGAAACATGTGCTTCATATTTTCTCAATACTTTGCCCATCAACATCCTACCATAAGTGGGGATAACCCGACTTCTCCCAACCTTTCATACCAACTTCCGTCTGAGTCAAGCACTCGCATATGTCCCCTGGTAGTGTTCCTACACTTCCCCGTTGTCCTGGCAGGTACCTCTCTGTTCCCTTGTCCCTGCCCGCTGCATGAGGCCTAACTCTTTTCAGTTGCTGCCTCTGGGTAAACTCAGGCCAGGTACCCTGGAAGTTCCTCATGAGAAGTACTCCTCTTCAGCCCCGGGCCTCTGCCCTTGAGGAGCAAAACCTGTGCAAGGCCTAAAAGGAGGGACCCCTGGGCCCACCAGCTGCACTGGTAGTTCCTTTCCGCCCCTAAACCATAGCAGAATCCCCTTCCCGCCAAACATGGAACCAGGATTTATAGTCTTAAAACCATTTCCCAAATAGGATCTCATCCCCACACCACCTCTTAAAGGGACCAACAACTTATAACCGATTAGCAACTTAATCTGGAAGCTTCCCTCCATAACCTTCTTATGGTAGGGCTTCCCAAACCTGTCCTGGGGACCCCACTGCCAGTCGGGTTTTCAGGATATCCACAATAAGTATGCATGAGATAAATTAGCTTATACTGAGTGTCCATGATGTGCAGATTTATCTTGTGCAGATTCATTGTGGAATCCTGAAACCTGACTGGCTGTGGGGACCCCGGAACAGGTTTGGAAGCCTGTTCTATGGACTTAACCATACGCATTGTACTTTTACCCTTTTTGATGCCATCTAGTGGCTCGGGATAACTGCAAGCCTGGGAAATGTTATCAATCACTCAAACAATTACAACCATTTACACTTCCCATAAACACGTCAAAAGCCTCCTCCACCCAGACTCCTTGCAGTGGTAAAGGCCCCAACTGGGGAGCCCCTCTTGTCTGAGTACCAGGGCATGCCAGCAGATAGGAATGGTAACCTGCTCTTACAGCTTCCCCCATACTACTCCGAGTTACTTTTACAACTGCAATAGTTACAGTCTACATTCCAGCATCTATGAGTCAGTCATCGTCCTTTGTGAGAGATAATTTGTGACACTGTTCTGAGTATGACTGCTTCCAGGGAGCAACTTTAGAACATAAAATTGCCATATTGGGTCAGACCAAAGGTGGACAAGCCCAGTATCCTGTTTCCAAGAGTGGCCAGACCAGGTCACAAGTAGCTGGTAGGATTCCACAAGGGTGATAGCTTCCAAGCTGCTTATCTCAGGAAAAAGCAGTGGATATCCGCAACTCCACCTTAATAATGGTTTATGGACTTTTCCTCCAGGAAATTGGCCAAACTGATTTTAAATGCAACTACACTAACAGCTTTCACCACATACTCTGGCAATGAATTCCAGAGCTTAAACATATTTTTTCTTGTTAGTTTTAAATGTGCAACTTAGTAACTTCATTGTATGATCCCTAGTCTTTGTACTTTTTGAAAGAATAAACAACTGATTAACATTTACTCATTCCACTCTGCTCATTATTTTATAGACCTCTAATCTCCCCTCAGCAAAAGAAATCAAGACACACTTTAACCAATAAAGTGAAGAGAAGGGCTGCCAGACGCTCTATGAGATGACACTTCAAGATAGATATATACATGTCTGCCCGAGAGGAGGGTCAGGGAATATATGATACAGACCTTCAAATATCCGAAAAGTATTAATGCACAAAAAACAATCCTATTAAAAGGAAAAGGAGGTTCTAGAACAAGGGGGTCATGCTATGAGATGCCTAGAGGGTAAACTGAGGAGCAACGCTGGGAAATATATTTTACCGAAAGGGTGGTGGAAGCAGGAATGCCCTACTGGAGTGGGTGGTGGTGTTGGCAAAACAGTAACGGAGGTTAGGAGTTCATGGGACAAGCACAAAGGATCCTTACTTGCCAAAAGTGAAGAGGTAGCACAAAACACTGCTAGCAGCATGTGTTTTCAAGCCATACTTGGCTGATTCAGCAATGAGTATTAGGGCTGCCAGAATAAATCTCAGAGTGGTTAGTATAACATGTTAGAAGTCCTCCTGGCAGAAACAAAGGCAACTATGTGACCAGACTTGTCTGGCAGGTAGCGATGGTGGAATTGACTAGCATCCGGGTCTGTCTGGCAGGCTGCTTGGGGGGGATTGGATATTCCTGGCTATTTAGATTATTACAGAGCTTTATGGTTAGACATGAGGAAAATAAATAGGGATTTTGTATGCTCTTCTACCTAAGATGGTGGAGTATAAAGAAGACCAAAACGATTGTCCTGGATAGTGGGAGATATCTTACAGGCAGTCGCACTCTGTGGCTGGCAGCCGGGATGTATCTTTAGCAGTGTGGCCAGAATGACAGAGTAGACTGGATGGTCTTTTCTGCCCAAATCTACTGTGTTACTATGTGTAATACAGAATGGGTATTAGTTGATGCCCATGTGCAATCTTAAAAGATTGCACGGAGAGTGAGGTTCCCTTTTAATTGTATATTCCACCCTGTTTTCTCTCTCTGAGGTTTTGCAACTACTATTCAATTTTATTCTATTAATGAAATTGAAGGGGAGATACTTAATATTTGAGATCTTTTAGGGCGAAAACAGTCTTTTGTAGTGAGACCTTTTTTTTTTTTGCAGGAATTTTTTACATGTAACTTTGTATTGAGGTTGATACAGTACGTGATGATTTATTTATTTATGAACATTTGATATTCTATCTTTTCCCAAAATGGGTCTCGAGGTGGATTACAATAAATTTAAATGAACAGAAGCAATAGAACAGCTCACAGTCAAGTCAGAATTTGCAATTAACGCAGCATTGGGATCCAGGATAGGAAATCCCATGTATGAATAATTATCTTGAGATTTTATCTACAGCACAACATAATATGGTTCTTGTGACACTTTATTTATTTAAGCTCATTTATATTCTGCCATTCTGAATGCCTTGCTCTTGGTGGAAATCTATAGCTAACATAAAAATTAATGCAGTATTACATATAAATATAATGAGAGGCATTGCAAATTAACCACAATCTTACATTTTCAAGGCACATCAGTGCATTATCTCACTTCAAAACCATATCATGATCAAAAACAACAAAGCATCAAACATTACTTTGTAGTGTCTAAATGTTCTGGTGAGTACTGTGGAAGCTGACAGACCTCACAACTTCTTTAAGGAGAAATCCAGAGGGTTTTTTTTTTTTTTTAAATAGCAGGTCAGATGGGTATCCTTGGGTGCTGGCACTCCTATAAATTCCATGCAAATCTTAACTCTTATGTTAACCAGAAAGAACAACAATATTACAAATAGGGCCTCGATATACTTTGAGATGTGCTCACTAGAGTAAATAATGAATTAACCTCTGATATTTCTGTGTCTTATTCACAACATAACACCATTCTAAAATGTATTTGTCTGCCCTTCTCTGTAATGATAGAGAGGCTGGCATGGTTGTCTGGGTTCCTAGTTGAAGGCTTTGTGACGTCGTAAAGTCTCGCCAGCAATGGACAGCTGCTTTCGCTGATTGCTCAGCGGGGCACGTGGCATTGCTAACTTAACACAGGCCAGGACCAGCACATGCTCAACACGATCCCTTTCTTTCCATCTCCCTGTAGGCCTGCACGCTGATAAACAGTGCTATCCCTCCCCACACATACACAGAAAACCCCACACCTACAACCACATGTAAATATAAATACAGCATTCCCCTAGACAATGAGCAAGTGTTCAGAACAACTGCTTATTAGTAAAGAAAAATCCAAAATCATGACTTGCACATCCCTCAATGGACTTTAAAACCTCATTATCCTCACAGCCTCTAGGTTGTTCCATTTTCCTTGCCTCTCAATCCCACTCCCTGTCTTTCCTTCTCCCCTCTCCAAGACTCCAGGTATTTTAGTAAGCAAAAGCCACCATCTTGACTAAATTGTCCCTGCTCCCTATGGTCTCTTATGTGTCTCTGTAAAGCGCTGTGTATGTCTGATAGCACTATACAAACAATAATAATAATAATCAGGCCGATACAGTACAGTGTGCACCGGTGGAGTGCACTGTTAACCCGCGATTGGATGCGCGTTTTCGACGCGCTAGCTTTACCCCTTATTCAGTAAGGAGTAATAGGACGTCGAAAACGCGCGTCCAACCCCCCGGAACCTAATAGCACCCACAACATGCAAATTCATGTTGATGGCCCCATTAGGTATTCCCGCGCGATTCAGAAAGCAAAATGTGCAGCCAGGCCGCACATTTTACTTTCAGAAATTAGCGCCTACCCAAAGGTAGGCGTTAATTTCTTCAGGCACTGGGAAAGTGCACAGAAAAGCAGTAAAAACTGCTTTTCTGTGCACCCTCTGACTTAATATCATGGCGATATTGTCGGAGGTCCCGAAAGTAAAAAAAAAAAAAAAAAGTTTAAAAAAAAAAAATTGAAATCAGCTCACGGGTTGAAAACCAGAT
Source organism: Rhinatrema bivittatum (assembly GCF_901001135.1). Classification (NCBI taxonomy): domain Eukaryota; kingdom Metazoa; phylum Chordata; class Amphibia; order Gymnophiona; family Rhinatrematidae; genus Rhinatrema; species Rhinatrema bivittatum. The sequence continues at coordinate 359,427,944 of NC_042615.1, read as the reverse complement.
GCTCAATTTTGCCGACGTCTGGTTTCTGAACCCGTGGCTGTCAGCGGGTTTGAGAACCGATGCCGGCAAAATTGAGCGTTGGCTGTCAAACCCACTGACAGCCGCCGCTCCTGCCAAAAAGAGGCGCTAGGAACACTAAGTGCCTCTTTTTGCCGCAGACCCTCATTTGAATACAGAATCGCGTGCACAGGAGAGCGGGTGTTCGCCTGCTCTCCTGCAACTTTTACTGTATCGGCCCGAATGTTAGCTCTGAAAAGCAGAAATGTAATGCTTTAACCTTTCTGTGAATCCTCTGAGTTCTGTGTATCCTCTGAGGCTGCTGTAGCTGGGGGGGGGGGGGAGGGAGCTGAGCAAAACAAATATTTACAGAGGAGGGAGCTGTTTAAGTGAATGGTGGTTAATCAAGTACAATAAATAATAATAAAACTGGAAGGGAGACTTTTGATAATGTGAGAAGTGCTATAGCATGATAAAGGCTTCTTCCATCATTGACTGCTGCCAACAGAGGAAGGAGGAGGAGAGCAAGCTATGAATCAGCAGCAATAGTTTAAAAGAAAAAAAATTGATACAATTTCTATTTTCTGGGGGTGGGACACCTTCACCCATTTGAACAGGTACGTCTGCTAGTACTTGCTAACTCTTCTTGTGACAATTACTGGGCCCCTACCAAAGAAGAGAAGGTTATTTCCAAATATGATTTTAAAAAATGTCCTATAAAAGATGAACAAAAAGTAATACTTAAAAAAAAAAAAAAAAAAAAAAAGTCCTGCCTCTGTCAGTCTCCCACAGTGAAAATGAACTTTCCTGCAAATGGTGAAGCTCAGAGAGGGAGGGAGCCATGGTCCCCTTACTTAAGGGTGACACCTACTGGCCGGAACCAGGTGCATGATCGCAGGATTCCGGGAGGCCGCTGGCTGGCCAAGAACTTCCGCTGCATTGACGAGACTACACGCACGTTGGGAGTGGATATAAAATGGGGGAAATCCCTGAATGGTTGGGAATGGAGGCTCTTGGGAAGGGATCCCAGTCCTGGGCCTGACTGAGCTGGAAGTACAAAGGAGCAGGAGGAAAATGAAATCAAATCTAGAACCCATATTGCTATTGGATGTTAGTAACAGTGGCAGGAGCATAACTAATGCCAGATTGCTCTCAGATCAGAGATCTTCCCTCTTGTTGCCTGTTTCAGCCATTCCTCCTTCAGTGGAGAATTGATACCCCTGTAAAAAAAAAAAATGTTATCACCAAGGATTGTATCATCATAATGTTATGGCACGAAAGAAATTGTAAATAACCTTTCCTCCTCCTCTTATCTCCATCTCGCCCCTCCCTGAACATATCCGCTGGTTTATTTTAATGCCTAGAGAGGTCTAAATAATCCATAAGACCTCCATTCACTGCTATAGCTCTTTGTTGCTTCACATCAGAGATTGTCACTGTTGTTTTTGAAAACACAAAAGCAGTTCTGTGAACAAATGCTGCTGATAGCAATCGGATGAAATCTGTAAGAAGGATGCAATTTATTTATTTTATTGCTGAACCTTCAACATTTACTTTTCTCTTCCTTGGGCCTTTTTTAGGTTGGGAGCAGAGGAACCATTAAAGATTATCCAGGCTTCAGTGCAGCTCAAGATGCGAGTGCCATTCACAAAGCAATCAAAGGAGCTGGTAAATATATCGAACTTTTCCTTTAAGAAAATAAAGCTGTGTTTGAATGAACCAATTTGTTATGCATTGCTTTCTCAGTTGCAGAATTATGTTAAATTGAAAGGATACAAAATGTTCTACCAGTAGGTCAGGGTGGGGTAAGGGTCACGGAGTGTGTGTTTTTATATTTTTTTAGGATGGTGTCGCACCTGAACCTTTACCACCGCAAGAGTCCTTGTGGGCTGCAGCATCTCTGGATTACTTTTAAAGTGGAACAGTATAAAGTTTCATGGCCCACAAAGGCTTCAGTTTTCATCAGGACCAATGCACCTACTAGAATTCTCTGCTGTCTTCCTTTTTTTATAACATAAGAACATAAGACATGCCATACTGGGTCAGATCAAAGGTCCATTCAGCCTGGTCCTGTTTCCAACAGTGGCCAATCCAGGTCACAAGTACCTGGCAGGATCCCAAGGGGGTACATAGATTCCAAGCTGCTTATCCCAAGAATGAGCAGTGGATATCTGCAACTCCATCTTAATAATGGTTTATGGACTTTTCCTCCAGGAACTTGTCCAAACCTTTTTTTTAAATGCAGCAACACTAATAGCTTTTACCACACCACTAATAAGGGTTTGTACATAAATCTTCTTTCATGATTTCTGTCGGAACTACTCTGTTCCATTAATAACTCTCATAACTCTGACTGCTCTCCTGCCCCAAACTTGTAATAATGCAAGCCTCCCCACTAGTTTCTCAGCCCTCTGTTCCCCCTCCTTCCACCTTTCGGTCTTTTCTCTTTGCCCCGTCCTCCTTGACCCCTCTGCTCCTAGTCTCAACACCTTCTCCGTTCTTTGTCTCCCTCTACATATGTCAACACCCCTTGAAGAACTGTTTGTTTGAGTACCTACTAGGTCCTTCGCCTAGTCACTATTATACGTTGCTTGTTATTTACTCTATAGTAGCGCTATGTTAAGCTAATTCTACCTCTCTTAGTTGTTCTTAATTCATCACCCTGTTTTATGTAACTTTCTCTTATATCACTGGTTATCCCTTGTTTTGCTGTAAACCGGTACGATAAGATATTTGTCTTGAGTATCGGTATATTAAAAGATTTTAAATAAATAAAATATCCTCTGGCAATGAATTCCAGAGTTTTTAATTATGCACCGAGTGAAAAACAATTTTGCTCTTATTAGTTTTAAATGTATCACTTAGTAACTTCATTGCATGTCTCCTAGTCTTTGTACTCTTTTGAAAGAATAAACAACCTATTCACATTTACTCATTCCACTCCACTCATTTTTTAGGCCTCTATCATATCCCCCCTCAGCCGTCTCTTCTCCAAGCTGAACAGCCCTAACCTCTTCAGCCTTTCCTCATAGGGGAATTGTTCCATCTTCTTTTTCATTTTGGTTGCCCTTCTCTGTACCTCTCCTAATTCTGCTATGTCTTTTTTGAGATGTGGTGACCAGAACTGCACCTCCCTTTTCCTTTTAATTCCAGCTCAGTCGGAACCAGCACTAGGATTCTGGTACCATGAGTTTTCATTCACAGCTACCCAGGGATTCCCCCCCCCTCCCTTTTTTTAATTGGGCCAGGGGCCATGCAGCAAAGTGCTTCCCAGAACCCTGTATGTTAGATTCTAAATCCAGTTACTATTTTTATTTAGTTATTTAAAAGGATTTGCAACTCGCACATTCCAGTGTTCAAGGTGGGGAGCAAGGGTACATTCATAAAATCAGATCTAAAACACATACTAAAAGTAACTCAGCAAAACAAAGCCAAGAGACCATGTTAAAGGTAAACTGAGGGAAGATGGCTCGCGTTACCAGTGCCTAATATTCAGACTATAAGGCCCACCGGAACAAGATATTTTGTGCCTTTTTAAAAGCTTTTGCGTCGGATGGAGTTCTCAATTGTTCAAGTAGGGAGTTCCAACAATAGAGGTTGACGATGGAACATGTTTGCTTGCAGGTCTCCATAAAATGAGATTTCTGATAAGAGGGTACTTCAAGTAGGTGTCACTCTTAATGGTCATCAACTGCCAAATACCTTAATGGCCATCAAGTAACTGCCATCCTCCAAAATGGTGCCTTCTGCTGAGGAGGATGCACTGGAGTTAATTTACTCCAGTGCGTCCCCACCAGACGCCATCATCTGGGCGTGGGCTTGGGTGGAGGCCCGGGGTTTGGTACCTGGCCTCTGGGCTGGGCCTGGGCTTTGGCCAAGAGCCAGGTGTTGGGACCAGGCCTCCGGGCTGAAACCGGCATTAGGCTTGGGCTTGGGCCTGGCCTTGGCATATGCTGCCTGATGGATAAATAAGGGGGCTGGGGAAAAAATTGTTTGGGCCTGGGCCTTTGCACGGGTCTCAGCCAAGGGCCTAGGCTGAGACCCCAGTATTGTGCTCGGGTTTAGGTTGCTGCCCCTGTGTCAGGCTGCACCATATGCCTAGGTGAGGCCTATGCCGAAGCCCCTGCTTTGCATCTTGGCCTATTCTGTAGGTAAGGCCCCTGCCTCTGGCCTAGGCCCAAATGGATGACTTTTTTTTTTTTTCAATTTTGAAAACTAAATGAAATTCTGAAAAAAATGTCATCAGAATTTAAATTGTTTCATTTTGAAAACATCCTGAAATGAAATAGGAAATTTTTGTTATTTTCTATTTCATTTCTCCTGAATGCACATCCCTATTCCCTCCTCCCAGGGCTGTGAACACCCATCTCCCCACAATCGCCAGCGCCAGCTGACCCAGGATGCAGAAGACCCTATGCAGAAATACAACTAGGGACCTTCAGTATGGATGTGCACAATATTTGCCACTGAGCCTTTTTCCTTTTCTTGAGTAAAAGCCCCAATACTGTCAGGTCTTGGATTTGCAAGTGTTGAGGTCCTCTGCTAGTTTGACATCTGCAGAATTTAAAGCTGTTGGATGGGTTAGAGAAGCGGTGCACAAAAGTCCAATATCCACATTGCATGGCTTGGGGATCCCTCTATGCTAGTGCATAGTTGAAATTCTGCTGTGCCTCTCTCCTCCCTCACTAGTGCATGCATATAGACCTGGTATATTCCTTTTTCTGTTTTTACCGCAATAGTTTTTAAAATGTACTCAATTTTTGTAACCTTACCTTTCCCGGAGGGGGGGGGGGGGGGTTCACCGTCGTAGTCCTGGGGAACATTGGATCAGATCTGCAAGTTGGGGAATTTCAAAATCTAGAGGTACTGTTGGTTGGGGGGCAGGACCACCTGCAAGGCCCAAACTGGGCTGAGGACACCCTCACGAAAAACCTACTGTCCACTCCATAACTTTGCTCCAAAATACAGGTGGTTTAATTTTGAAAAACAAAAAACTCAGCAGGAAAAACATTCATGTGAAGATCAGTCCATGCACATGTGGTGGGACTGTAGAGATATACAGACCTTTTGATTGTCAGAGGTGGATCGTATCTCTATTATTTATGGTCCAGCATTAAATGCAGACCTTTTTCTGTGCCTTTTGGATTTGTGGGTTAATAGATCCAACATTCGAGGCCGGAGGAAACTGACATCAACTGCAAGACTGATCATTGCACAAATGTATTTATTTAAAATTATTTGTTAATCGCTTTATAGATTTCAATATATCTCCAAAAACAATGTTCAAAAGTAAAACATCAAGATAAAATGCATAAAAGCTAAATAAAACTAAAACAATTTTACAACATAAAACATCAGCATAACTGGACTATCCAGCTATTATTATTAAAATCAATTTCTGGTCATCCAGTTATCTTACCCACCATCCTTCTACGCTCCAGGTTTCATTTCTTATGAAACTTCATCAATTCTTTCTCTTCCCTGATTGTAGATAGCATCTCATGCCGCCATACTGAGACTACTGAAGAAAAACCCGATTCTGCACTCTAATATGGCAGAAAGCCCTTACTGGGGGAGCTGCAGCATCAATTGCTGACTAGATCTTAGGGGATGATTAGAGCATCTCCAACTCAACCAGTTAGATAATTGCTGGGAACAAACCCCTCTCAAAATCTTGAATGCCAAAACCAAGCATTTCAACTTACATCATGATTTCCTTGGTAGCCGATGTAGCTTCCTCAAAAGGGGAGCTGCAGCCTCTCTCCTAAATCTCCCACACATAATTCTCGTAGCCATATTTTGTATTATTGGCAATAATTCATCAACGTTAAGACTAATGCAAACATTACTGATCTTAAAACTTTAAATTCCAAAAATGTTTTCAACTACCTCACCCATTTCAATCTTAAGTAAGCATCATGTGTACCTGCTGCACCTGCTTTTTCATAGTTAGAGTACAATCTAATCTGATTCTTAAAGGTTTCACTTCCTCCTTGCAACCACCTCCACTCCTCCAATGTTTAACTTGTATCTATCACCAACAGCCTCAACCTGCAATTCCTCCATTTTATTTGCATTCAAGACTAACTTACTTTCTGTCAACCAGTCCCCAACTGCATATAAACAATTATTCAGATGCCAAATCATTTCATCTCTTATCACACCCTAATGGGGCCACCACCTGAATGTCATTTGCATATATAAATGGAATGAAGCCAAAGGTACAAATCAGCATTCCCAGAAGAACTAAATTCACATTAAAAAGAAGTGAGGACAACGATGATCCCTGGGGTATCCCATATTTCACTTCCTTTAAGGAGGAAGATGACCCTTGAAAATTAATCATCTGCAAACACCCTTGTAAGAAAGAAGTGATCCATTCCAAAACCTGTCTAGTCCCACTTCCCTGCAATGGGTTAACAATATCCATGGTCCACTAAATCAAATGCACTAGATAAATCAAGTGACACCACTAAGAGCAGCTGGTCAAGATAGGGAGGATCAACTTGGTGGGTGGTGCTTTATGTCTGGGAGGGCATAGAGTCCAAGAGACTAAATGCACAGTAGAGTCTTTATGGGTAGAAATTCTGTGTGTATTGGTTAAGAGTATGGAGATAGGAGCATATTATTGTCCACTTGGCCAAAATGATGAGATGGATCATGAGATGCTAAGAGAAATCAGGGAAGCTAACCAATTTGGCAGTGCAGTAATAATGGGAGATTGCAGTTATCCCAGTATTGACTGGTAAATGTAACATCAGGAAATGCTAGAGAGGTAAAGTTCCTGGGTGGAATAAATGACTGCTTAGTGGGGCAATTGGTTCAGGAATCAACAAGAGAGGGAGCTATTTTAGATCTAATTCTTAGTTTAACACGGGATTTGGTGAGAGAAGTAATAGTGGTGGGGCCACTTGGCAATAGTGATCATAACATGATCTAATTTGAACTAATGACTGGAAGGCGGACATTATGTAAATCTACAGCCCTAACATTACTCTTTCAAAAGGGAAACTTTGATAAAGTGAGGAAAATAGCTAGAAAAAAACTGAAAGGTTAAAAGTGTACAACAGGCGTGGACGTTGTTTAAAAATATCATCTTAGAAGCACAGTTTAGATGTATTCAACACATTAAGGGGCCATTGTAATAAGACCCCGGCAAAACAGGCGCTCGTTATGTGCATGGGTTTTGATCACCACGTGCAGCTGAAGCTGCCGCTTCCACGGGATGTAAAAAAAAGAAATTATGCAAATGACTTGCACACAGAAATCTGCACACACATGGAAAAAAACGCATACCTAAGCGTGGTACAGGGTCTTTGTAATAAGCGCCGCATCCATGTTCAAAAACCCACGCTGATAATCTGTGCATAAAAGCGAGTGAGCGAACAGGTCTCCATATTTTTAAATATTTCCCATAACTGTGCTGCAGAAAACATGGCAAATATTTTCATGAATTCTAATTCACAACAATCGTGCCACTCTTCTGGCTGTGTATCTGTCCAGCCAGGGAAGCGCCTACCTTGGATGCCATGAAAAGCTGGCCACTCAGAAGCCGAGATAAGTGCTTATCAGGCCGCACGTGCTCTGTTCATGACAGAAAAGTCTGCATGATCAGGTGCTCAGAAAGGTGCCTAGTGTACCTTGCCATTTGGGCACTGAGCTATGTGCTTTCTTGGTCGTGAATCTATATGATCGGGCACCCAGAAAAGCACCTAGGGATGGACCTTAAGCTGGCCATTCCGACACCCTGAAAAGCACCTAGCTAAGCTGGCCACTCGGTGGTTTTCAGGATGTTCGGACGCCGACATAGGCCCACTGAGTCGCCACTGACACTTAACTCATGCCCTGACCATGGCGGTAAAAAACCCACACAGTCCCCTACATTGCCTATGATTAGCTAATCACCTCCTTTGCATGCCATTAGCATGCATTCACTCAGGAAAAAACACGGGTCTGTGAGCGCGTTCGTATGGCTTTTTTTCCCGTGCACGAAATCCTTGTTAAATCCCCGTATAGGGCTTTGCGCGAGAAAAGCGCGTACAAATCCGCAGCAGCTTCAGCGCACCTTATTACATCGGCCCCTAAGGAAGGTGGAAGAAAGGCCAAACAATTACCGACTGTTACGCCCGTCGGTCGCAGATGGCTGTGACCACTAATGCTCACCTCTTTTTATGCAGCCCTGACATCACTGGGGAAAGTGGCGGCCTCCGCCAGCTACCGCCAACCTTCCTGGCGTTCCCGGGACAGCATGGGTGCTGCCAACCGCCATCTTGCTCATGGAATCTCTTAGATGCGCGCATGGGCCAGTATTAACCACGTCATGGTGGGAATCTCGGGGGCGTCCCCTCCGGATGACATCTGCACTCTGCTGTACTTAATCTGCTTGGCCCTGCCTATCAACGAGTTGGCAAGGATTTCCCTCATTGCTGAATCTGCTTCTCTCGTACGGACTTCCTGTTCCAGTTCCTGCACTTCAGCATGAGACGCTCTGGGTACCCGCTCCTCAGGGGCCCTTTCTCTTCTTTGGCTATCCACTCCTCGGAGGGCCTTCTGCCTTGGACTACAGTCTGTTCCTGTTTCCTGGATCCTCTCCTGGAACTATCTTCTCTGTGAGTACCTTGCCTCCACGGACTACTACCATGCCAGCTCTACTGAGGAGCCACCTCTTGTGTACCCTGCGCTGCAGGTCATTGCCACGTCATTGCTGCAGGTTCCCTGCCAGGATACCCGCACCCTGAGGTCTCTACAGTATCATCCCTGAGTGAGGAATCCCTCTGTGTAACCTGCGCTGCAGGCCACTACCGCATCGTCACTTCAGAGAGACTTCTGGGAGTACCCCTTCTCAGACCTTATCTCTTTCTCTTGCACCCCCCACTTCGCGGGCTGTGCCTTTTCTACTTTTACAATATAGACTCTATTCCACAGCTGTGTCTGATGACTGCTGAGACCGCGTCTACCGACGGTGAGACTCACAGGGCTCCTCCTCAGCATGGAGCGATACAGAGGCATTATGACATTTTCTGTTTTATTCACCATTCCCTTCCTAATAATTCCTAACATTCTATTTGCTTTTTTGACTGCTGCAACACACTGAGCCGATAATTTCAATGTATTAGCCACTATGATGCCTAGATCTTTTTCCTGGGTGGTAGCTCCTAATATGGAACCTAACATCGTGTAACTACAGCAAGGGTTATTTTTCCCTATATGCAACAATTTGCACTTGTCCACATTAAATTTCATCTGCCATTTGGATGCCCAGTCTTCCAGTCTCGCAAGGTCCTCCTGCAATTTATCACAATCCACTTGTGATTTAACTACTCTGAATAATTTGTACCATCTGCAAATTTGATTACCTCACTGGTCGTATTTCTTTCCAGATCATTTATAAAGATATTGCAAAGCACCGGTCCAAGTACAGATCCTTGAGGCACTCCACTGCCCACTCCCCTTCACTGAGAAAATTATCCATTTAATCCTACTCTGTTTCCTCTCTTTTAACCAGTTTGTAATCCATGATAGGACATTGCCTGCTATCCCATGATTTTTTAATTGAGTGCCCTATTTTGGTTTAATTTTCCTTGTAAGTGTGTCGTAACGTAGCACAGTGCTAGATATATTTTCTATGACCCTGCACAGCTGACTTTGTTTTTTGAGTTCTAGATCTGTCATTTTCCACCTCTTCTTATTAGTTGTTAGGGATGCTTTGAAATTGTATCCACTTTTATTACATGTCAGCCAAACTGCTTGTATTTGATACGTTATGTTTCCTGCTATGTGAAATTGGATTTCTCCTCTCTCTTTGTGGACTGATATGCATGGAACTAATCCTTTGTGTTTGTTAAAGTTCCTAAATATGCTTCATTTCATTGCTGATTGCTTAACAAGATTTATTTCTTGGAACTTTTGTTTAAAAATGCATAAATAAATAATAGAAAAAAAATGTACTCGGTACTGTGGAAAAGCTTCTTCTGGGAAGATTACAGTACATCATTTTGGCAAAGCTTGCAAAGTGCACCATTTTGAAAGTTCACAAAGAACAAGGTTCATGTTGCTGTAGCTGAGAGGAGCTAATACTGTCCCTCATTCCTGAAAGTCCATGTGGAGAAAACTGGTACAAGGCAGTTTTGAAGTAAGAGGTGCACAACTGTACCCCTGCCAGTGACCATAATATCAAACTGGATTGAGAACAGCTTTAGTGGGCAAATTCATTCCTTTTTCATCCTGTCAGCCAGCTTCCTCCTGCTCCTTTTAGGTTTCCAGCTCAGTTAGAATTGGCACCTGCTGGATGGAGCTGTAGCACCTTGAACCTCTGTTCCTAGCTGCCTGGGACTTTTCCCCCGAATTTTTTAAAACCCGCCACCCTGGTCCATGTAGCCCAGTTATCAAGGTGACACTCCTTGGCCGGGGAGGGGGTGGCACAGACTGCAGCTCCCTTTGGAATAGGGTTGCCAGTTAGCTCCAGATTTTCAGGACAGGTTGATCCAGTCCTGGTTTTACCCCATTGCATACTGGGACTTATTCTGATTTCCCTATTGCATTCCCTAAGAAAAGCAAGACTAGAAGTAACCTGCATGCAGGGGAGTAAAATCAGGACTGGATCAACCTGTCCTGAAAATCTGGAGCCAGTTGGCAACCCTAGTTTGGAAACAAGAAGGTAATCATCCTGGTCATCCCCCCCACCCGGTGTCTGTGAATGTTGCCTCCACACATAACCAGTCCTGTTTGTAATCCACAAAAGGGGAATAGTTCCATTTCCAACTTTATTTAAAAAAAAAAAAAAAAAAAAAAAAAAAAGCCTTTTCTTCTCTTTGGTCACATCTTTAATAGCCTTGGCTTCTTTTCTTGCAGGAACTGATGAAAAAGCTCTCATCAGCATTTTTACTGGGCGGAGTAACTTGCAGAGACAGATGATTGCAAAGGAGTACCAGACAGCCTTCGGAAAGGTATTAAGCAAGATACTTTGCATGAAACTTGGCCCATCTGTGTCACACACGCCCAGGGTAAAGGAGCAGTTGTCGTGATTAGCTGAAAATACTGTGGAGCAATGCAGTGCCCATCGCTACTGTGTACATTTCTGCACTTTATAGAGATTGCAATACATTATGAAATAGGATTAAACCTGCATTTTATTGTCCATCTTCTTTGTATGTACTCTAACTGGGTGGGGAAGGGTCAGGTAAAATAAATTAAAATATATGTTTTGCATATTTTCTGATCCATTTTATTTGTAAGTACCTCCACACTGCAGTTTACCCTCTTCCTACCATTAGGGACTTTGAAAAATTTCTGGCAGAAAGTTAATTGCCTAGTCGGGTGAATAAGAATAATGGTCTCCCGTGTTCGACAGTATGGGCTGAGGAGTGAAATAAAAAACTCTCTTTATGCTGGTTTTTTTTTTTTTAAACCTACCCCTGCTGTCCACCATGCAGTGCTTCAGCCCTCATTATCCTTTTCAGGCTATGTAAAGCCATTTTTATTTTATTTTTTTAACGTTAGCAACATGTACGAACAATCTAAGAGCAGGAAGCCAAAACTGCCTGCCCATACTTCACGGTCACCACTCTGTCGTATGTAAATGTGCTGTGACGTGCTTGTAATGGGAGGTATGTTTGTGGGCAAAGCACAGAGTGCTAATGTAGTGTCTGTGCTGGCCCCTCTTCTTCCAGTCATGCTGAATATCCACCAAGTGTCTGCTTTTACAACATCTGGGTTGGCCATTTAGGAACACCCAAATATATTTCCAGATATTTCCATCACCCCCGAGTTAAAAGAACAGCAGTCCTCATTAACGCAAAAAAAAAAAAGCTCAGCTAACTGAGACAACTGCTGCTCAGCTGGTCGACTTGCCTTTTTTCGGAGTCTGTTATTTCCTCTTTGCTTCTTATTTCTAGGTTGCATTCTTTGTCCTCCTGTGCTTTTATTCCTGAAGATTTCACACTTGGGGGCCGATGCAATACAGTGCGCTCAGCCGAGTGCATTGTTTAACCCGCAGTCGGACGCGGGTTAAATAGGCGCTAATCCACCCCCTAATGCAAAAGGGGGATTAGTGTCTATTTCATGCGCGTCCGACACAGAGTAAATGGGATAGCGTTCATCACATGCAAATGCATGTGAATGAGGCTATTAGTCATTCACTCCAATGCAAAAAAATAAATGTGCGTCTCAGACGCACATTTATCGCTCAGCTATTAACGCCTGCCTGGAGCAGGCGTTAATAGCTGAGCGCACTGAAAAAAGTACAGAAAAGCTGAAAAAACTGCTTTTCTGTACTTCTTTTTAAAAGTAAAAAAAACAAAACACAAAAACTCAGCTGGTCGCATTGATATGCTTGGCGTTGGTTTTCATAATTGATATGCTCGGCGTTGGTTTTCATAACCGGCCGGCTACATTATAAAAACAGACGCCGATAAACTCGGCGTCGGTTTTCATAACTGGCGGACTGCAGTTATGAAAACCGACAGAGTTTATCAGTGTCTGTGTTCATAACCGGCAGACCGCCGGTAACTGTGGGGTCGTGTTAGCAAGGAGGCGCTAAGATCGCGCAAGTGCATTGAGAAAGCAGGCGCTGACTTTTCAGCGCCCGCTTTCCGTGCTTTTTTTTTGCATCGGCCCCTTGGAGTAAAACAAGGTGTGCTTCTTTTATTGTGACCAACTGCTATCCTGCTTCTTTAACCTCTCTTTTTCGTAGGTCACTGCTCGCTGCTTTTTGCTGTATTCCTGCTTTACCTGTGTCAGCATCTGATGAGGTCAGCACAGCAGTGTTCTTATTTTTATTTAAATTCCTGCAAATATAAAATATGGCAGCAAACAAAAAAACAAACACTGGTTCCATCTAAGCTGTCTGTTTGCCCTTCCTGTTACAGTACTGGAGATTTTACGTGATTTCTGGCTTTCCCTCCCTTCCCTTCTGCTATGGATCTCTGTGCTTATCCCATGCTGCCTTAAATTCTGCTGCCGTTTTGTTTTCTCCGCCACCTCCACTGGGACGGATGCTGTTACGCTCATCCACCTACCATTCTGGAAAGAGAGAACTTTTTTTTTTTTTGTATGTAAACGGTTTTTATTAGGAACCAGCAATCAGAAGAATAAAAGCAGTACAAAATGTAACATGTATGACTTGTAAGGAACAAAATGGCAATAAGCAATCCTCAAGGAACAACAAGTCAAAAAGAACAACAACTGGCTCCATATTTTCCAGCAACAACACATAACCCCTCCCTCCCTCCCATAACCCACCCCCCGACCAATCACTAGGTAAATCAAACAGTACAAGGTGCATGAGAATCACTGTGCCCGAGGAGAAGTTGATAGACAGCGTGGTGCATATGGTATAGTAGAAGAACCCTGCAGAGGTCAGCACCCCCAGGTCAAGTCGCTAAGGCACCCTGTGCCTCCAGCTATCGTTTATATGGGTCCCAGATTTTCTGGAATAGAGGAACATGATCTTGATGCAGCGCCGTGAGGCGATACAATTGGAAGTAAGAGTGCAGACGTTGCTGAATGGCGGCTAACGAGGGGGCATGCTCCCGCTTCCAGTGAAGCGCAATCTCTGATCTAGTAGCGATGAAAACCTGTAATGCCAGCCGTTGATTGGATTGGCTGACAGCCGTAAGTGGCGCTCCTAGAAGGGCCTGCCAAGGTTCAATGGGGTGGGGCACGGTGATAAGCTGGGCCAGCCACTCGAAGACCCTCTGCCAGCATTGACGAATCGTGGGGCAAGTCCACCATATATGAAAATAAGTACCTGTGGCCGCACACCCTCTCCAACAGGTATCTGGAATGTCAGGAGCAAATTTATGAAGGGCAACGGGCGTGTAATGCCACCGATACAACATTTTGTAGCAATTTTCCTGGAGACCCGTAGACAATGAGCATTTGTGAGCCGCTGTGTAGATCTGTTCCCAGTCTGTATCATCCAGGTTCTTATTAAAGTCCAATTCCCATAAAATCCGGTGTCGCACGCGTTCCAGTTTTCTACCATTAATGAGGGCGTAAATTTTTGAAATCGTGCCCCGGATAGAGGAGGCATTTTTACACATGGTTTCAAAAAGGGTACCTCGGGTCCTGATAGAACCATCCCGGAGCCCCTTATGTAGGAAGTGATACACTTTAGCATACAAAAGAAAGTCAATATTATCCAGGGCATATGTTTGTCGGAGATAATCCGTAGTTACTACAGCATTCTGTATATAAACATGCCCCAACGTGCCGACCCCAGCCTTAAACCAAAGATGACGAGCCTTGGAACCATCCCCTGCAGGCAGAATAGTGTTAGCAAAAAGATGAGTCATCATAGAAAAGTGTTCCCCCCCCACCAACAAGGATTGCCAGGTCCTCCAGAGTCTCATAGTGGTTCGCAGGGCATAAGTTTCATAAACAGACCCGCCACTCAGAGATTTGGGCTGCCAGGGTATGGCGGTAATAGGGACTGGCCCCAAGTATGCTTGTTCTAGATGGACCCACTGCGGGATATCTCTGGTTCCATGAAGGGCTACCAGAGCCCGCAACTGAGCTGCCCCATAATACCACACCAGATTCGGCAGTTGTACACCACCCCGGATTTTGGGTTGAAATAACAGAGTCCTGGCAACCCTGGGTGGACGACGGCGCCAGATAAAGTGGCCCAACATCCGCTGCCAGTTCTTAAGCAACTTAGAGGGTAAGAATAGAGGGATGGTAGTAAAAAAATACAGAAACCGTGGGAGAACATTCATTTTAACAATGGCTAGCCTGCCCAACCAGGAGTGGGAAAGGTCGGACCATTTGTCCAAGTCGGCCTGTATAGTGTCAGCGAGAGGTTTATAATTTAAATCGTACAAGGAATCATTATGAGGACCCAGCCGGACCCCCAGGTATTTAAGGGATGACGCGGCCCACTTGAAGAGAGAACTTTTTTGATGTTACTCCTGAGTATACCACCTTCTAGACTCAGGCCAGGCAGGGTCCTTTTTCTGGAATTTCTTTGCTGTGAAAAATGCTTGAAATAAATAAAGCAAAATTTTATATCTTTCAGAAACACTGAATAATAAAAATCAGAAGAAAAAAAAGAGGGGTTTAAGGATTTTAACTGAAAAAGTACTACTTTTGACGTCAAGTACAAAAAAGCTAGTTTTACTATGTTTTTAAACTACTGTTTCTCAGCAAGATGCCAAATCCGAGGCAGCAAAGTTTTGCCGGAGAGAGATTGTGTCAGAGAAATCTGGTGAATTTCTTTGACTGGGTGCCCATAGTTTTAGATCGGAGTTATGCATGGATGTGGTGTAGTTGGATACTGTCTCACCCAGAGCTCGTAAATAAACCAAGCGGCCTGGGGGGGGGAGTGGCCTCACAGTGGTGGACCAGATTAGAAACTGGTAGAGTGACAGACAACAAAACATGGTGGTAAATGAAATCCCCTCTGAGGATCGAGGGCTGATTAGTGGAGTCCCTCCTGAATCAGTCCTGAGGCTGGTTCATTTCGGTGTCTTTGTGAGTGATATTGCAGAAGGGTTAGAAGAAAATATTGTCTTCCTCCTCATCCTTCTACACCAGTCCCGACAAGTGCTGTCCAGAAACTGCCTCTACCTCCAGCATTATTGTAGGATGTACTGCTGGTGTGGCAGGATTTTTCTGACAAGGCCTTCCTAATCCTTGAGGTTGGACTAAGGCAGGATAATTTCCAGTATTCAGTACAGGAAGGCAAATTTCTTGCTTCTTTGTCAGAGGCTACTTGCACATTTGGAGGTTTTTTGTATCATGAACCGACACTTTCAATTCATGGTCCTTCCCTATGGGTTAGCCACAGCTCCAAGAACTTTTATCAAGATAATGATGGTGGTAGCTGCTTGACTGAGGAAAGAGAGGATTATGGTTCACAGTTATCTGGATGATGGGCTCCTAAGATACAAATCTTTTCAAGAAGGCTCTGACAGAGCTGTCTAGCTGTTACAAAGTTGGATGATAAATTTGCAAAGAACAACTTTCAGCCTCTGGAATATATAAGGACTCGATTTGATATGAACATAGATCTCTAGTAAGAGAGTTACCGAGATTGTAGGTCAAACATAGATATTCTCCTTTATAAGTGCTCCCAGAATTTGGGATCAGTTGTAGTTGCTTGGCTCGATGGCTGCCACCTTGGATCTCATTCCTTGGCTAGAGCTCACTTGTATCCCTTGCAGGCTGCACTGCTCTCCCTTGGTTACCCCAAGGTCAGGATTTTGAATGCCATCTTCCTCTCAGAGGAAGATGTGTCTTGTTTGGTGAACCTTGCCTCAGAATTTGTTAAAGGGCCTGACTCTGGAACTTCTCTCGTGGATATTTCTCACCACCGATGTGAGCACGCTGTTTGGATCAGTTAAGCTCAAAGGCTCTGGTCTCAAGAGGAAGCCTCCTGATCCATCAATACCTCTGTAGCAGTTTCCTTAGTAAAGGGAAAGGTGGTAAAAATGCAATGGCAGTCAAGTACATGACTAAACAAGGGGGCACGCTGAGTCTGAGTATGTCAGAAGAAACGACTCCCCTCTTTCACTGGGCAGAAGAAAACCTCACTTGACTTTCAGTGGCACATATTGTGGGACAGGAGAATGTTCCAGTGGAATTCCTGAGCAGGAATCTTTTGGATCCAGAAGAATGGGAACTCAGTCTTGCTGCATTTCAGAAGATTATGGACCCTCCTCAAGTAGATTTCATGGTGACCCCCAGGAATGCCAGGGTCCTCGGATTCTTTAGTTAATTTAGGGAAGTCAAATCTGAAGGCATAAATGCTCTAGTCCAACCTTGGCCAAGAGGAGTTTTGCTATCTGTGTTCCCTCACTAGCCCTTAATAGGGAGAAGGTTGGAAAAGGAACCGGTCCAGTCAGTCTTGAAGGCTCTGGAATGGCCAAGGAGCCCTGGTACACAAATTTAGTAAGACTTTAGGTAGACCTGCCATTGAGGTTTTCTGCAATCAGAGGTCTCCAATCTCGGGGTCCAGTTATTACCGATGACCCTTCTCCATTTTCACTTATGACTTTACTTTTGAGAGGTCGTGTTTGCGATGGAAAGGCTATTCCTCCACTCTAATTTCCAGTCTGTTGAAAGCCTGTAATAGGTCCATTTCTGTGCCATATATCCTAGTCTGGTGTTTTGCAAGAAGTGTTTACTTTCTTCATGGCAGTCTGATGTTTCTGACATTTTAGCCTTTGTCTAGCGGGGCCTGGATAAAGGTTTGATATTGAATTCAGTGACAGTTCAGGTTACAAATATGTCTGGTTTAAGGAGGTAATATGCAAGGTCTCTTGGTGGCTTCCTATCCTGATGATGTTTGCTTTCTTTACGAGGGGAAGGGGTTAAGACCTCCCTTAAGACCAGTGGTTCCTCAGTGGGACCTTAATTTGGTTTTCAGAGCCTTGTTTCCCTCTCCCCACCCTCTGAGCCTCTGAAACAGGTGTCTGTCAATGATACGCTTGGCTTGGTGTATCTCGGAGCTGCAAGCTTTATCCTGTAGGGATCCTTTGTTGGTGTTTTCTGATGATTCAGTGACTATTTGGCAGGTGCCTTCTTTGTTACCCAAATTGCTTTCGGTGGTTAATCTGAATCGGTCCATTTGCCTCCTGGCCTTTCCCAAGGACAAGTGTAACAGTGTTTTTGAGGTTTTTGGATGCCTATCAGGTTCTGCTAAGATATTTATAAGTTACTAATTATTTTCAGTGGTCAGATAGGCTATTTGTTGTTTGGAGCTCCTCGGAAGGGTGAGAGAGCTTCCAGCACTACTTTGGCAGATGGATTATGGACACAAGGGTATGTACGCAAGGGTCATCAGGTTCCATTTGCTCTCCAAGCTCATTCTACCAGTGTTCAGTCCTCTTTGTGGGCTGAAGCTGTGACTATTGTGCCAGAGGACATTTGTAAAGCAGCTACTTGGTTCTCTTTGAATTCTTTTGTCAAGCATTATCATTTGGATATTTGGGCTAGGAAGAGCACAACTTTCAAAACTGGTGTCCTTAAGGCGGCCCTTATTTCCTCCCTCCCAGATTAGTTGGGGTTTGGTACTTCACATTAGTCTGAAATGATGTAGCAGTACAAGGAGGAAGGATAATTTTCTTGCCTGTAAATTTCCTTTCATTTAATACTTCTACACCAATCCAGGGCCCACTCATGATGTGGCAGAGGACATATGAAGTGTCGTTTCATAGGAATCTTACAAGGCATATTAAGCTTTTTATTTATTTTTTTTGTTAATATTTACCTCCCGTTATGGAGAGGAGGTTCTGTCAGAGGATTTGGTTCTGAAATAGTTACACGTTTATTATCTATTAATGTTTGGGTTTCGTTTAGTGCTTTGGTATTAGAATGTTCTGGATTGCACTACAGGTTAGTAGCTGTGATGATGTACCCAGAAAGCTGTGCTCTCTACCTCCATTTGTTGGTAAGGAGAAACAGCCTACTAGTCTGGACTGGTGTAGCAGGACTAAAGGAAAGGAAAATAATGGGTAAGAAATGTATCCTTTTTTGCAGAGGACACTAAAATCTACAACAGAGTGTACAGCCCTGAGGAGTAGATGGTATGAAGTGTGACTTAAGAAAGCTCAAGGAGTGAGCAAGTGCTTGATAGGATTCAGTACAAAAAAATCATACATTTGGGGAGCAGAAATCTAAAGGAACAGTATACAGTGGGGTAAGATACTGATGTGAGCAAAGCAAGAGAGAGACAAGTGATCGTGAATGATGATCTCAAAGTAGGAAAATAGTATGCTAAGATAGTGGCCGGAGCCAGAAGGATTCTAGAGTGCATAAAGAGGCATAACTAGAAGAAGGGAGGTGATAATTGCTCTGTACAGAGCATTGGTGAGACCTCACCTAGAATATTGTGCCCAGTTCTGGAGGCCGTGTCTCCAAATAAGTATAGACAGGGAGGAGGCAATCCAGAGAAAAAGCTACGAAAACAATACAGGGTCTACCCTAAGTCTTCTGAAACGACTTAAGGACCTAAATATGTCTACCCTGCAGGAAAGGAGAGACAGGGGAGTATGATAGAGACATTCAAATACCTCAAAGATACAGCATCAATAAGGCACAAGAAGCAAACCATTTTCGAAGGAAAGAATGCTGTAGAACAAGAGGTCACAGAACGAGCATCCAAAGGATTGGACTTGGAAAAACATTAGGAAATATTTCTTCATGGAAAGGATGATTGATATATGGAATGGCCTCCTGGGTGAGCAGTGGAGACTCAGAAAGTGACAGAATTAAAGTAAGCAAGGGTTAAGCACAGAGGATTCCTGGTTATGAAGAAGTGAGAGGGAAAAGTCAAAGATCAGCTGGGGTTTATGGCACCGCAGCAGGAATGGAGCTTGAGGTCCTTATCTGCAGTCATATTCTATGTTTCTATGACTAATGTTAATTTTAGAATATTTATAGGAATCTGTAGAATACTGAGGGCAGTTTGCTACTGAGTTTTGGGAAATAGAGAAATGAAGCCTTTAAACATTCATACAGGGGCGGATTTTAAAAGCCCTGTTCGCGTAAATCCGCCCGGATTTACACGAGCAGGGCCTTGCGTGCCGGTGCGCCTATGTTCCATAGGCCTGTCGGCGCGCGCAGAACTCCGGGACTCGCGTAAGTCCCGGGGTTTTTCGAGGGGGCGTGTCGGGGCGTGTCGGGGGCGGGGCCAATCGGCGTGGCGTGTTGGGGGGCGGGACGCGGCGTTTCGGGGGCGGGCCCGGGGCGTGGTTTCGGCCTGGGGCGGTCCGGGGGCGTGGCCGCGCCCTCCGGAACCGCCCCCGGGTCGCGTCTTGGTGCGCTAGCGGCCCGCTGGCACGCGGGGATTTACTTCTCCCTCCGGGAGGCGTAAATCCCCCGACAAAAGTAGGGGGGGGTTTAGACAGGGCCAGGGGGGTGGGTTAGGTAGAGGAAGGGAGGGGAAGGTGAGGGGAGGGCGAAAGAGAATTCCCTCCGAGGCCGCTCCGATTTCGGAGCGGCCTCGGAGGGAATGGAGGTAGGCTGCGCGGCTTGGCGCGCGCCGGCTACACGAAATCGGCAGCCTTGCGCGCGCCGATCCAGGATTTTAGCGGATACGCGCGGCTACGCGCGTATCTACTAAAATCCAGCGTACTTTTGTTTGCGCCTGATGCGCCAACAAAAGTACGCGAAGGCGCACTTTTTTAAAATCTACCCCAATGTGTATCAATATGGAATATGAAGGGTCTTGGAAAGCTTGTTAATGGGACCTAAACCGAAATATTAATAAAACAGTATATAAGCACTGCAGAATGAAATGTGGTTGTGATGCATAACACTAATTGCCTTAAATGTAAAATTAGCTGAAAATTAGGGGCTCTCCAGTTCTACAGTATTTACTATTCAATTAAAACTAAACAGGGACACTGGGAAACTGCTGATGCAGATCTTTTTATAAAGAAGGGTATAATTTGATTTCAGTCACCGCTGTGAAAAACTGATTACTCGGGGAAGGATAACTTTGAAATGTTTTCGTAGGATATGAGCCAGTTGATGTTTTTTTTTTTAATTTAAATACCAATTATTAATTTAAAGGGTTTTAACTGTTTAAGCATAAAGCTCTGACTAACAGTTTTCTGGTCCAGTGGTGAAACTAGATAAATAGATCAATTATTGCTAATGAAGGAATAATAGAAAAATACAAACCTTAATGTGTGTGTGTTTTGCAGTAGAAGGGCGAGAGGGGTTTAAGTTTATTTCTTTACACGAGGGATTTGAAATTGTATACTGCATGTTTTATAAGTCCTAGGAAAGAGTCCTAGACATCTAGTTGGGAGGGCCGTTTTGGTGCCATGTTGCATGCTTTTGCTGTATTAACAGAATGATGCTCAGACAGAGGTTTCATTGAGAGGACTTGTGAATGTGTTTCATCACTCTTGAATCCCATGTGGTGGTGGCACTATTAAAGTGAAGGAGTAAAACAGGAAGAAGCTGCTTGTTTTTGGTAGTATAGTTACACGTGTTATATCATCAGCGTGCATTCTTATTTGATTAGCTTTTGCTACCTCAGACTAACACAGCTCCCCCTTGGGGGGTGAGGGGAATAGTATTTTATTGTCTCCCCACTCGCATGAGAAATTACCCCAGATGCTGAAGGCATTAACTGCAAGTAACTAATCTCTTGCATGAGATGATGTGGTCAGGTCTCTAACCAGAGTGATTATCAGGATTCCAAACCTAATTAGAAATATATTTTGAGCCATGGCCGTCTTGAAGGTGTTAATTTCAGCTACCAGGTTGTTCCAGGCTTCCAATTTTCCATGCAGTTGTGACAAAATAGCTACAAAGATACAAGTTAAAACATTTGGAAAAATTTTCAAGCCCTCTGAACTTGCACCTTCTGAAGTTTCCTGAGGTTGCCGTTGTGTCCTTCCCAGTGACCTTTTAAGAGCTATTTGAGGGGAATCTTGAAAATGTCTTCACCTGTGAGCAAATCTATTATTTGCCAACAAAGAAAAGAGTGGATGGGGAAGAGCACAGTTGAAATGTCCATGTAAGTGAATGCTTAAATATCAAGGCAACCCAACTGCATAATTTTCTGGCTAACAGAGTGGTTACTTATGGTGGTAGCGCCATTCCTTAAGGGTTATATTATTTGGTCAGTTGATAGTATGGATAATTTTTATTATAATTTTCTTTGCTAATTTCTCTCTCCCTTATGTGATCTGTGTTGCAGATCTCTTTTTAAATTTTCTTTTGTTTCTTTTTTCTTTATTTGATTGATGTCATGGATTGTTCTGCTACTGTCTGCAACCAAGTTTTTTTCCTTGGATTTTTGTTTTAAAATTAAATAAAGAGTAATATAAAAAAGTTTAGTGCTGAGTATGTGGGCAAAAAGTACCTGCCAACTTTGCGCTTATGCAGGCAGTCTTGAGATTACCCCCTTTCTGTCTGCTAAAAGAAAGGGGGTGCAATAGAAAAAGAAGCCAGTCCGGCCCTGTAACAGTGTTGTTCACAGCTGGTCCCCAATCCAGTTCCTAGACTGAGCCTTTTGTACCCTGGGTGGCTGGAGCTGGGAATGTCATGGAGGAGGGAGTCATGATCCTTGGTAAGGGTGACATCTATTGGCCAGATTGAGAGCCCATGATACAAGGTTCCAGAAGGTGGCCTGGTGTGTGGCTCTCAGCTGCAGGATTGGTGCTCTAGTGACCAACTAGGGAGGGCCTATTAAAATAGGGTCCCTGGGTAGTTGCAAATGAAGGCTTGAAGCACCAGGATTCCAGCTGTGGTTCCAACTGAGCTGGAGAAAAGAAGAGACGAGAAATTACCGGGTTAAAAATAAAGAAACTGGCACTCAGAACTAGCTACAAAAAAATTCTACATGACTCAAACAAGGTGGATGCTGAAAACCCAGACACACTGGCACACTATGCAAAACAAACCACAGGAAAATGAGCAGCACAACGAGAAGTAAAGAAGCCAATATTTATACGGTACTATGATCCAACATTTATTTATATACCATTTTCAGCGGTTTACAAAATAGAAAATAAATAATAATATAACATCAAGTATATAAAATCATAAAATATAAAAAATAAATACATTGATAAGACAAACATTGAAAGGGTAAAAGTATAATAAACTTAAAATTAATAAAAACAAAAATGAAATAAAAGATTTAAATGATACAAAATAAAGTAAAATATACTTCACTCAAGATTTCAGTGTTCATAGAATCCAGTCAGTCAAAGTAAAAAACATTTTAACTTCAGGTTGATGAAAAAAACCTTTCTTCTAGGACAAACACGATGGTAGTCCTCACACATGGGTGACATCATCAGATGGAGCCTGGCATGGAACTTTGATCTCAAAGATTCTAGAACTCTCAAACATGCCCTGCTGAGCATGTGCAGCTGTAGTCATCACCCTGCCCCCTAGGCAGAGTCCCTCAGTCTCTTTTTTTTTTCCGCAGAGCCACAGCTGCAGCTCTTTTCTTTCCTTTTCCTGTAGTTTTATTTCTTCTCTTTTTCCTCTACTTTCCAACTGTCTACAGGCTGCATGGGGAGTTCCCCTGTGCAGTCTAGTAGAATCTGTTACTTAAAAAAAAAACAGAAAAACTGTTTTGCAGTTTTGTATCTGTGTCCTCTCCTTGCTCTGACTGGTTTTTCCCCAGTGCTGACAGGACTGACTTCTGCACTCTGTCGGTGATCCGTGTATGCCGCTAAGCCTTGGGACTCACCTGAGTTCTCAAGAGTCACTTTGATACCTGCTGGACTCTGTGGGCATCTTTTCTTAGGGACCGCTATCGCCAGTCATGCTCGCCTGCAGGATCCTCCTCTGTGATGAAAGTTCTAATCTTTCAAATGGGTGAGCTTGCTTTTCACCCTTTCGCCATGCCCATGGCTGAGTGACCCCGTAACAGAGGCGCTGCTCTTTGCTCGCAGTAGCGTGCAAGCTATTCTTCCTCTTTTCGGGACGGAGGAGTTCTTGGTCATGCAACGATTGTCCGTTGCTGGTCCGCGTGCTTCCTGGGGGGGGGGAGTATATGCACTCATGGCTGGGGTTGTGATACTTCAGCTGGGTGCTTGGAAATCTGCTCCGAGATCACCCTGGGCCTGCCCTGGTGTCCTTCTGCTTTCTGGGCAGGTAATGAAATCCTGTTCTACCGGGGTTTGCGCACATGACTCCCCAGCTTCCCGTCTCCTAGTGGAGTTTTCTGGATTTATCCCCTGGGACATTTACTCTGTTTCCGCTGTTCCAAGCAGGCCGAGGGCTCCATCTCGGAGGGTAACTCCCTGCTGGTTTTGGCAGTGAGTTGTTCACTTGGGGTTGATAGACAACCTGGCGACTTGTGCTTGCCCCGGCAGTCCACCAGTCTGCCTCCTTGGGTTCTCCTCTCCTTCTGACTCCTGGTGGTTTGTCGGAGGGAGGAGAGAACAAGCTAAGGCCCTTGTGCTATATCTTCTGTATCTTCTGAAAGGATACACCATGTTTTTCGCCATGCTCTGGCAACGCTGCCTTTAGCTTTTATCATTTCTCTAGGTTGCCCAAAGGGCCTTCCTGTGCAGTTTCACACTTTGTCCTGCTCGGACAGCCTAGAGCTAGGGATTCACCCCTGTGTGAGGACTACCATCCTGCTAGTCCTAGGAGAAAGCAGAGTTGTTTACCTGTAACAGGTGTTTTCCTAGGACAGCAGGATGTTAGTCCTCACGAAACCCTTGCCAATCCAAGTCACAAATATCTGGCAGGATCCCAAAAGGTCGATAGATTCCATGTTGCTTAATCTAAGGATAAGCCATGAATTTCCCCAAGTCTACCTTAATAATGGTTTATGGATTCTTCTTCCAGGAACTTGTCTAAACCTCTTTTAATCCCAGCCATACTAACTTCTTTTACCATATCCTCTGGGAACAAATTCCAGAGTTTAATTGTGCATTGAGTAAAAAAATATATTTTCTCCTATTTGTCTTAAATGTATTATCTAGTAATTTCATTTTGTGTTCCCTAGTCTTTTGTACTTTTGAAAGAGTAAACAACTGATTTGCATTTACCCATTCCACTCCACTCAATATTTTATAGACCTGTATTATATCTTCCTTCAGCCGTTTCTTCTCCAAACTGAAGATTCCTAACCTCTTTAACCTTTCCTCATAGGAGAATTGTTCCATCCTCTTTATCATTTTAGTCATCCTTCTCTGTATCTTTTTCTAATTCCGCTATATTTTTTTTTTTAGATGTGGTAACCAGAACTGCACACAATACTCAAGGTGCAGTCTCACCATGGAGCAATACAGAGGCATTAGGATTTTCTCTGTTTATTCTCCATGCCTTTTCTAATATTTCCTAGCAATTCTATTTGCTTTTTTGGCCACCGCCACAGACTGGGCAGAGGATATTTCCACATTATCCATGATGATGCCTAGGTCTTTTTCCTGGGTGGTGACTGCCAATCTGGAACTATTCGGACTGCCATCATGTAACTATAAATTG